>NC_134416.1:35135013-35458013 GCF_030867145.1 Opisthocomus hoazin | reverse complement strand
GCTCTCCCTTCGTCTACCCAGCCAGTCATGTCATCATAGAAAGCTATTAGATTGGTCAGGCATGATTTCCCCTTGGTGAATCCATGCTGACTACTCCTGATAACCTTCTTTTCTTCCACTTGCTTGATGATGGCCTCCAGGATAAGCTGCTCCATCACCTTTCCCGGGATGGAGGTGAGGCTGACCGGCCTGTAGTTCCCTGGGTCCTCCTTCTTGCCCTTTTTGAAGATTGGAGTGACATTGGCCTTTCTCCAGTCCTCGGGCACCTCTCCAGTCATCCAGGACCTCTCAAAGATGATGGAGAGTGGCTCAGCAATGACATCCGCCAGCTCCCTCAGCACTCGTGGGTGCATTCCGTCGGGGCCCATGGATTTGTGGACATCCAGATCGCTTAAGCGATCCCTCACACAGTCCTCCTCGACCAAGGGAAAGTCGTCCTCTCTGTAGGCTTCTTCTCTTACCTCCGGGGCCTGGATTCCTGAGGGCCAGTCTTAGCACTGAAGACTGAAGCAAAGAAGGCATTCAGTAGCTCTGCCTTCTCCGCATCCTCCGTCACCAGGACACCCGCCTCATTCAGCAGCGGCCCCACGTTGTCCCTAGCCTTCCTTTTGCTGCTGATGTAGTTGAAGAAGCCCTTCTTGTTGTTTTTGACCTCCCTTGCCAGCTTCAATTCCAGGTGAGCCTTGGCCTTCCTCGTCGCATCAATAATCTTCAGCATTTCTTCAGAACAAATATATGAGAAAGGCTGTAAGAAAGGTTTGTGGGAAGGATGTTTATCCTATTTGTCCTTTTTTCACAAAGCTTCTCTCTTTTTTTTCCTTCCTGCATTTATTTTGTGAAACTGTTAGAGAATATTGTAAAGGTCTTGTCCTGTAGACACAGTTTCAGGTTTAAAAAAAAAAATTAGCATTGCATTTTCATACAGTTAATCAACAATTTTTGCAGACAAGTTTGACCACTATACTGCAATTCAAAGTGAAACTGGAACCCCCAAATCCTGATACTCCTTTCACAATCACTGAATAGCCAAGACTGTCAAACGGGACAAGAAAAAATATTTAGGAAACTGACAAAGGGTGATGTATGTTGTTTTAACTTCCCATATAATGTTCTCTGTCATTGTAAACCATTTTATCCTTCCACTTTTAACACACACAAGACATCCAGTGCCATTTACTATGTAAATGATAAAGCACAGTAACAAGTCAAAGCTATTCTCACCTTATTGACTTACTTGCTCTGTTGGCTTTTTTTTGTGATACATGACTTCGGGAATGGGGAAAATGTTACTATTCTGGTGATTCTATGTAGTTTTTCATCAGTGTTTTGTACATACAGTTGCAGATACAGGTATGCAGATACACCTCACTATACGGCATTCTGTCTGCAGCTGCACAAAGGTACAAATAGATATATGCATATGCAGCTTTTCTAGTTAAAAAACCTATCAGTAGGTCAGAAAACTATGTATCCTATGAAGTAGGACAGAATATTGTGTCAATTGTCATACCACTTTTGGTGCAATGGAAAGCATTAGACGTAAATAGCTGTATTACAAGCATTAGAGAATCTACCTTCTTGATATGCTATTGAATTAAAGTAGCTTCTTTTACCGTCTGTGCTTCTGTAGTATAAGTGAGTTTAGTGACAAAACAAAACAAGAGATAAAGCAATTGAAGCAGATGTTCCATGAAACTCTTACTATACAGAACACAAGCGTCTGGCATATAGCTCATCAGTAAAACATGAGAACGTACTTGAGTAGAAAAATCACAATCTGGTACCCACAGGCTATTGCCTGCATCTCATGTAAACTGATAAATTAAAGATGCTGCACCATTTTTCCTTGTCTTTCCTTTGTCAAATGCAATCATTTAAACATGCATTTTGGTACTGGAAAACTTAAAAAATAAGCAAACATACCAACATATACCTAGTTTGCTGAAGCACAGCCTTCTACAGACATTAGATTTTTTCTTATGATCTCTGTCTGTATTTTTTTTAATCTGAAATAATTTTGTTTGTTTTGCCTGAGGATTTGTACTTGTAAAAGGAAATTTCAAAGTCTACCCACTCCACCCTCTCTATCCCTATTGGTGGTAGTGAGAGATGTTTTTATCAGGGATTCTGCAGAGTAAAATACCCATTTATGGTCACTTTGGAAGGAAGCATTTTAAAAATTATGCAGGTATTATATATACCCACCTAGAACCAGTAATAAAAAAAAAATGTTATGTTACAGAAATAAAAAGTGTTCTGAAAGTCAAAATAATCAAATAAAGAAAGCAAACTGTCCCCGACATTTTGATAGACTGGAAAACAATGTAGTGAAAGTATAAGAAAGTTCAGTAGTGATGTATAAATACAATTTATTGTTTCTGAGAATTCGATTATATTTACACTCACAAAATCTCACCAGATCTAGGACAGTTTTAGTGTTCTGTGCTGACAGAGGTCAGACTTAACAACCACAGAGCAGAAACATGCAGCCTTAATTTGGTAAATGTTGAATATTTCAGTATAATAAAAATAGTAATAAATATAAAAGATGAACAGGGTTTGATTTTTAAAAAATTAATCTTTTTTATCATTCTTCTTGTCTGTTCTTTATCCTTGGAATTTCAGCTTTTGTGAAAGTATTTTACAAATGCTTAATATTCTTTCCTTGCTCATCTCTGGCATTCTGATGCTAAGTGGGACAAAATGCAAACAGAGCATTGCCCGTTAAAATTTTAATGTCACATCACAATTTTCTAATGGAGCTATCAGAATTGCAAAACAGTGTAACTCCACTGAAACTAATAATAAATCAGGTGCTAAGAGCAGCACCTCCTGCAAGTAATGGACTCCAGCCAAGCAATGGGAGACTTACAAGGACAACTGGTTTCTTTTATTTAAAAACTTAGCACTGCCTTCTCAAAGTGCTCAATAATTAACAGGTTACAGCATTCTCTTACAGTTTATGGCAGGCTTTAGATTTGGGCACATCTGAAATCTTAAGTGTATTGAAAAGCAGGAAAGAAATGTAATTTGAAATAAGTACTGTAGCTTTAGTTGCAGTACAGGACAGGATTACAGTGAAGAAATTTGCACAGGTACGCCCTACATAAAATGGCCTACCTTTCATTTAGTCCTTCTATGCTTTTACTCCTCTTATTGACATTACTAAAGAGGACGTTGAAGCATCTTCCTGCAGATACTTCCTTGAGTAATGTGGATGAGTATGTATCTATTTCCTTAAAAGCTAAGTTGTCAGAGGTATTCCAGGTAGATGACTTTCTCTTTTGCCAATTGGTGGACATTGTAATTAGCCTATGTCTTTATCACAGAAAAAGTATTCATGTCCTAAGAATTCACAGCTTCTCAGAAAGAGGAAAGAAGAAAAGTTTCCCAACCTTCCAAAGATTACAAAAATATTATAAAGGCACTACAATCCTTTTAAAGTGCAGTTATATCTGCATGAAGAGTGAGATTAACTCTTCCTAAAATCTCATTCTCAATGTCATTCTCAACTTCATACCCTCGATGTCAAGATGGCTTTGAGTGTATATTTTGATGGAGCTATGGCATTTAGATTTGTTGTAGCCTTCGGCTCTCACTGTAAAGGCAATGATATTTTCACTCCATGCTTGCCTAAGTGGATTTAGGCTCTGCATTGAGACACATAACGCATGAGCCAGGGCCTCTGCATCACAGGGTCTTCGAGCTTGTTCTTCCAGCAGCCACAGCAGCAATCCTCCGGCCGTGACTTCTGCAGGGGCAATCACAGAGCTGCTTGTTGCAATGCCACCCACACATCTCCTCAACACTTTTCCTCATAAGGGAACTGGATTTGATGAATAAGAGAGGCAAATGCTGCTAATCTTTGCTTAGCTGCAGTCCATTTCCCTCACGGTTACACCGCAGATTGAACCCGTAAAACCAAGACTTGTCAGGAGCACCTATGACCATTCCCCAGAGGTGTCTGCAGGGACTGGAGCCTCCCACACCCAATTTATGCAGAGAACAGCTCCTCTTAGACCTCATTCCTCTTGAATAACACTTGTTCGCTTAGTAGTAGAAACTGAGTCCTCTTGGATAATGAAATGCTCTGAGAACTCATGTTTTGAATATGACATCTTGCAAAAAGACATTTCCATAGCACACAGAGATACAGCTTTCTGGAAGGCTCTTTCAGGACAAATGCTCCAATGAATAAATCCCAAAAATACCAGCTCACAGAACTAACCTCCTACCAGAATGGGAATTATCAATTTCCACAAGTAGAAGTAAAAGCACCCACAACACACAACTGAGAAATTCTCGTTTTAACTGTGAGGGGGGTATAGTAGTGTACATACTTAATTGGTGAGTGCTCGTCATCTTTGAGGGCCTGGGCTTAACTCGTGGTTGGGTTCAAATAAAAATATGTTCAGTGATCTCATTTAAGTTTTAAGCCATCCATTTCAGAAAACTACCACAATCTGACATGGTGAGTAATCTCTGCTCAAGGCCCATAACTAGAATAGCAAGGGTGCTGCAGGTCAGAACTGAGATGTATTGAAAAGGATGTGTGGAGAAGCTTAGTCCCTCACTTTCATGAGCACTAAATTCACTCAAGATTTTAATAATAAAAAATTCAGGGTTGTCTGACAACATTCATTTTTTTTTCATGAGCCTGTCTTCTCAAATTCTCTGGCTAATGCTGCACATAGTGACACAGCCAGTGTCACTCCTGACAGTGTTTATCTGCATTGCAACAACATGACTTGCCTGTCAACCTTAAATGTTTGACAAACTGCTCTTTTTTTTCAGAAAAAAATACTTAAATAACATGAAGATATGTGTAACTGATTTTTTTTTTTAAAGGGCAGGCATCTAGGCTGTCTGCTTTGCAGTTCTGCTTGCATTGCAGATGACCATGCTGTGGACCAAAACATGCAAAAGACTGTGAAATTACTTCCAGGAGTTTGGTTACTAGCCGACTCCTTCCCTCCATTTCCTTCCACTACCTATTTGTGCGTCACCCGAAATGTCTGCAGGTACTTAACCTGTAAAAAGTAGACACATACGCTATGTATATTATGTGTGAAATAAAAATGAGAAAAAAAATAATGAAATGCAACACACTAATAAATAAATTTATATTGTAATTAATTAAATGAATGCATCTTCACGTGGGGCCTGATAGAAGAACTGTGAAAAGTGGATGTTTCCTTTTAAGAACTGTGTGTCACCAAAATCAACACTACTTTCATTAATGTGAAGTGATTCTATTAAAATAATGCAGTTGGTTCTTCGTTCAACCACTTTTGTAATAAAAGCATGTAAAGTGGTAACCATCAGCAGAAATGTGCTGTTGTTAACAATATCAAATATGCTGATTGTTGTCACAATAAACTTTCTGAATACCTTTCTTTACCAGTGTGGTGAGAGTTCTTCCACTTGTTCTAGTCTCCTATAACTACCAAGAAGATATGTGCTGGGCTCAAAAGAATTTGTGATCTGATTTCTTCTTTGGAGGTAACGCTCGGCTCATCAGGTAGTTTGCTGTTGAACAAGATTTCACATCTTTACTCTAGGAGACAGGCGTTCTCACTTGCATCACTTGCTTTAATGTGTTTTCTTGAATACAACCATGTACAGAAACTGTTATGTTTATTTAATCAGCCTGGGTGTAACATTGTATTACTAGAGAGCATAAATTGGCACCGCCCCACCTCAAAAACAGATTGGACAAGTTGAGAATGTGCTGGACTAAGGAGGACTGTTCAGTTTGAGTTTAGAATGGCAGGAACAGGAGTGCCCTTAGCATTAAAATAATTTGCCTGCAGCAAAATTACCCTGTGGCATTTCAGACCTAAAAAACAGAATATAGGGAAAGATGATCCAATAACATTGACAGTTCGTCACAAACAGCTTCCACTTCCATCCAATAATACTATGACCCTTTTGCTTTAGGTAGCAGGGGAGCAGAATCACTGGCTCAATAGTTTCTTTCAGTTCTATAAATACAATATTTATTGTATGTCACTCAATCATCAATTTATTTTGATCAAATAATGAAAAAGTGGATTTGAGATCAATTCTCAAACTCCATATTTGTCTACAATGAATGCTTTGGCCAGCTTTACAACCACACGTGCATATGTAGCATAAATCAACATAGCACAAATGTACACATAAGCCCAGAAAACACAATGTCAGTGACGTGTATTTCTTTTCTTGGGTTCTGCTTAACATGTAATCTATGTTATCTGTTCCTTCACTTGTAAGCAGGTTTGCTTGAAGATAATTTTAGGTGAAAGTCTTGGATTATGTCATGATCTTTTCTATAGTTTTTGCTCTGGGAATCCACACACCTGAGATGTTTTTTGAAATCAAAAACCTTAAAAAAATTCTGATCATCTAAACTGCTGTGTAGGCAGAGAAAAAAAGAATAGATGTAACCTGTAAAATCAGAAACTGCAGCACAGTTCTGCTTTTCCCCAAATTCAGCCGTGCTTTAGAAGACCTGTACTGTGTACCTTCTACCAGGCCAGGAATATATACATAATTTAGGAAAGAAGAAACATTAGAACAGCAGACTTTGGATGAGACATAAGACTGTCAAATCAACGGCCCTGGATTTGGCTTTTGTCCTTGCCAAATTCTTAGTGATTATGTACATTCCCTCACAAAGTGTTTAGCTTTCTTTCACTGGAACATCGGAGCTCATTTCAGCCTGCATAACAGGATGTCATAAACTGTGCTATACTGGAGAAGAATTCCTCCTGCTTTCAGTTGTCCGTGCTGGGATCACTCAAAAGCAGCTGGAATGCCTGATTAATCACATCATGGGGCCTCACATGTGGTTGCTTAGAAGCAGACACTAATAATAGCTCTATATTATGAATAAAAGAGTGCTGCTTTGCCCATTGTATTAATCACATGGATTACTTGATAGTGACCATCAAGTGTAGATCATGGCATCTGGAGTATCCACAGTTAAAACTGCTTTAAGCACATGATGACACCTTGAGAGACTGACTGCAAAATGTGAACTTCCATTTAAGTCCCTCATTCTGGTCAAGTCAGCCAGAATGGGATCTGCCCACTTACACAGCTGAAAGTGTTCTTCAGAAGAAGTCATTCAGTGCAGTGGGAAAAAGAAGGGATGTTTAGTAATTTAAAGCTTACACTAATTTAAATTCCAATGAGTCCTTGGACCTGCTTAGCTACATGTCTGCAGGGTGAGTAATTTTACTTTGAATATTTAGACTTTGCTTTTCCTCAGAGCTAATAGAAAAATTTTCCTGTGAAAACTGGAAGAACAGTTCTACTCTAAGGATGGATTTACATTTTATCACTATCCTTTCAAAACTAATGTCAGCTCAGCATATTTCTGCTTCTCTACTATGCCCTTATTTTTTCTCAGCTTTCAAAAGCATACGTTTGCTGAGTAAAATAAGGGGAGAGCACAGATGTTTAACATTGTGGTAAGTTTCAGCAGTGCTTTTGTCAGCTAGAGAGCACGTGTTTCTTCAGGAAAGACTTCAAAGCATGACACAAATGCAAGTAATGGAAGCAGACAGCTTTGCTAATGACAGATATTTCATGCGGGATTCATGCCTTTTTTAACATCCTATTCCCAGACCTGAAGTGCAGAAGATCTCTGACAAAGTCACACTACAGTCTCTAAATCCGCTTATGGAGTGTGCCTGTGTCAACCAGTCTGAAAGTGTAAACAAAGGTCCAAGATGTCTATTCTATAAATAAAAAGTAAAAAGACCAAGAGCACAGTAAAGAATAAAGCTCTATACAGAAAGTTCAGCCCATCTAAAGATGTCTCTATTTCCTGTATTTCCTCAGAATATGCAAGTTGTACCTCAAGTTATCTGTCAAAAATAGCGCAGTATCAGGTACTTTCATGTTCAACCTCAGCGCAAATATCTTCATTCCAAAAAAAAAAAAAAAAAAAAAATTAAAATGCCTTTGTGCAGAGACTCTGCTGGCAGTGTCCAGTTTTCGGTTTCTGTAGAGGAACCCTGTAAATTCTGCCTGCAGATGCAGTTCTGCTAGAAATCACAAGCTCATTGGTTGTTAGACCACTACTGTCTCCAGGAAAATCATTCAGGAGCCCCACAAAGTTGATCTGATGAACCAGAATGTATTACCTTTTGTAACAGTCACAGAGGTTCTTTTCTGGAAAGCTGACTGTGTTCACTCACATGTGGGTGCTGCTGAAGAGTAACTCGTCCATGTGCTCTCTAGCTGACAGTGTAACAAATAAACACTAGGGCATGCTAAGGCACATGCCACAGTCTGTCTTACAGACATACACCTTCATCATTCAGGAAGATTTCCGTTTCCTTAACTTCTTACTTATCATTCACAGTGGTCAAAATCCTTCATATATTTCTTTTCTAGCCAAGATGTTACCAGACCACAGCAGAGCAGATATAGTTCAGCATCCTTTTATTGACAAGGCTATCCAATGACTTCACCATTCAAAAGAAATGCTAACAAACTCCAGTGCAGGCAATAACAAACCTCCCAAAACGAGAAAGTTTCTTTCTGAAGCCCTGGAGCTGAACCAGGAAGGTAGTAGGGTCACACAGATTTACCTGGGAGGGAGAGACTAAGGCTTAAAGCCTGACCATCTTTAACACTGGTTTCATGTACCTCGTTACTTGTTACTCATGCAATACCCCTGAGCATTCTCTATTACCATACAATACCCCAAATATTAACCTGTGCGTATTACTCCATGTTCTGCTGAAAAGTAATAAATTTAAAACTGACTGAAGTAAATA
Organism: Opisthocomus hoazin; assembly: GCF_030867145.1. Taxonomy (NCBI): domain Eukaryota; kingdom Metazoa; phylum Chordata; class Aves; order Opisthocomiformes; family Opisthocomidae; genus Opisthocomus; species Opisthocomus hoazin. The sequence goes on along the minus strand of NC_134416.1, from coordinate 35,449,239 downwards.
CTTTTACTGAACATATTTCAGGGTTTTTTTTGTAATCAAAAAAGTAAATATGGGGGCCTGATTTTTTATCTGTGCACCGTCCATTTTTTGGTATGTAACTAACTGTCATGTTCCCTCATTTTTTTCTCTCCGTAAACATAACCGCACTCATCATTTTACTCTTTCACATTCAAATCTTTCCATGACTCTGATGATTCTTGCCACTTGTTTTTGGACTGCTTCTATTTCTTTTTTTTTTTTTTGACATAGGACAGCCAGAACTGGACAAGGCACACAAGGGGGAACAGGCCATCACAACACATAAACACAGAGGATTCTGTGTGCAGGTGTACATAGAGGCAAATTCTTCATTTTTTTTACCTAATGAAAATGAACTGAAACAAGGCAAATTAAAAGACTTACATGAAGAATAAGGAAATAAAATGACGCTTGGAGGTAAAGCAGTGAAAGTTAAAAACACCTACAGAAAACAACAAGGTCATCTAATCAGGCTATATTTTAACAGAAAAACTGATGAAAACTAACTGGCCTGTGGATTAGGTGTACCTGAGTTCCTGTGAAAGACAGAAGTGGGATGTCTAAGCCCAAGAGAAAGAAAAGAGTTCTCAAGAGACCAATTTCACAAATATGAAAAAGGACAATAAACATGTCATCCATACAGAAAGTTTCAGTACTTTCAGCTATGGATCAATATTGCTCCCTGATATAAACAGAGGTATGGTAAGTGAAGGAGCAAACACGTGATTTCAGGATTGCTATTTTCTCTGGGTGCTCATGAGCCAAGACCAGCTGATCACCTCAAAATTATTTACAAAAAAGGTTTCTGAGGAAGGCCACCATAGGGAAGGAAATCACATTACAGTGCATTGGCAAAGGAACAGAAGGCACAGGGTTAACCTCATTTAGCCATACTATTACATTAACAGTCAAACAGTCGAACATTCGCTGTATAAGCATGTTTTTTTCCCGGTTAAGTAGCTGCAAGAGGCTCAGAAAAAGGCAAAGATACACATATAGGTCTGAAACAAAAGCGATCAAGTAGCTGAATTCCACCACAAGAATAGGGTTTTCTCAACAACCTTAGAATGCAAGTCAAGTGCAGACCAGGTGCCAAAATCCCTCACTATATGGGGAGAATGCAAGCTGCCCCTTTATTCTTCCTGGAAGCCTGCCTAAGTTAGGGTGTATCTCTCTTTTTTGCCAACATAGCTTTTGACACAGCCAAGAAGTGACCCCTAATCAACATAGCTCTGCCAGCAGAAACTCCTAAGGTGTGTGCACTTACGCTAACAAAGCGGTGTTATTACTGTCAGTATTTGCTCTACTGAAAAACAAAGCAGGTTTAAAACAAATGGAAGTACTTTTTATATAATATATCATTAAATTGTAAAACTTGTTGCCTACAGGATCAGGCAGAGGACAAAACTTCATCTGGATTTAAAAAAGCATTCGGCAAATTCATAGACGAGATGTACATCATTGGTTATTAAACATGAAAGCCGAGATGCAACCTCTGGCTCAGAAGAAGAAAATCACTAAAACTCTGATTGCTGGGAGCTGGGAAATTATACCATGGGAAGGATCACTCTATAGCTGCCTTATTTTTTCTGTTCTTTCCCTAAGGGTCGATGTTAGAGCTAGGGGACTTTGGTCCTTTGATCTAAACTCCCAAGCAGGTCACAGAAGCAATAATTCCTATAAACCCTCAGTGAAAATAAACATGAATACTCCAGGTCCAAAAGAAGTCTTACCTTATTCAAACATTATTTGGTTCTTGTGGCCTTTCAAACATTGCAGCCTACTAATAGTCATGAAAATTTCCACGTACCTCACATTCTGTAAGCTTTGGAGGGACCGCACTTAGTTTTCCAGTCCCCCACTTTTACTGCAGAGAGCAAAGGAAGAGAGGTTTGGCCACATACACAAATTTTTAGTGAGTCTTCCCTTCTCTGTCACTGTCTTGGTGAATTACTTGGTAATTTACTCTCCTTTTCTGTAAGAACAGAATATAAGAAATGTTCTGCTGGGTCAGGGTGAAGTCCGGGTCCACTTAACCTAACCTTCCGTCTTCCACGACTCAGCCTTTTACCACTGGAGGTCATTCGGCCATACTGTGCCCCTGACAAACACTTAAGAAGTATCGTCTAAGGAGGAAACATGACCAGTTTCTTGCTGCCAGATCCTAGACAAAGCCAGAGTATAACAAAGGATTCTACTCTTCCCATCCCTGCTCCTTCCCTGCTGAAGGGAATGCCTTCCCTGCATCCTGCTTCCTTCCCACATCACTTCCTTGTCATTATATAAAATTATCTCAACTAGTTCCTGTAACACTAGCATTAGAAACAATGAGTAAAAGTGAAAGAATAAACTAAGAAGCAGCAATCAATTCATACCCCTGTCCTTTCCAAACACTGGCGTTGCCATGCTGAGGCATATAGCTCCAAGAGGAACACAAACACCTCAGCCTTCCCTGAAGAGGTACATTTATAGCAATGAAAAAAGAAGCTGGCACCTAAGTCTATGACATCACACTGTCTACAAGGCTACCCTCTGTGCAACGTGTTTGCATGTCAGAGGACACAGAGCACAAAAACTTTTGGCCCTGATACTACTACTTGATTGCTGAATTCATATGATATCTTTTTAATGATGTTTAAAAGGCAGTGTAGTAAATATTTTTCTATAAACTGAAAACAAGTAGTAAATACAATGGAAAATGACAAGAGATGCTCTCATGAAGCTGTTTATGAAGTATTTGTATAAAATTTTGTAACCTTCTACAGAGGCCAACTTTGTTGTTAGAACCAACAGGATATTTTCAGGCAAATAATCCCTTTCATCAGTCTTCTAAAGAAACAGAATGGAAACTCTAAGAATGAGACTTTGAAAAATGTAGTATAAGACCAGGTAACAGACTGTAAAGGTCTTCCCATTACATTTCTGCTTCATTCCTTTTCAAGCAAAAGACAAGAACTGATAAGTTACCTTCTCTCTCTGAAACAGGATTTGTACTAGAATAGAAATGGTGCAACGATTTCCTGCCACTATAACAGGGTGTCACTCCTCCTGTTACAGATAATAATATAGGTTACTTCTATTTAAATTTACCTGATAAATGAATCTTTCTCTTGTCACCCCAACATAGCTTTAAAATTTTCTCATTACCTCTGTTTCTGCATTACCATACTCCTTCTATACACTTTTATCTAAAAAGTTATTAAAGAAATACATATAACACAGTAAAATACATGTAGCTCACACCTGTGTATGTAGTGATGTATTCTTTTTTTCTCTCCTTTCTCCAATTAGCCTCTGATAATGTGAGCAGGCTAACATGATTACAGGTAATGAACCAATTACAATTTCTACAGTCATGCGGAACTGTTTTTCCTTTGACTTAATTATGTTTAAAAATAACAAGCTTTCATTATGCTTTTTATTGATGATCACTTTTACACCCCAAGTCAGCTAATCAGCCGTGAGCACATAACAATACTATTTGAACTCTTCTTGCTCATGTGACTACACTTTTAAACTTAGCAAAGCAACAAGTAAAAATATCTGTACCTACAACTTCTGGAGAGAGTCCAACCCTGGAAAGACATGAATCCTGCGGTACTCCTCACAGTGCACATGGATATGCACTGCTTACACCTTTGTGTATCACTAAGCCTTTGTATCAACAGAGACAATACAAGGAAGAGAGGAATAAGAAAGAAGTAACAGAGCTGGGGCAAGACTAAGTTTTCTTGGAAGCACTGTTGCTCTGATTTAATCTCCAGAAGCCTACTCCACCCTACAGGGGTTTTTCGTTAGGCTTTTCTCCCCTGTGATCTCTCTTGGGAAGGATTCTGAAGCAATTATATAGGTATATTTATTTATCTTGCAGCCTGTCCTGGGTCAAGAAGGTGACACTAATCCTCCTGAACAAAGCTGGGGACAATATAGCCTCAGTGACACTTGGAGCCACCTGATCAGGGATGGTCCCAGATCGCTAAACCAGCCCAATATGGGAATATTTTTTTTCCAAGACTCACAAGAAGCTGTATCCTTGCACTTCTTCAAGCAAGAGCAAGATGCTTCTTTCCTCCAGGCTTGGAAATCATGGCTTCTGCTCCTGTTCACACTCCTCTCCTCATGTTGGAAGAGCAGCAAAAAATCCCCAGGGGCTATTCTGTTGCTGGAGTTGTGGTGTGAAAGTGGAAGGGTGCAGAGAGCATTTAGGCCCCTAGTTTTAACTGAATGCAACAAGGAGTGTTTGGATAAAGAATTAGGATTCAGGTCTAAAGCAAAGCAAGGAATTGAGGTAGTCAGCTAACACTTTTCCAACTGAAAAGCTTCTCTTTCCTAGCACAGACAGAAAAGGTGAGTTTACATCAAACTGCAGAAGTCACAGCTGTCTCTTTCAAATACACCAAGGTCAGATCCTGCATATGTTTTCTATGGGAACCAAATGGCTAAACCACTTCCCAGTGAATTAAAACACATTTCTTACTTACCTTCTTGGGGACTGTCCTAACTTCCCATGAGCTGATGGAAATGCAAGCCGTTCTTCCCAGTACAGTTTCAGAGATGGACAGAAAAGCTTAGGCTCACCAGCAGACATGCAGAAGGCTCACAGTGCTCCAGCTTGGCAGTGACAGATGGGGGGAAATACCATCCTAATTTCCAGTCTTTATTCCAAAGACAGTTTTTAATATATTTTTTCCCATTGACTGATGTTTTTAAAGAGGAAAGAGTAACACTCTACACAATCATTTTAAAGAAATTAAGCTATCTTCAGGAGAGATTTAAAAGTTCATTTAAGATACTTCCCCTTGGCCTAAGCAGCTCATGTGGGAGGCTTTAAAACTGTCCTAGGACTTGCTCTTCCAGCTTGTTGGCTGTTTTGGATCTTTTTGCAAGTCACTTAAATCTTCCCTTAAGCACGAATGCTTGCTGTACTTGGTAACTTAAGATTTTGAACTACATTTGAGGAGCCAGATGCCTCAGAGTTAGGTACTGAAGCACTTTTAGGCATTCATGTTCCTAATTAGATCCAGCCCTTTAAACTATGAACATCGCAGAAAAGTCTCTCTGCATTAAGAAGAAGTTCTATTAAGCCATAGAAAAATGTTAAATTTTAATGCGATAGAGCACTCAAACTTGGTTCTTACTAGTGAGAATCTCATTTACAAAATGGCTGCTAATGAAATCTTGGAGAAAATATGTTGGCTTCAAAGCAAAATTAAAATAAAGACAAATGACTGAGGAATTATTGTTTTCAATAAGTTCTTTTTTCATGTGCTAATTACAGAGCAAGAAAGTGATTCGAGTAACTTATTATCTATCTCTCCTTTTTCTGCCAGGAGTTTATAAAGGGTGTGAAAATGGAGGGGGACAGTAATAATTTCAATTACGTTTTAAAGAAAATAATCAGGTTAGCCAGCATTTAATACCTAGAGCCTGAGGATTCCATTTGCATGACTTTGAAGGACAAATACAGTATTATCAGTTATGTCAGTGAAATGAAAGATGAGGTCTTGAGCAGATGTATTTATTTATATATAGGTAAAAATCATCTCATCAGAGAAAGAATTGACACAAGAGAGAAACTCATTGGGATACAGGCAGAGATATTAATTTTGTTATGACTAGTGCAGTTATTCAGATTTGACAAAAAGAGTTTTTCTGCTATGAGCTTTAACATATTTTTACATAAAATCTTGTGGGTGGGGGGAATCCCTCGAAGATTAGATCAACAGTTTCTAAAAACATTTCAGTATCCCAGGTAAAATCTCCTGCAATGATTTAATTATTACCGTGGTTCAAATGTTTGCAAGTTGTAAATTCCCAGCATACTTCAAGGGAACATGAACCCATTTTCTGTGCTCAGGGATTAAAACCAGAGAGAACAAAGACATCCCTTGTGGTAAACGCTACTAAAAACAATCCTGTGTTCAACACATTATAAAGCAGGAGATAAATTCCTTTTGTTTTTAAGTGGCAGTGGATGCTGAGGTCTGGTGCCATGCAATGTTTCTGCATTCACCTAAAGCACATGGAGCAACGGGAGGACAGTTTGGCTGAGACCCCTCTGGACAGTCTTTGGGAGACTCAGCTCCTCTCAGAGGGTGTGCAGCCAGGGCATCAGTACTCAGTTTTCTCAGTGCATCACTCCCCTACTTCGGGCTCTGCCATGGATGCCCAGTATATTTTAGTATTACTTATAAAATTGCATTGCTGACCTTCAAAGCGATGCACCAATTTAGTCCTGCTTACCTCACAGACCTCCTATCTAAGTATTTGCTTAGTCATGCCCTGAGGTCCTACCCTGCTGGTCTCCTGTCAAATCCTACATTTAAAGCAAGAGCCTTTGGCTCTCGCCCTTTCAGCGTCTCTGCTCCTCCAGCATGGAAGTTGTTGCTGGTGAAAGTTCACGAATCAGAAAGCTTTTTCCTGCCTGTTTTACAAACACCCGTTAACTCTTATCTGTCCTCTTCAGTTTCTGCTCAGCGTGCTTAAATAAAAATGCTGCAGGCTGTCAGTCCTTACTGTGAACAGTGATTGTTAGGATTTATTTTTGAATATAAGCAGCCAGGAGGAGTCTGGAGGTGCTAAGCAGTCGGAAAGCCTGATGAATAATGTGTGTCATTCCCAGCTAAATCCAAAAGCCGCCTCTTCTGGATTATTTGCTGGAGCCACAGGAACAGGCAAGCCAGCCAGTAGACTCCAAGGCTCCCCAAGACCCATCAGTGCGCCCGTCCCCCCGGGCAGCTGTCCCACATCAGCTGGCAGCCCCTGCTATCTCTCACCAGGCTCCTGGGCTGCAAGATGGGCCCAAGCTGTCACTGAGCACCGGGCGGGACCCTGGCAGGCATCGTGCTGTTGCTCTTGTCTCATGGAGCCAATCAGGCAGTCTGGAGAGCATCGTTACCAGGAAGGCATGTGATACTACAGGTCAAAAGGGAGACACATTTAAAATGCTGTTATTTCTCAGTCCACAACAGTCAGAGAAATACTTTGAAATAACAGATGGAGCCTACAGCCAAAGGGTTTTAAGCAGTCCTGTTCTCTTTTGCAACAAACCAAGTATCAGCCCTCTGCCACCCAGTTACTATATCTGAGCAGCAAATAGGAAAAGAAGAAAACCCTGCAAGGTGGTAGTTCCTTAATCTTTTGTGACTATTTCACAAGCAAAAATCCCAGGTCAGTATTTCCTAGAGACCATCTTTTCCTTGTGTGACTGAGATCAGCTTTCAAGCAGTTGAGAAGTTTCCTTGAAACTACTCACATCCTTCTCTACGTCTCATTGTCTTCCCTCACTCTGGGTAGGAGTAGTTTGCATCTCTTCCCCAGGGGTCCTCCTCATCCCCAGTGTTTCCCACCAGACCGTGATGGAAGGACTGACTTCAAAGAACTCATATATACAGCCTGAATATGGTAAGTGGGTTTATCTGAGATCACTGTCTGCACCTCCTGGTATGGGCAAGCTGCAGCTCAGATTTAACACTTTTAATGCAGAAAGGCATTGCATGGGTAGAAAGAGGCACATTGAGGGTGACGGAGCACTGGAACAGGCTGCCCAGGGAGGTTGTGGAGTCTCCTTCTCTGGAGATATTCAAGACCCGCCTGGACAAGATCCTGTGCAGCCTACTGTAGGTGACCCTGCTTCGGCAGGGGGGTTGGACTAGATGACCCACAGAGGTCCCTTCCAACCCCTACTATTCTGTGATTCTGTGATTCTGTGACCTCGTGATCGTAGAAATAATGCCAAAGCCTGCCAAATTCTCCATGGCAGCACTTACTCACTCCTCCAGAGCCTGGCCACCCATTAAAGGAGCAGGAAAAGCTAATGGGGAAACTTCCATCATGCAGGACATACATCATGCTCTCTAAGAAACTTAGCACAAAGTGATTTCTGCGTGAAAATTAAAATGTGGACAACACAGCCACATTGGGCACCACTTGTGCTAGGAGTTAAGAGGAGGGGGATAGCACACATTCTCCATACACGTGGATTTGAGCTGTCATCCAGCACAATAAGGTACTTCGCTTCAGTGCCGATATGCAGTTTGTTCTTACGCTCTTGTTTTTATCATGTACACTAGTCTTAACTGTGCCGTTACATAACGTGCAGATTTTCAGATGTATTCTGAACCTTTATTTGCTTGATTGGTTTTGTCTTTTTATTTTTTATTTTTCTCTGAGCTTGTTATTAGCAAGGAGCCACAAACTTCTGTGTCAGCAGAATGGAGAGATGCCATACTGCATAGCACAGACAGCCAGGCACACACGGTCCAGGGGGTTCCTGCAGAGCATTGGTGACAACTTTTTGATGCAGGTGGTGGAGGAGCCAATGAGGAGAGGCATGCTACTGGACCTTGTACTAACAAACAAAGACAGACTGGTTGAGGATGTGAAGGTTGGGGGCAGCCTTGGCTGCAGTGACCATGAGATGTTGGAGTTCAGCATCATGTGTGGAGGAAGCAGGGCAAGAAGTAGGATCAATACCCCTGACTTCAGGAGAGTTAACTTTGGACTCTTCAAGGACCTACTTGGAGGAATCCCATGGGCTAGGCCTCTAGAAGGTAGGGGGGTCCAAGAGAGCTGGTTGCTATTTAAGCATCACTTCCTCCGTGCTCAGGATTGGTGCCTCTTCCTGAGTAAGAAATCTACCAAAAGAGGCAGGAGACCTGCATGGATGAACAAGAAACTTCTATAGAAACTCAAATGGAAGAGAAAGGTCTACGCAATGTGGAAAGAGGGACAGGCCACTTGGGAGCAATACAGAAACATTGTCAGAGCATGTAGGGAAGCAATGAGGAAGACTCGTCTGGAATTAAATTTGGCAAGGGATGTCAAAGACAACAAGAAGGACTTCTTCAAGTACAGCAGCAGCAAATGGAAGACTAGGGAAAAAGTGAGGCCACTACTGAACAAGGTTGGTGTCCTGATGACAGAGGATGTAGAGAAGACAGAGTAACTGAATGCCTTCTTCGCTTCAGTCTTCAGTGCTACGGCCGGCCTTCAGGCATCCCAGTTCCTAGGGGTAAGAGTGGAAGCCTGGAGAAAGAAGACCTTCCCGTGGTTGAAGAGGATTGTCCAAGAGATCATTTAAGCATTCTGGACACCCACAGATCCATGGGCCATGATGGAATGTACCCACGAGTGCTGAGGGAACTGGCAGATGTAATTTCTGAGCCACTCTCCATCATCTTTCAAAGGTTCTGGAGGACAGAAGAGGTGCCCAAGGACTGGAGAAAGGCCAATGTCACTCCAATCTTCAAAAAGGGCAAGAAGGAGAACTCAGGGAACTACAGGCCGGTCAGCCTTACCTTCATCCCCAGAAAGATGATGGAACAGCTCATTCTGGATGTCATCATTAAGCAAGTGGAGGAAAAGAAGGTTATCAAGAGTAGTCAACAAGGATTCAGCATGGATGAATCATGCATGACCAATCAGATAGCTTTCGATGATGACATGATTGACTGGGTAAATGAGGGGAGAGCAGTGGATGTTGTCTATCTAGACTTCAGCAAGGCTTTTGGCACTGTCTCCCATAACATCCTCCTAGGGAAGCTCAGGAAGTGTAGGCTAGACGAGTGGACAGTGAGGTGGATTGAGAACTCACTGAATGGCAGAGCTCAGAGGGTTGTCATCAGTGGCGCTGAGTCTAGTTGGAGGCCAGTAACTAGTGGTGTTCCCCAGGGGTCAGTACTGGGCCCAGTCTTGTTCAACTTCTTCATCAGTGACCTGGATGAAGGGACAGAGTGTACCCTCAGCAAGTTTGCTGATGACACAAGGCTGGGAGGAGTGGCGGATACACTAGAAGACTGTGCTGCCATTCAGCGTGACCTGGACAGGCTGGAGAGTTGGGCAGAGAGGAACCTGATGAGGTTCACCAAAGGCAAGTGCAGGGTCCTGCACTTGGGGAGGAATAACCCTATGCACTGGGATAGGCTCAGGGCTGACCTGCTGGAAAGCAGCTCTGTGGAGAGGGACTTGGGAGTGCTGGTGGATAACAAGTTGGCCATGAGCCAGCAGTGTGCCCTTGTTGCCTAAAAGGCCAGTGGTGTCCTGGGGTGCATTAAGAAGACTGTGGCCAGCAGGTCGAGGGAGGTTCTCCTCCCCCCTCTACTCTGCACTATCTGGAGTACTGTGTCCAGTTCTGGACTCTCCAAGAGTTCAAGAAATTCGAGGAACTACTGGAGGGAGTACAGCGGAGGGCTACGAGGATGATGAGGGGAGTGGAGCCTCTCTCCTGCGAGGAAAGGCTGAGGGAGCTGGGCTTGTTGAGCCTGAAGAAGAGAAGGATGAGAGGGCACCCTATAAATGCTTATAAATATCTCAGGGGTGGGTGTCAGGAGGAAGGAGCCAGACTCTTTTAAGTGGTGCCCTGCGACACGACAAGCAGCCACAGGCACAAACGGAAGCATAGGAAGTTCCATCTGAACATGGGAAAGAACTTCTTCCCTCTGAGGGTGACAGAGCACTGGAACAGGCTGCCCAGGGAGGGTGTTCTCCCTCTCTGGAGATATTCAAGACCCGCCTGGACAAGGTCCTCTGCAGCCTGCTATAGGAGACCCTGCTTCGTCAGGGGGATTGGACTAAATGACCCAAAGAGGTCCCTTCCAACCCCTAACATTCTGTGATTCTGTGATTCTGTGAATATGAAGAACTTCTTTACTTTGAGGGTGACAGAGCACTGGAACAGGCTGCCCAGAGACGTTGTGGAGTGTCCTACTCTGGAGATATTCAAAACCCGGGCGCAGTCCTGTGCAGCCTGCTCTAGGTGACCCTTCTTTGGTGGGGGGGTTAGACTAAATGATCTGCAGAGGTCCTTTCCAACCCCTTCCATTCTGTGATTCTGTGATAGCGACTCTTGGAAAGGCTGGGCTGAGGCAAAAAAGACAGGCACTGCTTAAGTCACCTTGGCTATGATATGCCTCATGTTCTGGAGCCCTGGTTTCAGATTATTTCTCCTGGACTGAATGGACTAGTCTTGGGGTTTGTCTGGGACCTATCCCACAGGCAATCCACCCTAAAACCACTAGACAGATTTTGGCACAGGAAAGGAAATATCAGAGGTTTCTCCCTCCTTTAACTTTCCAGTCCCTCTTCCCACAGACTTTCAAACAGAAGAGGAGTACCTCAGCCTTTTAATTTAACCAAACTGGATTCCAAGTCAGTGCCTTCATTTTTTTAAGATGCCTACTACATTTTGGGTGCTATGCATATTGTATACTTTAACACCACAACAATAATCAGAGCTTGAGCAAATAATTTGCAGTGAATATCTTGAAGAATTTCATCTCTTCTCTCATTCACAATTTGGCTGGAAGCAGGTAAAAATGTACTTGAATCTGTTGAGCATTCGGAGTTATTCCACCAGTTCCACCAGTTATTTTAGTGACTGAATTTCAAGTGTACAGATTGTACATGAACTGTTTATTACAAGTGTAGGAGAAGTGATAATTTTGAGCTGCCATAGATATTTTAGATTGAATGCAGAGATCTTATGATCTATATAAATATTTAATATTGAAAGGCATTAATTTCTGTCAACTTATCAAGGTGATACAATATGACATTTTATTTGGCTCCCTCTGCCTTCAGTTCAGCCTCAAAAAGAGCAGGTAAAACACCACCAAAGTTAAAACCAACTTCACCAGAACAACATTAGTCCAGTGATGAACAAATGCAGTATATTTTCTTGCCTCTGACTCAAATTAATGTTAATAGAATACAAATACTCCAGGTTTCAGTACTGAAGAGACAATAGCAACTGCCTAAGTAACTTGCTGGTATTTTTTCCAGTGCAAATACAAGATCTTGCAAAGTCCTTGAATTGTGATGTCTGTTGGGTCAGGATCCACCATGAAGTAAACCTTGGGAAATCATTACCTTTACCTGACCATAGTGGCACAAGCTCTGGGTGGAGCAGGAATCTCTTCAAAATTTTCACATGCATTAGATTTCAGCTAGCATTACATCTTAGTTTCTCATTAATAAATAAAAGCTTGTGAATAAACAAATACTAAATTAGATGGATATTATTTACTATATTAGTGATTCAAGATGAGAAATGTCACTGATTTATGCTGACATATACTGGCAAGGCTTTTAGAAGACCTGTCTTTTTATGTGGAGATTAAATATAGACACTGGGAAAAACCTTTTTGTGTACACAAGTCTTTGTTGCATGGTTAACATCTGGAATGTATTCATTTCTTCTATAAACTACATATGACTCCCTTTCTACTGCATTCCTCAAACAGCAAGCAACATACATATATTACTATTAACATGCCTTTGATTCACTTCTCCCCATTTTACAATCTACTGCCATATGCCAACAGCATGTCACTGGGCATGATGTAACCAAGTCTGCCCCAGGAAATTCAGAAAGACTACTTTACTAGAAACTGGGCCTAAAAAGACCACAGTTTAATTTTATACCATTTCTTAAGCTGAAAAATATGAAAAGAACTTTGGCTCTGCACTACCTTTCTACTCCTGCGGTGGTAGAAAGTGTACAGAGCTTGTTCAAGCCTGCAGCTGAGATTTCCCAAAGGAAAAAGATTCTCCAAGACGTAGTAAACTGGATGCAGATAGTCTTACGCCTACCAGTTCCTGCTTCTGGTCAGGGGTGGAAAATGAGATAGCATGCAGATGGCAGAAGCCTTGCTTAGGATACCTCGCCCAGTAAATCCCTCCCAGAGTGACCAGGGACAGCATATGGTCACTGTTTTACCGCTACCGCTGCTGCTTAGATGCTGGCAACACCCTGGCATGGTTTCAGACCCTGCTGACTAGTACTTGCCTAGAAAAAGCTATTCAGGGTAAAAGTATGGGAGGATCACTGAGGCCACTCTGTTTTGTTCAGCGGGATGGAAGGTAAGGTAGCCATGGCTCTTGCTAGCAAGGCCAGGAAGGGGCTCCAGCCCCCTGAGCTGGAATAGCTGTGTCTTCAGATATCTACAGCACTTTGCGCTGTGGACATTTTGGTTTGCATTTGCTCCAGAAAAGTGAAGCACATCTCCACCCTCTGCCAAGCATGGTCTTATCATAGCTGTAGCTCCAGCTTTTGCTTTCATGTTGGAGCCCTCAGCACAGGAAAGACATGGACCTGTTGTAGTGGGTCCAGAGGAGGGCCACAAAAATGGTCCAAGGACTGGAGCACCTCTCCTGCAAGGACAGGCCGACAGAGTTGGGGCTGTTCAGCCTGAAGGAGAGAAGGCTGCAGTGAGACCTGATTGCGGCCTTTCAGTACTTAAATGGGGACTGTAGGAAAGATGAGGACAACCTTTTTAGCAAGGCCTGTTGTGACAGGACAGGAAGTAATGGTTTTAAACTAGGGAAGGGTAGATTTCAACTGGATATAAGGAAGAATTTTTTTACAGTGTGGGTAGTGAAACACTGGAATGGGTTACCCAGAGAGTTAGTGGAGGCCCCATCCCTGGAAACATTCAAGGTCAGGTTGGACAGGGCTCTGAGCAACCTGATCTAGTGGTAGATGTCCCTGGTCATTGCAGGAGAATTGGACTAGATGACCTCTAAAGCTCCCTTCCAATCCAAAGCGTTCTATGACTCTGTGATTCTGCGGTTGGTCCTCTGCACCACAACCTGTAATCCAGAATTTAATAGATGCTCTATATCTTTATCTGTAGCCCATTAGATGGACTTAGAGTTTGAAATCTTGTGCCTGTTACAGCCATGTATGCTGAATAAAGAGTACCCCATGAATGCTTCATTGCTATTCATTAAGGACACTGAAAAATTCCAACATTTTAATGGTGTTAAATGCTGTAGAACAATACCAGCTTAGCAAACTGTGTAAGAGACTGGGTACCTTGAGGTTTCACTAACAGGACCAATGGATCTTACCAGCTATTGGGACTGAGCAAAAGCAGGCATTACATGATTGCTTTCAACATTCAATCAAGAAAAAATTTGTTGTTTTCACTTGTAAGGTGTTTCCTTCCGAGACACACTATTAAGACAGATGGCACAAATTGAAACTAATTTTAAGTATCTCCAACTAAAACTCACATTCTGACAGGACATTGAATTTCACTGGTTTGTGTCTTCTAGAATGAAGTCATCTGGAATATTGTGCCAACTTTGGGGTGCTGCATTGCTAAGAAGATTGGAATAAATCTGAAAGAAAGGTCATAAGTCTAGGATATATTCTGGAAAAAGAAAGACTACATAAGTTGGAGTTATTTTGCTTAGAAAAACAGGCAGTGTGACACCTCCATCATTACAGGCTAGAATAAAAAATCTTTCAGAAAAGACATAGCTGTAGATAATCCTGTCATATGCAGGGGAGTAGACTGAATGACTTCCCAAGAGGTTTCTCAGCTGCAAGGTTCTATTATAGACCAGATCCGCTGTCTGTTGTCAAATGTTACCTTGGGTTTGGGAAGAACCTGGCAATATGAGAATCTTGCTCAACCCCAAGTGTCCTTACATCACGTAGTGGGCCTGAAAATGTCCTGCTCCACACAACTGCCCCTGCTGAGAAAGGAAGGACAGTACAGCTGGGAAGAGGCTTTTCATACAAATTAATTGATTTCTAAGTAGAAACAAGTATAGGAATGTAAAAATAACACTTAGAGACATCTTGATTTTTGGGAAACTCAGCATAACACTTGAGGATCACTTTATGAGATAGTGGAGAGTATGCAGAATCTTTTTCTTACCTTTCTTCTTTAAATTTGTTTGTCTTGATTTAGAGGACAGATTTTTGACTTCACACCTGTGATCTGAGTTACAATCGAGTATGTTATTATGTGAACACTCAAAGTAACCCGTATAAAGATATTATACCATTTTTTTCACCATCTTATACACAAGCCTATAGCAACAGCTTGTAATTAAAAAAAAATAAAACAGATATTTACATTATTTTCATTTCCATAAAGCTACAGTATGACTTGACTGACTTATAACATCTCATATGACAAGCTTCGCTTTTTTAAGCTATGTATTTTAATCATCTAAGCAGTTTAGATATTTTATTTTCAAACAGCAGCCTTTTTTTCCCTGGGCACTTTCAGTGATTAAACAGACAAACAAAACAAATCCCTAATTTAGCTATTCATTTTTGACACTATATTATTACAAGCTGCAATCCTGATTCAGTTTGAGTTGCTGAATGTTTTTCATTTAGGACATAGCTATGGATACTGTTATTTTCTGTCTCTCTCTCTCTCAAACACACGTACTACCATACGGAGCACATTTGCCATGTGTGTATTCAGAGCCCTCAGCCTACATTATACACCCATGTGCAGCGTTGTGTGAGCTCTAGGCAAGCCAGAACAACAGCAGTGCCTGGTGCAGGCATCCCAGAATTAAAACTACTCTGGGCAGAGGCAGTGTTATACAAAGTCAGGACAGGCTTCAAAAATGGTGCATTTGTGTCAGCCGTGCTTCACTTCTTAACTTTTAACCTGTCACTACGTCTCAGAGGTTTATGCAATACCTTATTTGTCTGTTATTCCATCTATTACTCTCTTGATTTTTTAACCAAATGTTGGTGTAAGAAAAAGAAAAAAGGCAACCAAAAGATAGGTGAGCGGATCAGATTCTTTTTTATTCTTCATATTTGATTAAGAAGAAAAGGACAAAGAAGATTTTTCAGCCACCTTGTCACCATCCTACCATCGTGCCAACCTTAACTCAGGCATAGGTCCAGCACTGATCAGCAAGAGTAAGAGATTTTTCTGGTAAGTCTAAATCTTCTGAACACAGTCACATTCTGGTTGCACTCCCAGTTCCCAGGCACTCAAAGGAGATGGCATGCAAGCAAGAACATCTGCCCTTAGTCACTGGAGATTTATCAGATAATCTTCAGGGATCAGACGTGTTTGTAGCTCAGCTGCTTTTTGCCACCAGAGCTCCTGGAATTGACCCCTGGTCTAATAAAAGCAGGGGGAGGGGATTACTTTAAATTTGAAGTAAACCAAAAACAGGCTTCCTGCTACATGTAATTTGTAAGAATGCAGCAAAGGCTCCAAGAAGCACAAGCTGCAACACCACCCCCACCACAAAATTAAAGCACTGTTGTTAACTATGCACAGAACCCACTGAACTCAAAGCAGCTTTCCAAAAACAAACCATTCCTTTCTTAAGCAATCACTGCAAATTACAAAAGCTACAAATGTTTTAACCGCACATCAAGGAGCCACTGCCTGTCCGCAAAGCTTCTTATGAAATTTCCCACTTACTAAGGAAACATATGAAGACGTTTGGTAGTGTTAAATTGGTGAAAGATCTGTGCTTTCTAGGAGGTATTGAAATGCTCGTCTTCTGGATGCAGCCATAGGTTGAAGATAATGAAGGAAAACCACACATTCCAGCTGTCAGAAAGTATTTTTTTTTCTCCATAATGAAATCAGTGAGCAGCATTGCCCTTGGAGAAGCAGAATTAAAAAAAAAAAAACCGAAAAAAAGAAAAAAAGAAGCAGCAGTATTCGTTTTGGTTATTGATGAGGGAAGAGACACATAGGACACCATAAGAAAAGTAGTATCACAGAAAGGTGCCTGAAAGGAAATATACCAAATGCAGACAGATTATGGTGAAAAATCCTTACTACAACACAGGATTTATTTTCTGAAGCAAGAGATTGCCTGGGACAGACCTCATTAGTGTGATGAGAGCCTTTCTAAGATAGGTTGTGAAGAGGGATTTGTTCTCTCACTAAGTCAAAAAAGCTACCAAAGTCAAAAAAGCTACCATTCTGACTTTTCTGGATTATCCTTCTTCTGTTGTCAGGTTAAAGGAACAAACACAGTGCAAACTCCCTGCTTAGTAAATGGTCCCTTTATGTTATCTGTTTTCTGGTAAAAACCCACCACCCACCACCTCACAGGTGTCTGCAGCTCCTGGGCACTGAAGCCAGCTCACAGGAGCTCTACAAGGCTTGAGGGTATGCAGTGTAATTGTGCAGGAGTGCCTCCTCCATTCCTAGGCTGGTTTAGGATTCAAGATAAGATAGAATACAGTCAGAACATCAAGGTCCTGGTCACTACAGCACAGGCAAGAGAACTCTATCGGTCTCTGTTTTGCTAAAGGAAGTTCATTACCAGAGACTTTTGTCCTCTATGACAAGCTTGCAGATCTGAGTACAGCAGAGCATTTGGTCATTTCTTGCACTTAACTAAGGAATGAAGTTCAAGCTATTAAATTCAGACATGAACACTCAGCAGCGGAACGTGTTTACGGCTCTAAGCACAAAGCCTATATATAAATCTCTGCAAGGATGCTGGGAAGCGGCATTTCATGGCTATAAAACACTTCCAAAGATAAAAGTCCCCACAAAGACATTTATTTGCAGTGTTTTAGTGTAATACTGGAGAATAGAAAGAAAATTTGGAAATAGGAGGGGAGTGAGAAAATGGAGAGAAATGGAAGTAAAAGCAGAGAAGGTGTGAGAAAAAGACATTAGAAGGAGATACAGACGCAAAAAGGTGATAAGATGAAGTGTAAAAATTAATCTGAAAAGCCTTTCCAAAACAAGAGAGAAGTAAAAACACAATTTAATATAGAACGGATGAAAAGCAAATGGGGCAAAATGACTGGAAAAGGCAAAGAAAAAAAAAGCTGAGTATAGAAAGTTACAATATAGAGCTGGAAAGTAAATAAACATGCAAGGAAAGTAAGGAAAATGTTAGTGAGGTATATTTCGTTGTTTATTCTACATGAAAAGGGTGAAGCTCTGTGAATTCAGAAATATATGAATGGTAGACTGTATTTAGGGCAACAGTGGCCAAGATTCTGATTCAATACATAGCAGTGCTGTTGAGTCACTTCATTTTAGGGCATGAGACTGAGGAACAGTATTTTCTTCGGCATACTTAGTGACAGCAGCAGCATTGCTTTTGTCTCCAAAACACAGACGTTGAGGCCACAAGCTCTCTCACTTCCTTTCAGCTCAACTCTCTAGAAGGCTAGTTTGGACCTGGATGGGCTGGATGTCTGTCAAGTGCCTCCTTTAAAGTGTACTCTAGTCTCTCTAAAGTTCTAGTGTGAGTGAACTAGATATCCATGCTTGAGAGAAGGAGTGTTAACCTTTGTACCTAAGATGCCACATGCTCCATGGATCCATCTTTCTACATAATACTGCATTCCCCACTCCCACTAGAAAAAAGCAGCCTGTTGAAACAGTTCCAAGCAGCACTGTCAGGGTTATGACTCTGCTAAGCCTCGTGAGAGCAAGGAGTACTGCTCCAGAAGTATTAGCCCTTTCCTGCCTGTGGGATTTTAAATCTGCTCCAGGATATTCTGGAGAGAACGCAGTTCAGAGTCTGTTTATGGGTCCAAAGAGATCTGGCAAGTCTGCTTTGGGCCCTTCTGCAAACCTTTTTGACTGCCTTGTGAAAGTTCTAATAGACTTTTAATCTTTACGTCTGTCAGCACTAAAATCACGCCCACAGATTAAAAATCTCAACCAGCTAAACTATATAGGTCTTTTGTTCAAACATACTTTCAAGATTTGCATAATTTAGTATTGTGGTCAGTAATAAACATGGAGAAACAAGGCTCCCTTTCAGGAGCACCTAATCTTAATAAGGTGGTTATTCAAATATCTACTTTTGTTTATGGAAATACAGCTTTTAAAAATAGAAAGTGGTTTGGGTTTTTGATCTTGTTTAAAAGGAAAAAAGTGACTCAATAGAATTAGTAACACTTGCAGCATATCAACCCACTCTGTCATAGAAATTCAATTTAGCAAAATGAATGTGGTTGGAAAGTCAGGCCAGAATAACAACAGCTAACTTCAGATCCACCCAAGGCTTGTATGGGGGTCATACCAATTAGCATAATAGTTGTGTTTGTTGGGAAGTGAAGTCTTTGTGCTTGGGATGCTTCCCAATTAAAAAATTGTATTTGAAGTGGGATTTAATTTTAATGTTTCAATGCCAGAACATTTACTTGCTGCGTCTGTTTTCATTTCAAGTGATGCCGAGGTTACATTTTCTACTTGGTACTGCTGTCATCAAGCCTCTCCAGTGTTTTTATTTACTGTAGGGGAGTGACAGTGGAAGGATAGTATGCCAAGAATCATGGCTTCCCAAAGTTTAATGCAAAACTGATGATCTAAATTGTATAAAGGCCACGTTGTGAAAAATTTAGTGGGTAAAACACCCATTAATGTCCGTGGGACAACTGAGAAGACTGAAGAACTGATTTCTTTCTCAGCAATCTTTACGTTTGAGCTTTGAGAGCTCGGTGCCATTAAATGTTTTCAAAAGAATGCACATCAGACAAAAAACAATCTCTACTAGATCTGAATGGGAAAAAATGTGAATAAAATAGCCAATAAATTTAATCTTCATTTCTGTTTGCAGACTATTAGTGGGGCAACCATAGTTCCCTTGAACTTGCAGATTTATCAAATGTGCTGGAGAAATACCTCTCTTAAGAATCTATGGGTTGGTCACAAATACTTAAATTTTGGCTTTGCTTGCTTGGGTGTGACTGATCAGCTAAGTCTTAAGCTGTTTTGCTTCATCCTTCAAGTAGAATGCTCACCTGAAACACCATATGAACTTAAAATGTTCTTAACATGAAAACATTCTTTTGACATAGAAGCCATTTTCCACTAAGATATTTGTCAGTAAAACACAACTGCTTGAATTTTCAGAAAAATAAACCAGAGCACAAAAGAAATAAATTCATTGAAATCCAGATCCACTGAGATCTAAAATTAAGCCTAATAGTATTGAAAAAGGATTACTACTGGTATGTAAGCAAGTCAAGCTGAACAAAAGCTATCAGCAGTTCCCAAAGCCACTCACGTTCAGGATGTGGACAGCATGAAGTTTACAAGTGGTATTTAAAAGTCAATATGACATTTTATGGACAGATAATATGAGTTCGGGGAAATGAACAGATCAAGATTTCCTGTGTCAAGAAGATGCATGACATTCTGAAGCTGCTGAAGAATTCATCCTATTAGAAGACAATTATTAGTTGTCCAGGCATATATAAACACACACATGTTTACAAACACCCTCTCTTGCACTTTTCAAATCTACACTAATGTTTGACTGTCCTCAACCACTACTACTGGTTTAAGGTTTTGTAAATCTCTGAGTCAAACATGACAGTTTAATATTTATATTTGCATGGTTCAGAAGAGACAGAATCAAGACAAACACAAACCCAAGGTTTCCACCCCTGGGACTGACACTGTCTGAGAACAGCCAACTTTGAAAGTGATGGAAGAGTGTTGATGGACTGGGGATAAGGTCCAATCAAAGGAATTTTGTCTTATATGGATTCAGTTTTAGAAATTCCCTGGCTTTCTAATACTGTAAATCAGCCAAACAGACACATTGGAAAGATACCATAAAATAGTTTTCTAAGTACAGAAAAAGGTCTGTATGCCTTCTAAATATATATGGCTTGACAGATCATGAGCTTGATTCTCTCCTTCCCTCATTTAGATCACTGTAACTCTGCTAATCTCACTAGAGTTACTTCAAATACACATTTGTAATGGAGAGTGGAATCCAGCTCTAAATCTGTATGTGATATCAGCTCTGTAAAATATAAAATCTAAGCAGTCATTGGGCCTAGCCCCTGGGGTACCTGATTACACAGAAAGACATAATTCATTTACGAATGCTGAAATTAAACATGGAACGAAACCGGTCTGAAGTAACATCAGAAAGACCTTTGCTGGAGTGTATTTTCATCAAAATAATTTGGAGAAGGAAAGGATAAGCAACAACTGATTAGTTGACAAGCAACATAAAAACAGTTAGAGCATCATTTGACACACACAAATAGATTTCTAAGTTTCTGGAGAACCATTCAGGTATAGCATTTACTCATTGCTTATTTCCAGAAGTGCCTACAATATAGCAGGCACTGTCTGAAGACGGGGAGCACCAATCCATTCAATAATGATCTGAACACCAAAATTCTTGTCAGATATTCATTCTTAATCTAATTCTACAAGTTTATTTATGAAGCTGACTAATACTTAATTAAACATAAACTGATATAAATTAATAATGTGTCTTCGTTGTAGAAGGAGTTGCAATTGCAAGTTTCAGTTATTGGCAAAGGTATAGAGTCAGAAGTCCACCAAACCTTTGGGTGGTTTGGTTTAAATCCTCCTTATAACCAGCAATCTTTCTGGAAAAACTGAGCATTGCTTGGGACCACATTCACTTTTTCATGGATCCTCCTATAACTGTGGAACCTACTCTGAAAGAAACATTCCAGGGTGGGTGACTTTCTGACAGTTCCCTGCAGGGGTTACAAAGAGGTTACTTTAAGCCTAATTCAAATGAAAACAAAACACTGTCCATATATAGCTGTGAGCTTTCAGTTGCTCTCTTGGGAACTGTGTTGTTACAGGTTCTAGAAGAGTGGAACCAAAATAGTAGGCCTTGCCAAAATATTACTTTCCTGTTTATGTTCATTTTCTGCACATTTCTTTTGCAATGTTATCATTATTTATGGTGTAGCAATCAAGGAATTGTGCTGTATTGTGATAGGTACAACACAAACAAGTAGCAAAATCTTCCTGCCCCTGAGAATTCACAGCCTAGCTGTCAAATAGGTTGCTCCACGTGTACAAGAAAGAGAATGAAGCTAATGTTAGCTGGAAAAAGGAGAAAAATAAAATGGGGTGAGCAGAAAAGCTGACTCTCTTCTAAGCCTATCATTGCCAAGCATTTCTGATTTGTAGGCACAGCAGCTGAAAGAGGAGATTTAAGAGAGTATTAAACAATACACCAGATATTCCCATCAAACTATATGATCTTTTTACTTTAGTTCATTTTTGGGACTAAACCCTTAGACAGTTTTTTGTGAGTGAAAAATGAGTCAGTTCCTCAGAACAGAACAATGAGACCTAATGGAAATGACCGACTTCGAGACTGGAACAAAGGGGAACTGCCCTCTTGTCCCCTTTCCCAACACTTCAAGGGACAATGAAAAAACTGCGTATTCTTAGGACAACCTTCAGCTAAGCTAAATACATCACCTATCTACCTCACAAGCATCCCCTTAGGGTAGAAATTGATGTGAACTAATACAGTAATGTTAGAAACCTGGAAACAGCACAATGTAGAAATTCTATCACCAGAGTACTCCTAGATGGCAATTAACAGCACAAGCCACTCAGATATCACAGCAGGTATAGAAAAACTAGGGGAGAAAACACATTGTTTGTGCATACCTCATCTCTGATAAGGCTTGCATTAAGCAATATTTCAGATAAAGACTCAGGGAAGGATAGTCTTCATCAGCACTCGCAGATGGGGCCAAAAGGGATTCAGGTTAGAGGCTGTGCATCAGGGATATTTTTTCCTATTATTCACGAGAAGCAATAAGTCTATTAAAAGTTAATGTGATAGGAAATTGGAAATTGTAGAGCAACTTCTCTGTAGTGAAACTCATCTTTAAAAAGTAAGCTCTGAAGGCGAAAAGGAACATATCTTTATCACAATTGTGATGACAGAAAACCAAAAAGATCTGTGGCCTGTGTAGTAGTTGGCAGTTGTTACACGGATGGGCTTTTGTTTGCAGAAGTGACGTGAATGTCAGAAACGAATATCAGCGATCGCATTTCAGTTTGTTGACAGGAAGGTAGCACGGGAATAATCCTTTTTGCTCATAGACTCTATCACCGTGTAATTTCTTGCACGAACTGACGCGGCACTATCTCAAAAACCTGTGCAGGTTTCACTCCCCTGTTATTCTCATAGCTCCAGGAGTGCAGAAGAGAATGTAAACATGGAGCTTTCCCCTCCCCAAACTCTGCTCCAGAAAGGCAGATTCCCTTTTGAAACCAATAAAAAATGTCATTCTGGGGCCCCGAGACCAGAGGTGGGTGTACAGTTACACCAGTAAACCTGCTTGAGGTTGTCAGACTACTAAAGTCTTACATTTTTGTGGTGAATCATTTTCAGATACAGTCAGGATTGAAATAGTCTCATGAGACAGGATTTAATATCGATGGTTCACAAAAAATACCTAAATGGAGCCAAACTCCTGTACAGCAAAGGCCCCAACTGATGCTTCGCCAAACCAGGAAATGCCTGTAAAGAAACACACATGTCCAGAAAACAGCCATCCCCAGGGTCCTCTGAACGAGCCGTGGTGGAGACAGGATAGCACAGCCAGCTGCAAGCACACCCCAGAGCTGACCCACACCTACCACACCGCTGCAGAAAGGAAACCAGCACGGCAAGGGTTAAAACCCCTCCCAACAGCAAGAAAGCAACTGAGCCAAAAGACAAGAAATATTCATTCTGTGACCCTGTTGCTCTCTGGTCAAATATACAGAAGTGACTGTATTTTGAAAGAAAATCCACAAGTACACCTGTACTACAGCTGGTAGTCCGGAGTACTGCTGTCGTGACCGAATTAACTGAAAGTCTGAACCTAGCATGGGGTTGAACATCTCAGTTCATACTGAAGGAATTACAAAGGCTCGCGGAATAATCCGCAGGAGTGTCTTACCACCTCTGAGGGCTGCTCAGCATCGCGCATGCCAACACCCAGCAAACGCCAGCCCCATGCCGTCACCCTGCAGCCGGCACAAGGGGACACGGGGTACAGGGAGCAGAGGTGGCCTCCCCACAGCCGCTTATTGGGCTAGCGCTGGTGCTCACATTACTGCTCCCTGGGACCTGCTGAGCTTTCGTATTTTGCGGCCTCAGCATCTCCCTAACTCTCCCAAAATCTTCAGCGTACTTTCCTATTTGTTACAGTGGCACCTGCTGGCAACAGCACGGGCAAAAGCAGATTTGTTACTGTTGGGCTAAGCAGATAAGTTTAATTATGACTCAAGGTGTGCAGTATTTCACTTCTCTCTCTCTCTCACCCTCTCACCATCTCTTTGGGTCTAATATAACACATTATACAGAACACAAGGAGGCTTGTCATATTACTGTTGGAAGATGCAAGAATTGGTTAATTTTGCACCGTTTCTCCCTGTCATTATAATCTTTGTCACAAGAATGGCTACATTCTGCGAAATGTTCTGTTCTCAGTGCAGTCATTGTCATGTGAATGAGCTATCACTGAATCCTAATTCCTGAGATGTTTTATTCTTACATACGTGACATTTGTATTTCAGTGACAAAAGCTTCAGCATGAAAAGGGAATGGAAGAAATTTAATCCAGTCTCTTGATCATTTTTAAATTCTAATTTTATGGTCTTTTCTTTCCTAGATGCTACAGCACAGTTTCCCTCATATGTAAGAAGCCTGTATTTAGAGTAAGAAAGAACTGATGAAATCAAACCTCTGGGATGTTTTTATTTTAATGGTTTCTGCATCAAAGACACCTTATCAGTGCAAATTGCTGCTAGTTAGGAAAGGTGAAAACCAAGGAATATCTGCTAGTCATTTTTTGCCACTTAGAGTGTATATGTTCTTTTAAAACTCTGATGAGCTGGAGCTTGTATTACTCTGGTATACAACAAAAGATCAATTATTTTGAGACATTGATATCGGCCAATGGGATAGCTGAAACTAGTATCAGAGTTAATCAAGCCAGAGAGGAGCACCATGAATCATCTTAAATGTCCAGCCATGTGACATTTAGGATGCTCTTCTGCTTTGCTGATTTCAGTGGCAAAAATTACTGTTGATTTTAATGGGACCAGGATCAGGACCTCAGTCCAAAATCTCCTTCCCATTTCAAATCTTTTTGTCAAGCCAAATGTCTCTGAAGTGGCTTGCACAAGTAACAGTTTAGACAATGCAGCTCTGGTTTTTTTCTCTGTCTCAAGCATTTTTTTAAGCTTACCTTGCCATTTCTGCTGATCCTGGAAAATATAACATTTAGTGGGCAATTTGGTAGGGGTTCTGTAGTACACTCATCCAGGGGTAAATTATTACAGCAGAGCAAACAAAACATTCAGATCAGCAGGAGGAAGGAGGGATTCTGATTATTTTTTTCCAAGCCATGCATACAAAATAATTCTTCTTCAATGACCTTTCCTACAGTGTGACCATAAAAAGGTGTCTGAGCTGTCAAAATGATATTCAGATGGCTGACTGTCAAAGATCTGCTACAGCATCACAACTGGAGGTTTTAATTGCATTCAGACACCGCACTGGAAAGTCATGAGTGCATTTTCTCCCTTCCTTTCCCTCTTACGTACGCATATCATTTCAGCGTAAGCTTATATATTTATATATATTTTCACAGCTTCAAAATTGTACAATATTTTAATCTGTCTGCATGTCATGTAATAATATCCCCCTCATTCTCTTTTTAAATAACTGTTTGCAGATTCAACTTTTGATACCAGAACTGCAAGGCCTCATTATTTCTTATTTCCAGAGGTTACAGAGTTTTAATGTTAAAATGTAATCTTTGAGATAGTTTCATTTGCCTAGCCTAACCTCTATGATCAAATGAGTACCTTTTTTACTTTTCAAAATACTAGGATCTCAAGATCCATGCATTCTTTTAATCATTGCTCAATTTCTTTTATCCACATTCCTTTTTTCCCTACTCTCATAACAAGACTGCAGCTCAGACCTCCAAGATCTGAACTCTAGTCCATATTTTTAATGTCGTGGTTCTATAGATAATGTATTTTATTGATTTTAGTTCACAGGTAACCTACTTAAATATATCTAGATATGTATTTTAAATTCTTAGATAAAACGTTCAAGCAGTTGATTTTAACTTGCAATGACAAAGAATTCAGAAAAGAAAATCCATAGGGAACAACCTAACAAGTACATGGTTATACATTTCTACCTATTTTAGAGGGGTTTCTTTTACTGGGAATCTCCCTGTTTTCATGCACTGCAATTTGGCTTCAGTTTTGCTTTGATATTTGACTTTATAATTAAAAAAATTAAACAGACACTTCTGTTAACTAGAGAAAAGCCACTGCGTTTATGACTCCGAATACTAACACTTTTCATTGAAAATGGATGTTGAGGAGAATAGCTGAGCATTTTGCTCACCATGAATACAACCAGTCTGTCCTGGCAACACTCAGATTCCTCATTACTAAAATTGAGTTTGCAAGGGAAAAAGCAAACAAACAAGGTATGGTGTTTCCCTCATGGCCTTGCACAGGCACAGCTTTCAAAACAGTGATAAGATTTGATCATGCAGACTGTCTATATTTAAATGCTTTGCTACACCATCGCCAGGTCTAGCATCTGTGGTGGAGTAGCATGCCATGGAGGTCCACAGATCCCAAATCAAACTCGATGTGCTACTGCGATAAGAGGTAACAGAGGAAATGCATTTTGTCTGCTTTACATGGCACCTTGTAAAGCAGTAGAAAAGCTTTCATTTCAAATGGAACACTTTCTGTACGAGGCTTGGGAAGAACGGATTGAAATGTTTCCCCTTGCCTCCCCCTTCCCCTGTTCAGCAAGCCTCATGTAAGAAATTTATTGCAAAACATGAGCACCATGCAAATTTACTTCCAGTTATGGGTTATTCTGGGGTCTTCTCAAAGAGAACTTTGAAATCATGTGCCAGTCTCTGGCCTTTGTTCTCTTTCAGCTCGGCAGTAATCACTGCATGCTACTCCAGATAGCCTAAACAGACAATGTGAGAGTTCAGGCCAGATGATGGTGATGTACGTGGGATGGTGCAATGTCTGCTGAAAATTAATCTTATATGAACACTGAAGTTTTTCAGGGGTGAATTTGAGAGAGAAAAAAAGTGCAGGGAACACATTTTAGGACAACCTATAAACTCTTTACTCCTTTTCTTGTGGTTCCTTCAATAATTTTTTAATTCAGTCTTCTTATTAACTTAGTCTTATTGAACTTGGAAAAGATCTTTAGAATTGCACAGTAGCTCCCATTAAAGTATATTATAATTTGCTAAGTGTATTGGTATTTTTTTCCTAAACAAACTAAGCATAATGCGAATATTCCACATAACCTGCCTGAGATAAGAAAATATCCTGCTAAAAACCTGTGTACAGGATAAAGAAATTTGAACGTCTCTTTCATTACAAGGGGCTCCATGTCAGAGCTCTCTTTTTTGATCTGTGTTTTTGTATAATGTTTTTGGTTACCTATATGGGTGCCTACCTTTTCTAAACTGAAGAGTCAGTACTGTATTACAAGATAAATAAAATTGCAAGTCAGCCTCCTAAAAATGATACAGCTATTTTAAATCATAGTTCAAAAAAATATGCTTAGATTATTTTTCTTACTGTCTCTGAGCCTTTAGAGTGCACTCAATCCGTGTTTTCAGGTTTTCTTTTATATTCATGAAGACCAGAAAGTCAATTTTATTTCAAAATGAAAGCTGAGATTATCAGATGATAATTGATTCCAAGGACTAGACTTTAAGTAAAATACCAGTATCATCAGACTTCTGATAAAATCACTGAAATTGGCAACAACTGAAAGTCAGGCAGAGTATCACTTTTTTAATCTCCTTATTATATATATAAAAAAAATCGGCACCGCAAGTAATAACAAATATTTCTCCACAATTTTCCCATGTATTCAGTTAAACTAACAATAATACCTCCATCTGGTGACTACCTCCATCTGTGCATCCCAACCCATTAACACCCCAACGATATGCAAGAAGGCAGATGTCCTTGATTTATAGGCATAGTACACAGAACACAAGCTCCAGCTATGTACACATCA
Organism: Opisthocomus hoazin; assembly: GCF_030867145.1. Taxonomy (NCBI): domain Eukaryota; kingdom Metazoa; phylum Chordata; class Aves; order Opisthocomiformes; family Opisthocomidae; genus Opisthocomus; species Opisthocomus hoazin. Next base: position 35,421,627 of record NC_134416.1, on the reverse strand, counting down.
GTGAAATTGAGATGATAACAATACTCATACCAAAAGACTGAGAGGCTAAATTAGCTCTTTTTATTCCAAAACACATGGAAACCTTTACATAGAAGCCAGTAAAATTCGAATTTAATGGAGTATTCACATGTATTAAAATAATATGAAAAAAAAAGTTATCTTTGCATTCTTTTCAGTTAAATACCAATGCAAAGATGTTGTGATATGGTCCAGATTTTTGGTCCAACTACTCCTAAATATTCATTCCTCTGTTGGCTTCAGAAGAACTTTCAAATATTCAAAAAGATAATTTCATGTATCATCTTGCTAAGGTTTAGAAAGCATATTTTCTGCAAGGGTTTAAGCAACTAGGGGCAATTCTTTGCTTCCTTGACTTGTATTGACCTTAACTGGGAACTAAGACTACTTCTTACTTTACTATACCTGAAGTAAAGGAGGCCAAAAGAAGGGAGAAAAAAAAAAAAAGATGACCAAATAAGAATTAAAGAGATGATTTACAGAAAAAAAATAGAGGTAAGACAGGAAAGATGAAGTAAGTAAAAAAAGAAAAAAAAAAAAAAAGAGCTCATACTGAAGCAAAGGACACCGAAGCAAAAAGCAAAAATACTGCCAAGCTAGAGGCCTGGGGATTGCCTGAAGAAAAAAAAGGAACAAAAAATTTTGCAAAAAAAAGAAATCAGGGAAGAGGGCCATAGGAGATAGTTGCAACAAAAACATGAAGACTGGACTCATAATGACAATAACTGATATTTTTTTCTATTTTTAATTTCCCTCAGAGAAGTTACTGCAGAGTAGACTATTGCACAGTAATGTAGTGATAAATATCAAAGGTTAAAACTCTTTTGGAAGACAACTAAAATGTGAGTCAATGCCTTTGTTCTGGACCAGACAATAAGAGCAAGTATACACCACACTGCCCAAACAAGAACTATATAAGCTCTTTACCTTAGTACTGCCATCATATTCTGATACGACCAATATGAGTACTGCTGTCATAATCTGTCTCGATCAATGTGATAGCCTTCTATGATGGTACGACTGGCTGGGTAGATGAGGGGAGAGCAGTGGATGTTGTCTACCTAGACTTCAGCAAGGCTTTTGGCACTGTCTCTCATAACATCCTCCTAGGGAAGCTCAGGAAGTATAGGCTAGACGAGTGGACAGTGAGGTGGATTGAGAACTCACTGAATGGCAGAGCTCAGAGGGTTGTTATCAGTAGCGCTGAGTCTAGTTGGAGGCCTGCAACTAGTGGTGTCCCCCAGGGGTCAGTACTGGGCCCAGTCTTGTTCAACTTCTTCATCAGTGACCTGGATGAAGGGACAGAGTGTACCCTCAGCAAGTTTGCTGATGACACAAAGCTGGGAGGAGTGATGGATACACCGGAAGGCTGTGCTGCCATTCAGCGAGATCTGGACAGGCTGGAGAGCTGGGCAGAGAGGAACCTGATGAAATTCACCAAAGGCAAGTGCAGGGTCCTGCATCTGGGGAGGAATAACCCCATGCACCGAGACGGGCTCGGGGCTGACCTGCTGGAAAGCAGCTCTGTGGAGAGGGACCTGGGTGTCCTGGTGGACGACAGGTTGACCATGAGCCAGCAGTGTGCCCTTGTTGCCTAGAAGGCCAATGGTATCCTAGAGTTCATGAAGAAGACTGTGGCCAGCAGGTCGAGGGAGGTTCTCCTCCTCCTCTAATCTGCCCTAGTGAGGCCCCATCTGGAGTACTGTGTCCAGTTCTGGACTCTTCAAGAGTTCAAGAAATTTGAGGAATGACTGGAGCATCTGTCCTACGAGGAAAGGCTGAGGGAGCTGGACTTGTTTAGCCTGAAGTAGAGAAGGCTTAGAGGGGACCTTATAAATGATTATAAATATCCTGTTTAACATTTTCATTAATAATCTTGATGATGGGGTGGAGTGTACCCTCAGCAAGTTTGCTCATGACACAAAAGTGGGAGGAGTGGCTGATAGGCCAGAGGGTCTTGCTGCCATACAGAGGGACCTCAACAGGTTGGAGAAATGGGTTGACAGGAACATCACGAAGTTCAAGAAGGGAAAGTGCAAAGTCCTTCAGCAGGGCACAACCCCAGGCACCAGTACATGTTGAGGGTCAACCGGCTGGAAAGCAGCTTGGCAAAAAAGACCCTGAGGATCCTAGTGGACATCAAGTTGAACACGAGCCAGCAATGTGTCCTTGTGGCAAAGAAGGTGAATGCTAGCCTGGACTGCATTAGACAAAGCATTGCCAGAAGGTCGAGGGAAGTGATCGTTCCCCTCTCTAGCCCCGTATCCAGCCCTGGTGAGGCCACAACTGGAGTGCTGGGTCCTGTTCTGGGCTCCCCAGTACAAGAGAGACAGGGACATACTGGCCTTTCCAGCAAAGGGCCATGAAGATGACCGTGGGACTGGAGCATCTCTCCTACGAGGAAAGACTGAGAGAACTGGGACAGTTTGGTCTGCAGAAGAGAAGGCTCAGGAGCAATCTTCTCAATGTCTATAAATACCCAAAGGGAGGGTGCAAAGAGGACAGAGCCAGGTTCATTTCAGTGGTGCCCAGTGGCAGGACCAGAGGCAATGGGCACACACTGAAACATGAGAGGTTCCCTCTGAATATCAGGAAACACTTTTTCAGTGTGAGGGTCACTGAGCACTAGCACAGGTTCTCCAAGGAGGTTGTGGAGTCTCAATCTTTGGAGATATTCAAAATCTGTCTGGGCATGGTCCTGGGCAACTGGCTGTAGGTGACCCTGTCTGGACAGGGTGATTGTACCAGATGACCTCCAGAGGTCCCTTCCTGCTTTGATCATTTTGTGATTGTGTGATTTTTTTCATTTTTCCCTTTTTCCCCCAACTTCCTTCCTTAGTAGTAAGAAATGCCCTCTTTACCTTATCTGTAAAGACCTTTGCTCCAAATTACTACGCAGGTTTACACTTCCAGGTAAAAAGCACTCCCAAGAAAACAACTCTTCACAAAAATTAGCTATCAGAGACAAGTGATTTAATTCATTGTCTCATTTATCCTTTATTCTAATTCCAAAGGATTTGGGACCTCCTAGCTGTGCAGAAGGCTACTTTAGAAGCCAATGATCAGGTGACCTTACAATCGGCTTTCACGTCTTCCTTCTCTTTGCCTATCTGATGCCTCAGATTAGGTTTCCGTCTAGGACACCAGTCCCAAATGGCTTCAGTGACACTCTGCACTAGTCCTGTTTTGTCCACATGAATTGGATTGCACAACTGTAAACATTCCAGGTGTGGGCCCTGTGTTTTACAATACCTAGGAAAATGGGTCCCCAATCCAGATTAATTAAAATAAAAGGTAACATTATAGACAGTCTTATTTTTGTGTGTTTGTGTAAATTAATACTATTCAAACAGCATAATCCTGTAAAATTATTTTTTTCTGAAGAAGACATTAAGCTAGTGATCTTGTATGTTAACAGCATACAGATCTTAGAGGACCCTTGGGTTCTCTGTTTCATGATGTTAAACTGTATTTCTCTTACATATGTTTTAATTTAAAGATGGAAGGTATAGGATATGACCTTCTGTTCATTCCAACAGCTGGATGTTCCTAAACCAAAAGGCCAGATTATTAACAAATTGCCTAATAAAAGTATTTTTAGGGAAACTAAATCAACCATGAAGACAAGATGCAAAAACCCTTCCTGTTAGAATTCAAAGACTAAAAGCAATGTTTGAAAAGCCATAATAATAATAAAAAATGTTTCAAAATAGTGATTAAAGTGGTCATTTGTGAAGCTTCATCTCCCTTTGTCACAAAACACAGAACATACTTTATACCAATTGCTGCTGGCTTCTGTCTTAATTGGACAATTGCCATTGTACTCATACTCAGAAATCCTGTATTTCAGTGATTCAAAGATTGACTGCTGCTGGCTTGCACCCTCCCCCATTCATTCATAGGGAGCTTTGAAAGGTGGTCTGCTTTGACATGTACATCATTAGATGGAAGAGGGGAAGCAAGGTATCAATATCAGAAATGAGCAATAGCAGGAAGAGTGTGGCAGGAAAAGAAAACAAGTAGAAATGGTTTGGTGTCCTGAAGTAAAAAAAAAAAAATAATAATAACTACGAAGCTGGGCTGACAGAATCCCATCTAGAGAAATGAAGAGGTAAAATATGATACATTCACTCACTGGCCAGTTTTATCAAAGAAATAACACAAAAAAGCCTGCTTATACAGACTTCGATGACAGTATCTAATGTAAGACTTCTGGGTCTGAGATTTAATGATCTTGCCTACCTTTTGGTTAAGAAATAAAGTACAGTTCAGGGATAGATAACATTATTTTTAAAAAACTTATCTCCCAGTTTTACCCAGCTTCTCACAAAAGTCTTCCTCAGAACAGAACACAACATTTCCAGTTTTAAGAGAAAAGATAACTTTTGGAAAGTAAATAAAAAACTTAGCAACATAGTTATATTTAACGTAGAAACCTAAGGTCCATCCTCAGCAACAAAGCAACCATAACTGCTTCAGGCGGAAGTTAACTATTAACTATGTCATTTAGGACCCCACTAGGTTTGTATACTAGTCATGGGATTTCCACAGATATCCAGGATTGGGTTGAGACTGCTTCTAGAGACATCAATGATACAACTCCCATTAATTTTAAAGACAGACAAGTTAAATCAATGCTAAGAGCTTTTGAAAATCCTCTCCTGAATGTTTTCTATGACATTCTCTTGCCACCTGATTTATACCAGACATCACTAGAATCTCTGGTTGTATTCAATAATTTGTTTGATGTAGTTCTTACTCTGTTTATTTAAAAACAAAAGCAAAATTCCCAGATGAAAGAAAAAGTTTAACTGGTTTCTAAGCTTTTATTGAATTCTTCTTAGGATGTCAGATCCTGTTGTTTGAAGTTCTGCAGAATCAATGTGCAGTATTTTGCTAACCTTTTTTTGGTTCTAGTTTGCTTGGGTTCTCACTCACAAAATTTCACTTTCAGGTTCAACCTCACTTAAAAGTTTACAGTGAGCTTCAGCCAAGTCCACTAAGTGTGATCTGGTTTATGTTAAAGTCAGCCCATAAACTGCTCAAAACTGGGCCCAGATTCTTTTGAAACTGGGCCTAAGGTCTGTGTAAAAGCAAACTCAAGACTATGTTTTGATGAACCTAGGTTCAATATTTCAAAGTCTATAAAGAAACCTGAAACAAACCAAATTCCAATTTGTTTGGGGCTTCATACTGAAATCGTTGTCTCGCTCCATCAAATTGATGACATTTTACCACAACTTTATCAGTGAAACATTTTTCTTCCCGTAGTTTCCCCCATACCCCTCGGCTGCTGGAAACAGTAATGTATTACTATGGATACAGGTTACAGAGTGGGGTATGGGGAAGAGAAGGGAGGTTACAGTCTATAAAGAGATTTCCTTAGAGTTGGCATTTGGAGCAGGGAATCAGACAACACAAGAGATTTTTTTATTCAAATACTTCCAGATGATAAAAAGATTAATTTTAAGAAGATGAGATAAAATAGATTGCATTTGTGTTTTCGCATCTTTGGTAAAGTTGTCATTCTCTGGAAAGCAAAGTGAAAACCTTCATATATTTACTTGATTTAGTCTGGAGAAAAAGCAATTTAAAAATTAGGAATTTGATTATAAATGCTTTCTCCTTTCAGCTGGGCAGGGATGGAATTGGAGACTGTCTTGTCAACTACAGAAACAGCCAGACTTGCGTATTTCTGCTTCTGACATGGAAGGACTTCTTCACTCTGAGGGTGACGGAGCCCTGGAACAGGCTGCCCAGGGAGGTTGTGGAGTCTCCTTCTCTGGAGATATTCAAAACCCGCCTGGACAAGGTCTTGTGTAGCCTGCTGTAGGTGACCCTGCTTCAGCAGGGGGGTTGGACTAGATGACCCACAGAGGTCCCTTTCAACCCCAAACATTCTGTGATTCTGTGTGATTCTGTGAGTGTAAACATGTTTACATGCTTTGCTGTTTTGAAAACAGAGACGATAACGGCTTCACCATCACCATGTCCAATAGTGAAAAAGAAGCCAAGAAGTGCAATCTAGAAAGCACAAATACGAGCACAGGCAAACTTCCCAGGGAAGTAGCTAAGCCCTCTTCTAAAGGACCTAGCTCTGCTAAAGATAGGGACAAGTCACAGGAGAGCCAGAAGGGTTTTTTTCTGGGCTAATGGTTTCCAATAAGATCCTCCAAAAATTCTGTTAGAATAGCTTCATGGAATAATTCCAAGTAGAATCTGCAGGACTGACAGTGGTAAAATTCCACAGAAGTTATCCAGAAAGCCTTTTCTACTTGGAAAGATAAAATATAAGGGAAAATGTCATTATTTTGATGCACTTGAATCCATTGCATGCATTTGTATAGGAATCACACAGATATTTTTCTACTATGTTTTCTAGGTTAGTTCAAATCCTATTGAAATGTTATTTTCTACTCCTTCTATAGGAGTGCTTCTGATGTAATCACAGAAAGGGGTGGTGTTGAGTCCAGAGAAAAGGTAGGGCTCATGCTACTCATTCTGCTACTGAAAAATATTTGTGTCAAAAATACTTGCATGCCTGCAAATATTTCATCTTTATACAGATGATACAGTTGGTTTTGTTAGGGTTACAGAAATATCCTTCCCAAAGAGAGCAACCATGAAGTCTACTAAGATCCAGTAAAAGCCGAATAGTGCTCCCACACCATCCCATTACAAGACTTGCACTCAGCTTCACGACAGCAGAATCTGTTCCAGAAAAACTTGCAGCAGATGGAGCAATTTAAAATAGAGAGTTTAACAAATTGATTTTAGAATTAACATTTACTTCAATGAAGATTAATGCGTCAAGCTGGAGAGTTAGTAGAGGTCAGTGCTAAAAGACCACCACACTAATCACAGTATTGTGTTGGCATAAATGATGTGTTGCAGCAAATGTTTCTGGAGGAAAGCAGAGAGCAGCATCTCCCCAGCCGTTGGCCCAAGGCAGGTCCCAAGCCTGCAGCTGCACTGCCGGCGCTTCTCGTCCCAGACTTTCCCTCCTCACCTCAGCCTCCTCGCAGGCTGCCCTCCTCCCTGCAAAAGCATCCCAGATTTTACCAGTGCCAAAGTCCCACCACTGTCCTCATGAGAGGGGAGGTTCTCACTTCTTATTAAAAAAAAGTTGCAGCTTCCATGCATCTTTAAGAAACAGAGGATAATAGTGTCAAAAAAACGGAGACAGTGGCATTGGTTAGGCAAGAAGAATCATACAATATTTCAGTTCTTGGAATGATCATTTTTAAAGACTTCTAGTCTGGTTGGTTCTGTTAGAACCATATAATCATTAGATTTTAGGTTAAAATCATCGAGTCCAACTGTTTACTTGACACTGCCAAGTCCATCACTAAACCATGTCCCTAAGCACCACATCTACAAGGCTTTTAAATACCTCCCAGGATGATGACTACACCACTTTCCTGGGCAGCCTGTCCCAATGCTTCACAACCCTTTCGGTGAAGAAATTTTTCCTAATGTCCAATCTAAATCTCCCCTGGCACAACCTGAGGCCATTTGCTCTCATCCTATCACCTATTACTTGGGAGAAGAGACCAACACCCACCTTGCTACAACCTCCTTTCAGGTAGTTGTAGAGAGCAATACGGTCTCCCCTCAGCCTCCTCTTCTCCAGACTAAACAACCCATTTCCCTCAGCTGCTCCTTATAAAACTTATTCTCTTGACCCTTTGCCAGCTTTGTTGTCTTTCTCTGGACATGCTCCAGCACCTCAGCATCCTTCTTGTAGTGAGGGGCCCAAAACTGAACACAGTGCTCAAGGTGCGACCTCACCAGTGCTGATTACAGGGGGACGATCACCTCCCTGGTCCTACTGGCCACACTGTTTCTGATATAAGCCAGAATGCCTCTGGCCTTCTGTTGGCCAGTCTGTTACTGAGGAGCACTTACTGAGTGAAGGATATAAGACAGCAGGGCCCATATGAGCAGCACTCTCAAAATGAGGATGAGGAAGGCTCCCTAACCCTGAAGACAGTCAGTGCTGTTGCAAGGCAAAATGCTTCTGCTTTTGCTTTACAGACACACTGCTGTGTCACAGCCCTTAAAGTTGCATTCGTAAGGGACACAGTACACTTTCTTATGGGCATTCTTAATTTTCTGTTACTTGATCAAGGCAGCAATCTTGAATTATCCGCAGCACACAGGCACGTTTCTGCTTCTGCAGGATTCAGTTAGCTGTAACACGCAGTCCATGCACTGATCAGCAGTTCCCCAACTACAGCTGCATGCAAGGGGCAAAGCTTGGATGGGTGAAGTTTCAGAGTCCAAAAAGTTTGGAAGGCACAGCACTATTCATGGTCAGATCAGACTCCTGCATCTCAGATCTCCTCAGCTCTGAGGACAGAAATTTATTCTACAGTTTTCTAGAATGCTTTCTAAATTTGAGAAATCCTCATGTTTCCCTGTATCTCCTGAACAGCCCCTCAGTCATATCCCTTTGGCATTTGAAACTTTCACACAGGGAGAATGAAAGAGGTGAGGGGAGATATATTTAAGTCAAGTGGAGCAATGAAACTTGAAATATATACAAACCTGCAAATTACCCACACAGAGGTGTGATATCAGAAATACCTAATGTTTCCCCTGACACTCAAACTGCTTGCTCTAAGTTGGCTGTGTCGTTGTAAGGTATTTTTCGCTGCAAAACCCTACAGAACATTTTCACCTTCGTAAATATACATGCTTCCTCCAATGTGCCTTAAAACTACAAAAGGGAAAAAAGAGAAGTGCTTTTACTGTCACACCTGTTCATTTTCATCTTAAAAAATCAGCAAGGTTATAACTCATCCTTTTACCCTGGGATAACTTATTGGCATTATTTCCATCTCTGGGGAGCAAAGGACTCCTAGTCTGTATGCTGCAAAACAAAGGTACGTGATAAGGATGAAAAAGCAGGACCACTGTAGGGTAGTCACTGGAATTGAGAACAGCAGCATAATCATTTCAAGACATCTCTTTCCCCCACAATTCCCTAGTATACAGAGCAGAAGTTTTGAGGTTCTTTTGCGGCACCCTTAGCCTTAAATAGATTTACACAGTTTACATGGTTTGCTAAGGCTTGGGGATCCTCCAAAGCTGCAGGTTTCTACTGTCTGCTGTAGACAGGCTTTAATGAAACCTGCTGAAAGATACAGAGGCTGACAACCACCAAGAGGCAAAAGGATAGAAAGCAGAATGTGCATCTGCAAACAAACTGTCACGCCTCCAGAAACACAGGCACATAATACAAGAGCAGCTATATTGATTATCAGATAGCATTTGACACCGTTAACAGATAAGCTCTTAGGCCAAAGTCGTTGGTTATCACGTATGTATCACTACACACTACTTCAGCTTTAATAGTCACTCTGACAGAGAGGAAGTGAAGCAGACAGACAGATCGTTTTTGAAGAGGGAGGGAAAGGTTCTAACCTCTAATACAATCGACAACTTTGTTCAAATCTTTCTTGACCAAAAAAAAACCCCCCAAAACAGCCATGAAACCTAACAATATATCCTTCACAGAAAATTACTGAGTCCAAAAATAATATCCTTTTGAATGAGCAGTGAAGGTTACAACAGCATAGACTAAAGGAAATAAGAAAGCAATTAAGATACCTTTGTTAAGGAATTTTTAACCTGTCAGCAGTGTATGTCTTTTGTTCTTCAGTCTTTTAGGTTAATAAAATCAAGGCCAGTTCCCTTAGAGATGCTGAGGCTATTAGACATCAGTAAAACGTAATGTACCGGAGGGACTATATAAGAAAAAAATGCACTTAATTGAGTGTTCAGAGCCAGAGCCACCCATTGTAAGTGTATTCTGGCAATTGAGATGTTATTATTGCCAAGGCTCTGCCATATGATGATATAAATGCATCTTTTCTGAATGAGAGCTCTGAATACATGGGTGAAAAGATGGCTGCATTCCTTAAAAAGAAGGGCCGGAGCTCTTCTTTTGCATTTTGTCTTTGCCATCCATAAGAAGAAGTGGTGTCATTAATGGGATTACATTTCTAATGAATTCATAAACAAATCTGGTAAAAAAGACTCTCCAAAATGAGAAATATTCAGTATTTCCTAGTATGAATTTACATTTCTAATAATGTCTCTATCTAAAAGGCAACCTGATGATCAGTGTTTCAGTACTGTGTTCAGTCCTTGTGAAGAAACAAAGACACTCCTTTCCTTCTTACTTCGTTTCTTCTCTCTGGATGAATGATGCATGAGTTTTTTCCAAATGCTTTCAGCATGTGAGAGCTCTATTTAGCTACGCATTGGAAGTGTTAGGAGTGAATGAAGACAAAGAAAGCCAAACAGCAGCACTAATAGTAATCAGACTCTGATTACTGGTCTAAATTAAACTGGACAAACCGAGAAAGGCAGGGTTTTCATATGGGTTCTTTCAAATAACAGTGAGCTATGATAAAATCCATATCTATCTGATATATCCAGTGCTTTACAGTCAGATTCTTGAGTTTCGGTAGAGAGAACAAAACCTGATACAAAGCTAAACTCCTCAGGTTTAGTTCCAGGTTATTGATCTTCACTTGAAAACTTCTAACACTAAGTAAGGGTTCATGAACTGGAGGAAACATTTCCCTCGGGGGACATTTGTCCAAGGCTGCAGTTCTCACACAGGGGTTTTTATCAGGCATATACACCTATTCCCTTAGGGACTGAACATACCATCTCAAATCTCTTCAGGCTGGAAGTCTCACCTTGCTAGAGCACAGGTTTTGGATAATTAGCAGGGCCCTGGAAACCTGCACCTGCAAGCTGAATACAGACAACAAAATATTCCCAAGCTTCCTGCTATATTTTTTCTTCAGGGGGAAAAAAGACCCCACACTATTTTAGAGCTTAGAGGCATTATCAAAGAAAAGAAAAAGAAAGTTTTTTAGACAGCTGATGTGAAAGGTTACTGTAATAACAGTCTTCTGCAAAGTCATGGAAATGCTGATAAAAAATGAAACCGTTAAAGAATTAAGAGATCATAGCAGAATCAAAATCAATAGTTTCATGGAAAACAGATTTTGTCATAGAAATCTGATTTTTTTTAATATAATTTCTACCATGCTTCCTTTTTATGAGAAAAAAACTACTTTTCAGCCCCCCACTACCTCAGTGTTGATCACAACATCTCCATTAACACAACACACTCTGACAACAATAATTATAAGACTCCACAGGTTATTTCCATCCTTTCTAGTCATCCTATCCCTTGTAGTTACATTTATATTTGTACAAAGTCCTTTCATCTAAAGTCCTCATCAGTTCTTCCCCATGCTACTCGTTCTGGAAAGGTGGTTGTTCCTGCCTTAATACTTTATTATACCATCTTGCCTAACGAGTAACAACCTCACCGTTCCCTGGGGGTATACACTCACACACATATATGCACTTACTATAGCCCAACATTGTACATGTAAGCATAGACTTCAGGGGATTTTGAGCTTCCCTCTGAACAGCAAACATTATAACTCTTTGCGTAAAACATTGTGCTAGGACAGCTTCCAGACAGAGGAATGCCAGTAACTGGTTTTGGATGTCTGAAAGCTTGATTTTGTTCATAATATCCCATGGAAGCTCAGTCAAATCCTGTACCTTCTGTGTGCCTCAAGATGCACCTGTGAAGTGAGGAGGAGAATTGCGGATACAAAGAGGCATTCAGTATTTTTTGAGCTACAGAATAGCATACAATAGAAAACAAAGCCTATAAATTAAAGCTATGAGAAAAGGCATATTATGCTTCAAAATAAGGTATGTTAGAAGGGGTAGGGGTCACCATTGAAATAAATTTGGCTGTAGGCTTTTCAATTTCAAGATAAGATATGTTGAGGTGGTTAAGGGAAACTGATTAGATTAGTCATTTATATTCATTGGTAGAAACGTTAGCATGAGGCAGAGACATCTAGAAAAGGGGATGCAGTTAGCTCATGTGTAACCATTAATGAAAAAGTTGTGTCTGTCACTGGGAAGTCAAACTGGAATCTGCTCCAAGCTTCTTTTCTCTGCCCTACCCATTCTTTAACAAGAAATCTCACCTCTTTGCATCCATCACCTACCCAGCCGGGCTCCCACTAGCCACACATTTTAATTCCCACAGGACAGAAAACGTCTTCAGATTTGGGGGAGCTGTCTGTAAATAAAAAAGGGGACAGAAAAAAAAAACTTATTCTCTGGCCTGGCAAGATTTTGCTACTTGAGATTGGATGCATTCCAAAACAGAATTGGACTCCTGTTTGTGCAAACATTTTCTTGATCGTCCCACAAAATGCCCAAAAGGCCTGAAAAATCCCTGTTTCAGGGCATAACCATTTACTTAACCTGGACATACTATGCATTATTGTGAGCCGCTGCAGAGAGAGGGTCTGCCACTCCAGACATAACAAAACCATGTCTCAGTTCAGAGTGGAGCGCAGTTGAGCAGGGACTGTGATTTCAAGCCTAGGATCTTTGCCTGTCTTCTGGTAGCTGGCAGCATCTGTGGTTTGCTGCAACGATAATCCAATTTTTCTCCTTACGTGTGCTCAGAGGCCAGCGAGCAAGCTGCAGGCTCACGCGTCAGTGCCTGCAGACGGGGCTTCCCCATCCCAGCCTGCAGGCAGTGGCACAAGTGCCTCAGCAGCTGCTCGCCTGGCAGGCCCCAGAGGGTGAAATTAAAGACACTCTTTAAAGTTTCCCTGTTTTTTTAAGTGCTGGGCTTGAAAGTCTCCTGCATTTTCACAGAACTTTTGCCATCTGGGCTGTAGCGCAGAGTGAGCTGAAGTCTTGCATCCCTACAACTTGAGCCAGGCTTTCCAGATCAGAATAGACTCTGACGGCTATTTCTTCTATGGCTCAAGTGTGAACAATGACACATAAACTAAAAGCATTTGTAGGCAGTAGCAAAACTAAGTTTAATCACAGCAGCATCACTGCTGCTTGGTAAAATATGTACAGGGACTCACACTATTCACAGCAGGTCCAAAAGCAGAGTTTAAGAGAATGGAAGAAATATAAATGGCTTTCCCCCCTTTGGCCAAATGCAGGGAACCAAGGTATTGGTTTTGATTAATTAGCAAAATCTTACCAGGCCAGAAAACAAAGAAGTTTTCAACCCCCTTATTTTTATAGGCAGGTCCCCAGTTCTCTTATTACTGTGACATGGTGTGCTGAAACAGCTTTGCAGTAAGAAGAGGAGAACAACAGAAGGATCCTTCTGTTTTCTAGCAAGTAATTACTGAAACATAAAGATCTGCATTATTAAATTTCCACAGAATGAGCCTGTGGGTAATACAAAACTAAAGGAAGCTTAACGGGACCCAGGGACAGGATCCAAAGTTGCCTCCCATAAGGCAGGCATGTTTCTCAATTTTTTTGTTCCCCAACCTTCATCAAATGTAATTCTTGTTAATAACGGACTATTACCTGACATGTAGAAGGTATTTTAAGCCTGGGATCTAGATATTTTCTCCGCTATGATGATGGCCACAGGCACAACAGGCTAGTGCTATCCGAGATCAGTAGAAAAAAAGGCAGAAAGTCCTCTGTATTCCTGCCTACATCTGTAGGCCTTGATGTCTGTCTGTTTTACAACAAAGAGGGATAACTGGTCATAGGTATGTAGCTTGCCTGAGGAATGCCTTCGTCAGGTTAAGTTGTGCATCAAGCTGTTTTAGACCTGGAAATACAGTTCTGGGTTTTGGAGGAACACACACTTTTCAGGGGTAATATTTGCCTGCTGCTGTATTGCCACAATCTTGAAGAAAAAAACTGTGCATAGAATTTCTGAGACAACAATGCTTTTCTAGGTCCTTATTGTATGGAGAGAGAATAAGTATTTAAGTGAGTCAGACCTACCAGTTATTAATGAGAAACCCAGCAAGCATTCATTTGGCTGGTCACCTTGACAAGGGTTAATCACACATTTCCATAACCTACTTAGATAGCTCTTCCCTATATACCAAGGATGGCTCTAGAAGGCCAGGCTTACAGAATCCTGTATGCTCAGACTCTAAAACCCTGAAAAACACACATGACTCACATCTAATAGTTAGCATTTATCATTTTTTGTGGATAGTTAGGGCCTGGCGGTCGGAAGATGTCGTGCTGTACGGAAAGGTAGGCCCCCCCCCTCCTCTCCTGATAACCAGTAGCGTTTAGCCCATAGGTGTAAGCAGACGGAAGTGACGCTGTAAACCTAAGCTATATAATACTGTGCTACCCGTCAATAAACGCCATTTGCCGTCCACCACATTGGTGTCTGCGAGCTGATGGCCCGAGCGGCCTGGGGTTGGTCGCCGTGCCGTTCCTGAACCAGGTCGCCACGCCAACAAAGGCAACAATTTTTATATTCCGAGTATACTCAATAAAATGGGATTTACTCTGTTGATGCCACAGTTGAAATATTTTTTGCTTAGATGTAAGCAAGAGGTTATGATCGCTCAGTTTTCGGATTGGTACAGGCACATTACAGCACTGTTTTTCAAGTATAGAGGTGTTACAAGGGAATATATGATAGAAATCTTTTGAACAATAACTTTGTATGCATAATATACACAGTACTGTATACACACATGCCCTCTTGATTTCTAATATGAAAATGCCTTCAGATCCTACAAAAACTTGCTCTAAAAATGCAATGGAAACATGTTTGTCTAATGATGAGTGTGTGAGAGAGTCACAGGTTAAATTTGCTCACCAGTTTAACAAGAGATAGAGAAAGAGAGTGCAAACTAGAGAGAGTTCCCTGGGCTAATTTTCTAACCATCAATCAGTTGATTATCTCTACTGAAAGAGAATGAAAGCAAAAGAGATAGAGAATTATTATAATAAATATAAACTACCTTCAGCTAGGATAAACGATATTAAAATGACTGGGAAAGTAGGAGCAAGGGGATGTGATCTCTTGCATTCATTGCACTACAATTAGTTATATACATCCTGCATCCACTTCTCATAAATATGTTCCACTTTGTATATAAAAAATGCTCAACATTAAATGCGGGAGCTGTTGTCCAAACTCATATCCATTATATTCTGAGATGTGTTTCCCATACATTGCTGGTACCCATTAGCTTTTAAGGACTAATTAGCATGAATTCTACATCAGTGTGGGCTGGACTATTTCACTTCACATTTTTTTAAAAGGTAGAAAAGGAACAGATGTGTGTGTGTTTGTGTGTGTCGTTACCATGTTTTCTGTGAGTTGTTTACACAGAGAATCACTGAATAAGCTTACGTTCATTTGAAAGCTGTATGTCCTGGTTCTCAGAGCCCAGGGCCCTGAACTAGTTGCATCCACACTGCCTTTTGGCCAGAGCTCAAATCTCAGTCATTCCCACCAGGTATGCACAGTTTTTAACTCACAGCAACAATTGGACCCACTCCAAACAGTGCAAGATCTAATATGCAGAGACTACAGCCTATCTAGTGTTTGCAGTCAGGATCCAAGCTAGCAGGACAGTACAGACATACATGCTACGGATATGGGTTTTCATTATATCCATATATGTATTAACTAAGCAAACAAACTTATTTACAGAAGTTTCATTTGAGTAAGGCGAGGAATATTCCTCACCTCAGATTTGTCCTTCACAGCTGGCTCCTGCATTATAATATATACAGACAAAGACTTTGCCATGACATCTGCCTGATCCCTGAATAAACATGGCTGTGAACACATGTGCTATTTCTGCTTCTGTATTTGTATTAGGTCATTGTATTCAACTATGAAAGTCGTGTGAGCATTAAAATACAGTCTGCTTTAAGATGTCCCTTTCTGTTTAAGGAAGAAATTTAGTAAGAGGAAGAAAAAGAATAATGTATTTATTGTACATTCAGAAAACAGAAACACTGAGTAGTGTTTTCCCAAGAAAAGAAAAGAAAATGCTGTTTATTTTATGTGCAATGATTTCTCAAACAAAGTG
This sequence comes from Opisthocomus hoazin, assembly GCF_030867145.1. Taxonomy (NCBI): domain Eukaryota; kingdom Metazoa; phylum Chordata; class Aves; order Opisthocomiformes; family Opisthocomidae; genus Opisthocomus; species Opisthocomus hoazin. Next base: position 35,405,701 of record NC_134416.1, on the reverse strand, counting down.
TAAAACCCCTGGATCTACAAAGATCAGTGTGCATGTGACAGTAGAAATACTGTATTCCTTTAGCTATTTCTAACAAAGGCCCTGCTCCTATGAAGAAAACTGTGAAGACAGATACTTGCACTCACATGCAGCTCCTACTGAAATAAATGCGACTTGAAGAAGATTCCTTTTATGCCAGGGACTAAGCACTCCCTCCGTTTGGAAACTGCACAGCCACAATTCTGTTATCTTTTCTTCTGTTGTCCACATCATGCTAATAGAGAAAAAGTTCTGGGGGAGCAGATACCCTCTCTCATGTGTAGTTTTATTACAACACATCCTGGTTCACATTGGATATGTTAGACTTTGTGCTATGCCAGATCAAGCACTTTCTTTCCAGTGAAAATGTGCAAGTTCCAGGGCTGAGCACAAATCACTTTCTACAGGTACCCACCACTCTGTCCCCACTGCTCAGTTACATTTGGTCAGAGAGATTATAGGAGTCTTTTGGCTCCCTGGCTGGATAAGCATACAGTTTAAAGATGAACACTTGCACATATGACTTTTCATGTGAGAACACCTGCCAATATAACTGCAGATTCACTCTCCGCAAATATGCAGACAAATCAGCTTGACTGTGAAATACTCATGAAATTGTACGTGTGCATCTGAAAACAAGTGCTATTAAATATGAAGAGAAACCTAATGCAGAATACTCGCAATGTCTGTTCACACCTATTATTTTCTGCAGAAAAGGTCTTTGTGTGCCTGTGATCCTAGGAAATAATTTTAATTCTATATTAATATTAGGTGAAATGAGGTAGAATCATCAGCTTTGTTTGAGCAGAAGTGGAAGAGGCAACTGTATCTGATCTGTGGTAAAAAGTCTCTCAGCCCCAAATTAAAAAGACCAGTAGATAAAACTCTGTTTCCATTTATTAGGTATCTCTCCTTTTTTTTGGTCCTTTTTCTATCAGATCACCTTTCTCCTTTGCAGGGACTACTAATAGGTTAATTGTGTGCAACACATGTTCTTGCAATCAGTGAACTTTGTTTTCTTAAAGGTGCCCTTCTTTTAAGGGGAACTTGCTTGTCTTCTCTGGTGTTGGAGCAGTAAGAAATATAATTAGCAGCCAGAAATGTTACTGAAAGAGTCAAAACCTGAAGCAGATAGTTCCCAAATGTGAGACTTGTAACGGGCCATCTAAACTAACCCAGCACATACTCGGGTCCTTTGGGATGACCTGTTCCTTTCCAGAGCTTCGGGATGGAGAGAGTCACCAGCTCTGCTCCTCATTATTATGATTATCTCAGCTTACTGCCCTAAAGAGAGGGGTAGCGGGAAGATGAGAGAGGTGCTAATCCACAGAGCAAAATACAAAAAGATTTACACCACAGAGCTGAGAAAATACGGGTAAAGGAATGAAACCAATGTCTCTTTGAACAAAATGTTCTGTAAGTAATTTGCTTGATAAAACACAGCTCACATTTGGGCGGGGAGTTATGTTAGCAGACAGAGTGGAAATAGCATGAAACCTCCTTTAAGATGGTTTGCATAATGTCAAATAGGTTAAAGAAACCCTGCTTCCTAAATTAAAACCATATTATACTTATAGGAAAAACTGACTTTGGACAATGGTAGTGGAAAGAATTACAATATAACTGTAATTAATTGTTCACACGTGAACAGTATATAATGCTTGTGATTGCCTAGAGTGTGTAATGTACATAGGGAAGTAATTGATGTGTGCTTTTGTATTGTCTGGGCCATCGAGCAATGCCAAATCAGGGAGGAAAAGTGTTCTGAACACATGTTCAGAGTTTGTGTATATACGAAGGCCCATGGCAGCTTTAGACAGGTCTCCAAGAACATGTGTGCCAAGTCAAGAATTCTTCAAGAATAACAGCTTGGTTCCCCCTTCCAAACCTGTCCCTCAGCAGCTTCATCTCCTCCCGGGAAAAAAAAAAATAAAAGAAAAAATTAAAAATCCAATTCCAAGACGCGGTTATCTTCAGGGCACCTTACACTGAACAAAAACACCTAACTGAAACCAGGACCTAGACCTGCCTTTGAGAAGAAAGCAAAGATTTCCAAATGCCAGTCTTCCTCTCTTGATCTCGTATACTTCTGTTGTTAGTGAAAACTGTAAAGCAGTATTTACAAGGTTCCGCACAGCATGAGGCTGTTTGCATGCAGCATGGCAAAGGAGTTTGTTCTCTATACAACAGTGCAACCTAGTGGCTCACAATAAAAGCTCTACCGCTCATCCGCAAAATGTAGAGATTTCGCAAACCAGTATTTACATCAAACACTCTTGCCTTATAAGTCATTCAGTTACCTCGTTAGGACAGGCACAGGAGAGAGGGCTCTTCATTGGCATCACATATTTTCTAAAAAGTTGGCATAACACGAGCAACAAACTTCAGAAGGGTAAATGGCAGGACGGCATTACATAGCTCCTGGGTTGTGCCTTTCAGGCTATTACTCAGGTTCTGTAATTTATGCAATCGGTTTTGATGAAACTAATGTGATTATTCATGTGTGTAAGGATTTGTGTAAGGATTTCTCTCTTGTTGAAGGGCTGCTGGACCAGTCCCCAAGTCAGAAAGTCTTCAGCTAGCTGTCATCAGTACCAAAGCAGGGCTACTGACAGGCTTCAAGACATCCGCTACAAGGCGGCTGGGTATTTATTGCTAACCGGTGTTAAGTTTGCCCACATAATTTGGAGGATTTCAGATTCGAAGGATAGGGAATACTGCAAGGACTGCGGTAATGGCAAATATCGCAGTGTGGTAAACTCCATTAAAAAGAAAACATTGTCTAAATAAAGGCTTGATCCAAAGCCCATTTAAAAGTCATTGCAAGGAGGGTGCTTTACGCGTTCTGATCTGCCCATTAGAGAAAAGCACGGGGGGGGGAAAAGCCTCATTTAGTGCTGACACAATGTTTTCAACTCAGCCCATTTGTAATAAGAGGCTCTTTAGCCAAATCATTTAAGTCATTTGGAAATCATTTAGAATTCTCTTTCAAAGCAATTAGTAAAAAGCTAAAAGCCTCAAATGGTTCTTTGTGGTGGTTTCATAATTATTATTTTAAACCAGAAAATATCACCTCAAAGCAGAAAAAGAAAACCATCCGTTGCAACTGAAAGTGTCCGTGCGCATTCTGGAGATCTGAGGGATAGAGAAAAGGTGACCTTTTCCAGATCTATGCATTCCATGTAACAATCTTTATCTGCCTCCCAAAGAACACACTGGGGAGGAAATCATTCACTATTCTTGTTTATATGAGATGTTACAGTAAGAATTAAATGTAATTTAGTGGGACAATAAAATCTTCTCAAGTACTGATATTCGACACAGTATTGTTGTGTTTGGGGTGGATTTGGGGATGATTAAATGAGTAAATCACACAGATCTGAAACATTTTTTTCACCTCCTCAGATGGCATCTTGATCGTGCATGCACTGTGAACACCAAAAGCCTATAGGTCAGACCTGAAATTATAGCTAAAACTCAGCTCCTGAGGTACATGGACTGTTTATATCGATGAAAATTTATGATCTCTATACCCTAAATCCCTGGCCTCTCTTTTACATTGACTTCTTTACTATTTGCTGCTTTATTTTATGGTGATCCCTTGCCCTCTATAAATATATCACGGTTATTTAACCCTAGATCCCAACCATAGTTTTCAGTATTTCAGGAGGGATCTATTTGTTACATAGTCTGCTACTGGAGGTTTTATAATCCTATACATTAGCAGCTATTATTTCACTGAAATTAAAAATTCTCAGCTATTTTCATCTTGTCCTTTAACTTGATGCTATTTGGTATTACAGCCAAGAACAGAAAACTGCCTGCTGTATTTCTAAGATTATATTGAGGTAAAAATCTTCTTTAATCTCCTGCAGTGATTGAGTTATTTTCTATTAAATATTTATCCATGGAAAAAATGAATAAATTTAACTGTAATAAATTATAGTTTGGCAGACTTAATTGCCTATTGTTATTTTTTAAAAAATCAGCCTTATAAAAATCTGACCTAATCGTAGAAATATGCCATGGAGTAATTAAAGTTTTCTGTGGGGATAGACTGTAATAATTATCTTGTTTTGACTGAGCTTCTTATTATTTTAGCCTGAAAAATAAAACTGAAAAACAGGAAAGGAATATAGATTTGCAAAACCTATTGTCTGATGTTAAAATTGTTAAGAAAATATGAGTAGTATTATGCAAATTCTGACCTAATCCTAGCAACATATTGGTAGGTAATTGTATTATTCTTTAAAAGGGGACAGACCCTACAATAATTATGCCTTGTTAGTGTCCGCATTGCTATATTTTTGATTTATGTATTTTTGTGGGAGCTGACAGATAAGCAAGAAAAATTGACATATTATAAACTAATAAAAATAAATAATATCTGAATCTGCCTAGCAGCAGTGCACATTGGGAAGCTAAATCCATGCATTAATCACACAAATTTTGAGTAAAATATAGTTTGTGCTAAATGAAAAAAGTGACCTATACGAAACAGAGCTAAATATTAAAATCTTAACACTACTTCTATTTGGACCTCCTTTAACTCCTGAGGTCAAACAATGTAAGAATTTGACCTATACTTTTTTTCTGAGTACACTGCACAATATTCCAGGACAAATATGTGCCCTGCTCATCTTTCTTATGATTTTTAATAACCCTCCACCTGTTAGAGATGCCTTATTCCCCAAGGAAAGAAAGAATCGCCTTTGATAGAAAAATTTGGTTAGCATGTCTCTCTCTCTCTCTCTGTTTTAGCACAGCATTTATTCTAGGGCACTTGTTTACTGAAATGATCTTGCTTTTCTGTGTAAAAGCATTGCCTGTTAAGTGCCAGAATGAAAAAAAAATGCAATTTTGGTGTCCAGTAACTGCTAGTGCTGGGAGTTATGCTCTAGTGCACCAGCGTTGTGGACAATTTGACAATGTAAATATTACAAAAATGAGATTAGGGCTGGGCAGAATCTAACAATTGTTATTGTCTAAAGCAACTGGCAGAAAACTGATGCACTGAATGCTGGACTTTGCTTCACATTTCTGCCCATGTAATCTCATCGGGTTGACGTGTGTGTGGACTGTCTGTGCCAAATTCAGACGTGGTATAATTAGCTCTGAAGTTAGCAGTGTGGGTCTGAATTTTTCTCAGTGATTGTAATTTGAATATAAAGAAAATATCAAACTATCATGAACAAAGAATATACAGATTTTATTGTCTTCTCTGACGCTGTCTTCAAATGTCACTATATGTCATCCTATTTTGGCATTTCCAGAGTAATCCTTTGCTTTATGTGCTTTAAAGAAAGGATTGTACAAGCTTGTTGGAGAAAAAGAAAACAAGATCTGAAAAACAGCTCAGCTGTCAGACAATTCCCTCTGCAGCTTCCCACCCCCTGGGTAAAACCCCATTCCTCCCATGCTCACCGGCTGCATCTCTGCTCCGCTTACTAGGACCAGGAGCGCTCTACAGCGCGGGTGCCCAGCAGTGTGATTCCTGTGTCACTCTCTGTAGCCAGCTGGGCTGAGCACAAGCTGAAGCTGCCCACAGCCTCTCGGAAGGTGACATCCTCCAACAACACCGACCCTCACTTCAAACCAGCATGTAATATATGTGGTCATGGTGTATACTTGTCTCCACAGCCTCTCGTGGGCTGCTTTATGCCTGCTGTTGCCATGCAGATGCATTTTATTTATCATGTCATTTCAATGAAAGAACTAAGGGAGATCAAATGACAGTGCCAAGTGATAGGTTCAAAATACAAGATAACAAAAGAAATACAAAACATCAAAATATAAAAATAAATACAAAGGAAGTAGTTTTTGACACAAAAGCATTTGGCACCATCTATGAGTCAGTTTACAGAATTGAAAGGCATCCAGCTGGCCCTAGCTATCAGTGGCAAGCAAAAAGCCCTAAAAGTACATGATAATTCAAAAGGTAACTGGGCAAATTCTTGCAGAAAAAAAAAGCTGTCAAATCTGTCAAAAAAAAGACCTTGAATGCAAATTTAATCTATATGAACATACAACCATTTGCACTCAGGCATATTATATGTACCTGAATGCACATTTGGCAAAAGCAAATAAACTCAATGACACATGGAGTCAGAGGGACAAGAAGGTGTTCGAAATCCATCGTTGTCTTTGGTATTTCCCACTGGCTGATTTAGCCACCCTGCCTCATCGACATATTTGGTATGTGAATTCCAGACGTAAATACATAGCTTTCACAGCAACAACACAGAGAGAACACAGGCATGAAGATCAGTATTAAGGACAACATGTCTTTTTTGGGACTGTCCCTGAGACCATGGGACAATGACCATTTCAATCTTGTTATTAAATGGACTGTTTTATGGTGTTTCATCACTCACACTGCAATGTAAACCAGTGAGTATTAGGTCATGTAAGACAAGAACTGTTCCTAAAACATCCAATACAAAAATGATTTTCATCTGGATTTCTACAAAGAACAGCTAAAATAATATAATCTATTGCCTTAACTGGATCTACATAGCAATCTCATAAAAAAATGTTAACAAAAGTCATCTAGTACCTCCATCCAAATCATACAACCTGTACGTATAGAATCACCATTATCTGGCATTTTTTTGGCATTTCAACACATGACTCCACCAGTGCCAAGACCTATTTCTTCCAAGACAAGGGAGACAACGGGGTCCATGACAGCTAATTGTGAATCTCAGTGGGGAAGTCTGGAAGAGACACCTACAAGGGAGTCCAATTCAGGAGCGATTTGGCTTCCTTGCTGTTGAACTGGGAATTTGCACGTCCAGTGGAAGAGAGGCAGAGCAGCCTTTCATCTAGTTTGGTACTATGAGTAGGAGAGGAGTAGGAGCTGTGCTGTCCCAAGTGGACATGGGACTTGGAGCCTGAGACCAGTGGCAGAGGAGAGGAAGAGCAAGAACTGCTGATAGAGGGAGGAGGGAATCCTGACAAAGGGCTCAGTACCTGTGAGAAGAGGTGCTGGAGAAATAGATATCAACCAATTGTAAAAGTTTTAACAGCTGATTTTACCAAGGGGAATGAAGAACTTCCCTCACAGCCCTCAGAGTAAAGATTAGTACAGATTTGTACAACAAGTTCTAATACAAATCTCATAGAATTTTAAGATTAGTAAACCTAAGCCAAATACATTATGCAATTAGCTGCTAAGCAATTAACTCTGGCACATCTCAAATAGATCTCTGTCCCAAACACATACAAGGTAGCAGCCATTCTGCCTAGATGATGTGACTGTGTGGCAGGCCACAGAAAGTATCCAGAGGAATCAGACTCACATTTCTGACTCAAGATACCTGCAAATTCCATGTTACTTATCTACATGGATAAACATATCACCTCCTAGCCATGGACCGTGGTAACTCAATGCTTCTGGAAAGCAAAGACATTGCAAGACAGACAAAATAAATATCTGCATCAATAAACAAGAGAGAAGCATTTTGACGCAAGACTATTCCACATGATCTGAGACAATTTTCGCATGGAGCTCTTCATAGCAAAGCATGAAGTATAGCTATAACAGCAGCTGACTTGTTCTCTTGAAACTATTCCCTGAAAGGCAGCATTACAATTAAAGAGTGAAGAGTATTTCAGCTGACATAGCATTCCTGCTATAGGCACAGTCAATCAAGGGAAAGGCCAAAGCAACAGTCAGATAAAAGACTAATAAAGCTACGAATGACAATAAAAGTCCACTGAAAGCTTTATTAGACTGGTGAAAAACTATCTCAGAACATAAAACAGCCCTTACACAGAGTAGCCAAAAAACATCTTACCATAGTTTGCCATAGATGTCACACTATGCTGGTAGGTGCCTTGAAAAGCATAACAGACACCGAAAAATCAAGGACCAGTCAGAACTGCATTTAGGCTGGTACGCTGAGTAAGTGGCTTTACTGCAATATTCTGTGATAGAGGTTGGACCCCCTGAACACACCAAGAACAAAAATTCCTTAGCTAACATTTCTAATCTGTAGATTTCAAACTACTCCAAAAGAAATGAAATGTCACATTTTTCATTTACCAGGAAGGGAAGCTGAGGCACAGAGGGATGTCGCAACATTTCTTTTAAAATTTCTCTTAATAACTTAACCCTCAGATAGTGGGAAGATGATATGTGGCCTGAGCAAATTCATATACATATATCTTTGTAATGTATTTCTTGATATCCCACAAGTTGAAGTTTCAAATTCATATGGTCAGGACATTCGCATATTGGTAGCCCTGTGTCAGCAAAATTGGTATGCTTCTTTCTTGTTAAAAATAGGTACATTTTTTAAAGAAAATCATGGTATGACAGACTAAATATCATATATTTGCTTATAGAAATAATGTGCCCATGTCTCACAAAAAATCTTTTGAGAAACTAGCACACAGTAGTCTGTCATTCAATCACTTAGATATGCAGGTTTAGTAATAATTAAAAGTTTCTGCAAGATTAATAATGTACCAAGTTGAATTTGTTCTGTATTATGAGAAGCAATCTCAGTGGAATGAACATTGGTATGATGAGCAATATTTGGACGCAAGAGAACAAGTGAATGTGAAGAGCTGAATGAATGCTGACAATATCAGAGCTGGATTTTTGTTTAGAGTAAATATTACATTTCTTTGGTGTTACACAACAAAATCATGTATCAAAGAAAAAATGCTCCACACCAAAAAATATGCAGAGAAATGCAGAGGAAGTATTTTCAGTAAGCAACATACGTGAATATTTGTATTTGCATACATTTCTCTTTCAGATAACTCCTTTGTAACCTTAAAAATATCACAAAATACTCCTTATTTTTAAGGTCTAGATGTCATTTCATTTATAATGGAAATTGGTGTACACTTACATGACTTGGATGGTCATAGAACTCACTGGTTAAAAAACCGGCTACGTGGCTGAGCCAAAAGCATGGTGGTGAATGGAGTTAGCTCCATTTGATGGCCAGTCACAAGTGGTGTTCCCAGGGCTGAATATTGGGATCAGTTCTCTTTAATAACTTTATCAACGATTTGGATGAGGGGATTGAGAGTACCCTCAGTAAGTTTGCAGATGACACCAAGTTGGGCAGGGATGTCAATGTGCTCAAAGGTAGGAAGACTCTGCAGAGAGATCTGGACAGACTGGATCAATGGATCAAGGCAAGCTATATGAGGTTCAACAAGGCCAAGTGCCAGGTCCTGCCCTTTGGTCACAACAATCCCATGCAACACTACAGGCTTGGGGAGGAGTGGCTGGAAAGCTGCCCGGCAGAAAAGGACCTTGGGGTGTTGGTTGACAGAAGGCTGAACATGAGCCAGCAGTGTGCCCAGGTGGTCAACGGAAGGTCAGCAGCATCCTGACTTGTATCAGGAATAGTGTGGGCAGCAGGAGAAGGGAAGTGATCGTGCCCCTGTACTCGGCACTGGTGAGGCCACACCTCAAGTACTTTTTTCAGTTTTGGGCCCCTCACTGCAAGAAAGACATTGAGTTGCTGGATCATGTCCAGAGAAGGGCAATTAAGCTGGCGAAGGGTCTATAGATCAAGTCTTATGAGGAGCAGCTGAAGGAACTGGGATAGTCTAGTCTCAAGAAAAGGAGGCTGAGGGGAGACTTTATTGCTGTCTACAACCACCTGAAAGGAGGTTGTAGCGAGGTGGGTGTCAGTCTCTTTTCCCAAGTAACAAGTGATAGGATAAGAGGAGGAGATTTAGACTGGATATTACAAAAAACTTCATCACCAACAGGGTTGTCAAGCACAGGAAGAAGCTGCCCAGGGAAGTGGTGAAGTCACCATCCCTGGAGGTATTTAAAAGCCGTGTAGATGTGGTGCTTAGAGACATGGTTCAGTGGTGGACTTAAGTGTTAGGTTTACAGTTGGACTTGATGATCTTAAAGGTCCTTTCCAACCTAAATAATTCTATGATTCTATGAGGCTTTCCTCAAAGTCACTTGACAATATATAACTAATTCAGATACCTAGCCTTCACCTTCAAAAAACACCTTCACTGCAAGCGTTGTGGGTTTCAAACATTAACGTATTGCCTTCAAAACGTGTTTCTAGGAGTATCTTAACAACCTGGGATGAAGTCTCAAGAATGACAGTGAATGCTCTGTATGAGGCTTGGTCTGTATTTTCAAGTACATTATTTTCCGGGTATACAATGAGTGGGATTTCAGTCTTTAGCTTAAAACACAACTTTAAATTAAGTGCATATAACACCACTTATGACATTGCAGCTTTTGCACAATCATCAAAACTAAAACAAATAAATGAAAAGAAGTACTGAACTGAAAATATGCATGTAGACATAAGAAAATACCCATATGTATGTTTTGGATAACTTAGACTTCTATTAGTCTGGTTCTCAGAACACAAACAACAGCTAATAAGTGTATAAGACCAGGGCTTCATGTTCACCTCACCCAGAGGAGATCAAACATTGCTCTCCTGCTTCCCAAGTTACTGTCCCAGCTCCCAGGATCTGCGATAGTCTTGGGAGAAAGGAGACAGAAGGAACAGACAGGGCCCTCCAGCTTGCACTCATGGATATACAAACAACACACTACCTAAAGCTGGACCATGATGCAGCAAAGAGAACAACCTTCCTGCACCAAAAAGGTGAATGGCAAGGTGGTGGTGTAACCAAATAGTTTGGGGACTCTAGTAAAGAGATAAAGGACTGGGAGACTGGCACCCATGCTGATAGATCCAAGTAACTGGGCCTACTGTGTTTTGCACTGTTCATATGCTTAATTCGTATGTCCTTAGAGCAATGAGGCATTTAATCATTCTTTGAGCATATCTACCAAATCAGAGCTGATGAATGCTTGCCTTCTTTGCAAGAATAATTCACACCAATAACTGCTCCTGAAAGCCACCATGTGTGAGATTTCACCAGGTTTCTTTCCCACCCCACAATACTTCCTCCAGCAATATCATAACAGGATTTGTACCCTGACACAGTCCCACACTCCACGTTGTGCAGCACGTACCCTTATTTTCATCTGACCCTGATCTTGACTGCCAATACAACCTTACATTATTTCAGATATTCTGAACTAAAGTAATCACCCACAAAAAAATCATAACTATTTTTCAGGATGAGAGAAATATCACAATGGACCCAGGCAAAACGTAAGCCTAGATGCTTGTTAGTATGAACGTGGTCAGTTTATTATAGTGGGAACTAATTCTGAGAAGCATGGCCATAGGTCGGTCTGCACCACTTGATTTAGGTGCTAGAGATTGGTCCTTGGTGCAATACCTGTCCTTCCTCACTTAAGCAGTATGTGAGTACCCAGGGAACCCAGGGAAAGAAATGTGTATCAGGCTGTGTTTGGATCCATGCTCCACAAGGCAAATTGGCAATAGGCATTGATCCTTGGACCACTTTGGGTTTTTTTTAGTCCTAACACAGTTGTACAACAGATTCAGTGGCTACTAGGAAGCTCCTAACAAGGACCTTACCTGCTCTCAGTCAAATTCCATGTCTTAGGTCTTGGACCTTCAGTTTAATACTCCCGTTAAGATGTCACTTCATGGCCAGACCTGCCCATCAACATTGCACTATTATGATAAAGAACTGAGACCCCAAGGGCCATTGTGCTGAGGAGTATGCAAATACATGGAAGAGAGAGCACTTTCCAAAAGAGTTTGCAATCTAAAGAAACACAGTCCTCAAAAGTAACAGAAGGAGCACAGAAAGATGAGTTGCAGGGGGTGTGCAGCAAACAAGAGCTTGAGCTAAGGTTAACACCCAAGTCTCTTGGCACTCTTTTTTTTTTTTTATTTCAGTTAATTGTATTTTATTAATTCTGCATCTGTGTGAGAAAAAAAAATATGGCTGACATTGTTTGAAGTGGTGGAGTTACCTTTCTCAGAGATATTCAAAAACCATCTGGACATAGTTCTGGGCAACCAACTATAGGTGGCCCTGCTGGAGCAGCCGGGTTTGGCCCAAATGACCTCCAGAGGTCCCTTCCAACCCCAACCACACTGTGTTTCTGTGAACATTAATAACCCATTTTATCTTTGAAAATTAGTGCTTTTGTCCAGATTTAAGATAGCAAACTAAGGTCCAAATCTTCGTATTTCTACCAAGTTACATATGTATATGTGCCTATGTATATAGTGTATTTTTTATATATTGAGCAATTGCAATAAAATATCTTCTAGCATTTCTCAACATGCTCTCCTTTTTAGATTTAATAATATTGCAAGCAAGGAAAACATCTGCCTTTGGAATTATATCAACACAAAGCAGTTTCTTTTGGCTTCCAAATATGATAGGATCATATAAAACATCTGCAAGTCACTGCTTGGAGCATAGATCAGAAGGAAAACGTTTGAGGATATTATGCATATGTACAATTTATTAGGCCTTAACTCCAATTTAAGCAGCATGCAGTCCATGTACTTTGGCTTATAATGGGTTACTTTAATGAACAAACAAGGTGAACACTGTTCAGACTAATATCTGTAGAACTTGCCTCAGCTGGCACCTGCTAAGCACTACACATTCTGAAAGCATTATTCCAAATGCTTTCAAGAAATTCTGAACACCTTTTTAAGATGCAGGTGTTTTCAAATTATGTATAAATACCTCAAAAGATCAATTAAATTCCCCAGAGACTTTATACAGCTTGTTAGATTCCGGGGGAGTGGGGCTAGAGGGGGGTTTAATAGCAAGACTCTATAGATAGTCTATTAATCTATGGCACAATCAATTAGGGCTTATTCTCTTTGTACAAGGAAACTTTGTTTCCAGTTCTTTAAAAAAAAGTAAGAACAGCTTTAAACATTTCTTAACACATTAAAATATGAAACATGGGCAGCTAAGGGGAGATACCATTACCTTCTCCTTTCTTTCTTCCTTTTGATTGTCACTGCTAAAGAAAACCTGAGTCATGAAATAAACCAACACAAATCTTTCCACAGGGAAGAAGAGGCATGAAGTCTTTAAAAAAAAACTTATTTAAAAAAAAAAAAAAAAGAAAGAATAAGAGATAGATATCAAAAACCTTTACAAAACCAAGTTGCTTTAACAATCATATTTCACAAGCCCAGTGTAGTTATGAATAACAGCTACCCATTATGAGATGCAGTGTACATCCTGTTGGAGCATTCTCTATCCTGCGCAGTCACCACACACTGGGGATGGACATAGCTAAGGCATGACACATTGTGTCACTGGCCCACACAAAAAGGAGCTCTGAAATTGCCAGGCACATAAGAGATTTTCTTTCTTTTGCATATTGTATCCCAAATGTTGGAAACAAGCACTGTTCTTTATACAACAGTAATGACAGTTGCTTTTCTATTATAATTGACTGAGATAATTTTATCAAACCAAAAGGCAGGATATATTTATGCATATCTATTTTTAACATAATAAATAATAATAATAGTAAAAAACTCAAACATTTTAAAGTAGTTTGTATTTTGCCAAATATAGAAAGATAACTAAAGACCCAAGAAGTTACAGCAATTCCGGGACCACTCAGAAGCTGATGTCACCCAAAGTCTGCTACATATAAAGCACAAAAAATTTCTGGTGGAAGGGATAAAATTCAGAGCTGTCTTCATCTAGCTAAGTCTCTTAACTGGAAGGCTTTCCTTCCTTCTCCCTCCCTCTCCCCCCCCTCCACCACCCCCATTCTGCATTTCTCCCTAAATTTCACTTTCTTTTCTGCCGGTAAAGCATGCTTTGAAACAGCCCTGCAAAGTGGAGGGCTGGCATTCCTCCTGGCCAGGAGCTTCAGTTTTCCTTCTGTTGACTGCAGAAGTGATGAGTCTGTTCAGAAAATAACAGAATTTGTTTTGTCCCCTCATAAGGAAAGTCTCCTCCTTTTAAAGACTGGATACCAGTTCCTACCAATGAGATCCATGTGTGTATATGTGTATATGTGTGTGTATATCTACATGAGTTTATAGCTATAGAGTAGAATAGAATAGAATAGAATAGAATAGAATAGAATAGAATAGAATAGAATAGAATAGAATAGAATAGAATAGAATAGAACAGAACCCCCACTAACAATACAGGCTTGGGGATGAAGGGATTTGGAGCAGCCCTGCCAAGAAGGACTTGGGGGTACTGGTGGATGAAAAACTGGACGTGAGCCACCAATGTGCACCTGCAGCCCAGAAGGCCAACCATGTCCTGGACGGCATCAAAACAAGTGTGGCCAGCATGTCGAGGGAGGGGATTCTGCCTCTCTACTCTGCTCTGGTGAGACCCCACCTGGACTTCTGTGTCCAGCTCTGGAGTCCCCACCAAAAGAAGGGCATGGAGCTGTTGGAGTGGGTCTAGAGAAAGAGCGACAAAAATGATCCAAGGGCTGGAGTACCTCTCCTATGAGGAGAGGCTGAGAGAGCTGGGGCTGTTCAGCCTAGAGAGGAGAAGGCTGCGGGGAGACCGCTGCTATAAGCAGCCTTTCAGTAACTGAAGGGGGCCTATAGGAAAGCTGGGGAAAATATTTTCAGCAGCGCTTGTTGCGATAGGACAAGGAGTAATGGCTTTAAACTAAGAGAGGGTAGATTTAGACTGGATAGAAGGAAGAAATTTTTTACCATGAGGGTGGTAAAACACTGGAACAGATTGCCCAGAGAGGCAGTGGAGGCCACTTCCCTGCAAACATTCAAGGCCAGGTTGGACGGGGCTCTGAGCAATCTGGTCTAGTTGAAGATGTCCCTGCTCACTGCAGGGGGGTTGGACTAGATGACCTCTGAAGGTCTCTTCCAATTCTATGAGTAGACTAGAATAGACTAGACTAGACAGGAATGGAATGGCACGGGGGGTAGTCTCACCAAAGTCGTGCACGCCGAGCAGCAACATGTCTCTTCAATTTATACAATTAAATATTACATATACATTAGATTTCCCAATACACCTATACATATGCATCTATCCTCATTGCATATCAAAATCAGTTCCAAGAAATAATTTCCATATTATAATTAGTTCCAAGAAGTAATTTCCATAGACTCCTCCCAGTTGCACTTGCGCAGCGCCTCCTAGTGGTGGTCGTCAGGGGTCCTAAGATGAAGGCCCATCCTCTTCATCACGGTGTCCGCTGATTGACCTTTGTTTCTGCGCAAACTCAGTTCTCTTCTGGTTCCCATCCATACAGCAGGGTCGGTCTTGACTGGTTCTAGGCGACTCCCAGCCCCTATCTGGAACTAACCCCTTTGTATGGAGATGCAAGACTCTCTGCTTCAGTTAATTTAGACAATAGATAAGCACTATCAGTTTTTTTAAATGCACAGCAACTATTAGGTAATGCCATTTCTATTAAAATCCCTTTAACCCCTTCCTTCAATGCCAGTAGGTGAGGATGCTGTGATGGACTATTGGGGATATGAAGGAAAACTGAAGATTCTCTTTGGGAAAGAGAACTGAGGTCATACGGAACATGAGGAGAAACTAAGACAAGTATGGTCAAAGTATGTGCACACAGAACACAGATCCACTTAATTACATCTATTACTCATGGAAAATTTGGTTAGATTATGCTCATTAATTCTAGGAATAAATGTATTCAGTCTTTTATTTAGGAAAGTGAACTTTAAAACAGCTGAAAGAATTTTTATAGCTAGTTTTGCTATGACATACCAACTTATATCATTCCATGAGCAGCCAAATTAAAGTCTATAGGACAAATAGTGGAATTACAGGTTTCCTGGTATAGTTAATGGTGTCAAAACCTGATCCACACCATAAAAAGGACAGTAATTAGGAAACCTCAGACAACTGGAAAGCTTGGATAAGCACTGGGAATATCAGAATGAAAACTCCCCTGTGAGCCCTTCCAGTTCTGGCATTCATCTGATAGCTATGAAACATGTGCTCCCGTGCCACACCAGCTCAGGGAGCAAAGATACACACATGCAAGTACAGAAAAGAAAAAGACACAAGTGAATTTTAGATTGCAACCTAAATAAGTCAAGGAAGCTTCAGGTTTTCTGTTTTCTTTATTTAAAGAATCATTCACAGTTCATTTTGGAAAGGCTGACCTACAGGTAAAAGCATGCTGTCCTTTCCATATCATCTGGTCTGGGGCAGAGCGAAGGGAGAGTAGCAAGTGCAGGTTGGGTTTTTACGCAGAGGGAGAGGAATTCCTAGTGTGAACTTGAGTAGATGGAGGAATTAAGAAAAAGGAGTAAGGAGTCCACTGCCAAACCAAGCTTAGGAGGCTTTCCTCCTGGGTGATGAGCTGAGGGAAGCACTACGGGTAGCTAACAAGTTATAATAGGAAATTCAGGGAACGGTTTAGCCAAACTGCTTCCAGGAGACAATGTATTTATTTCTAAGGCTATTAATACAAAATATCAGAATGATTTTGCCCCCTTTCTAAATATAAATCTAGTATCTTGCATTATTGGTGTACATGCTAGTCTGAATGGGAAACATGCCATCACCTTTAACATGAAAACTTGATCGAGTCCTTAAGAGGTTAATGTAATTTCAGGAAAAAAAGGCCAGAAAATTATCATGTTCCTTTCCAGGGTGTATACCTAGCCCCAAGACCTCCAAAGACTCAGGCAAGATAACGTTTTCTTTCTTGTGTTGCCCAAACTATTCAAATTGTCTCAGACCCATCACTGTCTATCACTAGTCTGACAACAACTTTGAAGACACCTATCTAAAAAGGACATCTTTCAGCAATTAAATGTAGCAGAGTAGAGAGCTCTGATCTAGACAATAAACACCCTTTTCAACACCATGCCAACTCTCCCAGCTGGGAGCAATCCTAAGGCAGTACTGAAATGATGTTGGCAGTCAGCAAGTTGTCTAAGACTTTTGTCAGCTCTGCCAGCATTTGTTCAGTTGAATTGGTGTCATCAATAGAGATTTTTTTTTTCAGAACTTTCCCATGTGTAAACAGGATTTAAGATGCAGAGAGATCCGGGAACATTAATTTCACATTGTAGTGACACTACAAGAGAAAATAAAAATGAAAACAATCTAACAGGAATGGTTTCATCTAATTGGACTGTGCAAAAACAATTACAGGAAAATAATTGCCTGATTGTTTAAAAGGATGGCTAATGGGCAGAGTTAAGGTTATGTGAGCGCATTAGCTGTGTCCTTCTGAGGCTTAGATTTCTATTAAGATTTTGCTTGAATCTAAATTTCCAGAATTTTTCCTTTCTTTTTCTAGAGAAATTGTAGCATGCCTGTAATACATTTCACTTTAGCTTACTGATGCATCCTCTCAACTCTGAGTACATTTCAATGTAGATCTAACCTAGGAACATAAACAAGAGATTATTTTTTTCTATTTTTATTTGAAAGATTTGTATGTGCAAGTTCCATCAAACATACATGTTGTTTTTCACACACATCCTGCTGTGGACCAATGGATGAATACAACTATGTTTTTACAGTTCAGAGATACCTTAACACCTGTTCATTTTAACAGTCTGAACCGCAAGTCCAGAGCTGGATCTCACGTACAGTCTTGGAAATCTGGAGTAATGGTTCATCAAGATTTCTCACTATAAGTAAGATCAGATCATAGCACAGATACTGTATTCTAGATTACTCGTGTAATTGTACTTACAACAATATTTTTTCTTTTTCTTTAAAGGAGGATGTATAAGGGAAGTCTCACTGCATGTTTAAATCTGAATTTATTTCTACCCTTTGTATTACACACCTAGTTCTCAGCTTATGCTGGACAATTTTTATAGAGAAGTGCAGTAAATAAAAACATTTGAAATAATGAACTGTATGCAGATATTTTTAAGTAAAAGTTACTTTTTTGTCATAGATATCTGCCCCTCCAAAATGCAGACTTTTAGATGTCACTACCTTATAGGGCAGGTGATGTGAAAAAAAGTTCCCACTTACAATTTATGATCAGCTAGATCTATCAGGTTACATCACACATGGAAACAACATCAGCCTTTGGGAGCATGGTAACAGAAGACTGCTCTCTTAAAGGAAAACATATCTTTACAGATCAGATGCAAGGCATCAGTTTGGACAGTGTTTATGATTCATCATCTGGCTTTTTACAACAGATCTCAGAGAAGTTATTCAATAAATTAATATGATAAAATTAACCTTGATCAGAGGCTTTTTCTCTGCCTGTGTGACTAGCATCACTTTTCTCTGAATGGATTTTAGTTTCAAAACATGATGCATTTCGATGGTTCCAGAACTTTGTTTTCTAGACAGGAAAAAGGGTAATTATTCTCTATTCAGCTAATTGATTTTAAATTACCATTGACTGTTTTTCAAACATTTCCAAGAGATGCTACAGGACAAGCTTTAAAGTAATAGCAATCAATTTAGCAATAAATAAAAAACTTTGGCATTCATTTCACATACACAGCCACTTAAATGACACAACACCATAAAAACATCAACTCTGTTTACCTCTTTTCAAAGACCAATTTGCTTCCAATTTCATAATTATTTGTTTGGACCTGTAATTTTCAGCTCAGAGATGTACTGATTACTATGAATGTGAATATATACAGATTGTGTATATGCACACATATACACTAACCAGGCTTGGTAACAAGTATTTATTAGTAGTGCATCACTTAAAACTGATATATGTATGAACGTGTATGTATATATAGATATATCTATACTGACAGCCTTAGTCATGTACTTCCTGGTTAATTTTAGCATATAAAGCTGCAAAAATAAAGCTATTTTTCCTTTCATCTTTAGACATAGATCACACCTGAAGGATTTTGAAAAGGGCAAGAAGGAAGTCCCAGGGAACTACAGGCCAGTCAGCCTCACCACCATCCCTGGAAGGTGATGGAACAGCTCATTCTGGATGTCATCACTAAGCAAATGGAGGAAAACAAGGTTATCAGGAGTAGTCAGCATGGATTCAGGAAGGGGAAATAATGCTTGACCAATCTGATACCCTTCTGTGATGTCTTGACTGGCTGCGTAGATGAGGGGACAGCAGTGGATGTTGTCTACCTAGACTTCAGCAAGGCTTTCGACAATGTCTCCCATAATATCATTCTACGGAAGCTCAGGAAGTGTGGGCTAGATGAGTGGTCACTGAGGTGGAGTGAGAACTGGCTGAATGGCAGAGCTCAGAGGGTTATCAGCAGCAGCACTGAGTCTAGCTGGATGCCTGTAGCGAGTGGTGCTCCCCCAGGGATAAGTACTGGGCCAAGTCTACTTCAACTTCTTCATCAGTGACCTGGATGAAGGGACAGAGCAAGTTTGCTGATGACACAAAGCTGGGAGGAGTGGCAGATACACAGGAGGGCTGTACTGCCATTCAGTGAGACCTAAACAGGCTGGAGAGTTGGACAGAGAGGAACCTGATGAGGTTCAACAAAGGCAAATGCAGGGTCCTCCACCTGGGGAGGAATAACCTCATGCACCAGGACAGGCTCGGGGCTGACCTGCTGGAGAGCAGCTTTGTGGACAGGGACTTGGGATGTTGGTGGATGACAAGTTGACCATGAGCCAGCAGTGTGCCCTGGTTGCCAAGAAGGTCAATGGGATCCTGGGGTGCATTAAGAAGACTGTGGCCAGTAGGTTGAGGGAGGTTCTCCTTCCCCTCTACTCTGCCCTAGTGAGGCCCCATCTGGAGTACTGTGTCCAGTTCTGGGCTCCCCAGTTCAAGAAAGATGAGGAGCTACTGGAGAGAGTCCAAGCGGAGGGCTACAAGGATGGTGAGGGGACTGGAGCATCCCTCCTATGAGGAAAGGCTGAGGGAGCTGGGCTTCTTTAGTCTGAAGAAGAGAAGGCTGCGAGGGGACCTAATAAATGCTTATAAATATCTGAAGGGTGGGTGTCAGGAGGACGGGGCCAGACTCTTTTCAGTGGTGCCCAGTGAGAGGACAAGGGGCAACGGGCACAAACTGAAGCACAGGAAGTTCCATCTGAACATGAGGATGAACTTCTTCCCTCTGAGGGTGACGGAGCCCTGGAGCGGGCTGCCAAGGGAGACTGTGGAGTCTCCTCTGGAGATATTCAAGACCCGCCTGGACAAGGTCCTGTGCGGCCTGCTCTAGGTGACCCTGCTTTGGCAGGGGAGTTGGACTAGATGACACACAGAGGTCCCTTCCAACCCCTAACATTCTGTGATTTTGTGATTCTGTAAATTTCTGAAATTGTAGTGACACATTTGGACTTTTTTTTTATTTTACTAATTTAGATTTACAGACGGTGTGTTTGATTCAACAGGTATCCAGTCTATGTCCTCAGAATTCTTTAAACAGCAATCTTGCCAACTTAATAATAATACATTTCTCATCCGTTCAATTAAATTTTATTCCTTCAGAGCTCCAAATAAAGTTGCAAAGTGCAGTAGGACTCATCATACACTATCAACACAGTTTCTCATGTATCTGGGGAAAGAGAAGTGATAAAATAAGCTTTGCAGTACGTCCAGAAAATCAGCACATTTGGTAGTGGCTTTTCAAGAAAGAAGAGGTAAATTGGAGCAGTAAGAAGCCCTCCAGAGATCTCCTTTTTTACCACTTCTTTGTCTACTCTTTCAAAAGAAAAGGATCTTAATTCAAACATTGCTGTTCATTTCAAATACATGAATATATACAAAGCGATATTGCCAGCCATGTTTTCTATATTTTTTAGTTAAAAAAAAAAAAAAAAGCCACAAGTCTCTAACTTGGTTTATGTCCTGGGAATGCTAGCATACTAACCGTCTTCTGGTACAGGATTGTACAATCTGAATAGTTACTGGGTTTTCTGCATTTGGCAAAGAATTTAAGGAGAGATGGAAGATTCTCTAAAGCCTTAGTATTTCCTCTTTTCATTGTTTTCCTATACATTACGTTAGGACAGGCTAAACATGGACATGAACTGAGTATGGGACTTGCTCTGAATGGACTTACAGAGACTGTGACATTTCTCATGTACAATAAGGCTCCTTTGCAGCACACTGGCCATGTTATAAATGAAAGTCCCAGTTACAGAAACAGCCCAAAACATCCAAAAATACACTGGAAGGGGTTTTGCTCTGAAGTGCACATATAAAAGAGCTCCTGACAAAATTTACAGTTTCTTCTGTTATTTGTTTGTACAAAATTAACTTTGTCTCCCTGGATACAGTTACAGTTTGTAGGACAGTTTCACTGCAGTTTGTCTGTAGGCATGCTCTTGTTATTCATACAGCCTAAAGGTTAGCCACTGAGCAAGAAAAGTGCACTGTAAATTATCACATCCAGGTTCTAAATATTGATGTAGTAAGAACCACTAAAGGCCTAAAAATAAGTAAATTAGCATTCAAGTTACATGAACTTGAATTTATGGATTTCAGCCATCAGAAAGAAGAGACACAGCTAATGTAGAGTTACAGTTTAATTATGTAGAAAATTATAATAGAAATGTTAAAATTAGTATGAATGAACAGTTAATGAGAATCTATAGCTGTGGAAACACCAGAAAGGCAAAGACAGGAAAAGGGTTATATGAGGAGCATATGCAGATGCATTAGCATTAGCAGGTCATCAAGAACCTAGCACACATTTAGGTTGGGCTTCACAGGGCTCCCAGGTGGAGACACAAAGGACAGTGAGTAAATCCTGATGCTGACAGAGGTGGGACAAGGTGGAGAAAGTTATCTTGTTTAGTTCCTAAAGGGATAAAAAGCCCCATCCAAAGAAAGTATATGTTTATCAAACAAAGAAGAATCCAAGCACATCAAGAGGAGAACCCAAAAACTGGTGTCTCTTGTCTCCCATGTTCTCCTACACAGATGACCTGAATACCAACATCTTGGTGTCTGTGAACATGCGAGTATAAAATTGTGAGCTGGGATAAGCATAAACATTTTTATTTCCACTTCATTTTAAAATAAAATCATCTGATGGTTCTATAAGGTTTCTCACTGAGATTTCCTGCATTGTTACCACCGTGCTGCAGCATTGTTTCCTACAATTGCTTTTCATTGTTTTAATTGCAGTCTTTATTTTGGTCTAACTCTGTTAATTTCATTTACAGCCTGACAAACTACAGCAGAGTAAGTCTTGCTGTATAACAGATCAAAACAGTTTCATGGACACATATAAGATGATTTAGTGCATATTTTTCTATTAAGAGGCACTTTAAAAGTGAATAGATCTGGCGATTACTGTCTTTTTTTAAAAACAAACCTTTTGTTAATCCTTCATAATGGAATACACCATCTTTCATTTTCTCTATTACAAACATATTTCCGTTGGTATAGAAATGTTTTCTCTGGTAAGAACAGGAAACTGTTTTCAACATCAGCAGAGTTACCTGGATGTAAAATAGAGCTTGAATTAATGGTGTATGTGTTTACTTTCATAACACAGATAACTTTAGTGTGGAAATGTCTAAGTAAGATGAAAAGCAGTGGAGCTTTTTGTTTTTAATGTTTCTCACCTATCAGTATACTTAAAGATTGTACAGTGACAATGTGGAAGGCATGCTTTTCACTCCTCCAGAGCGTATCCCTGCCAGTAAATGTTATTAGCCAATGCACATAGTGTTTATTATTCTCATCCTGCAAATGATGTCTGGGAAGATTTTGAGAGATCATATGAAAACCATGAGATTTGTCTCAATCAAAATATTTGTAACCAAGATGTATTTTAAGCTGACAAAAGTGTTACCATACATACCTCTGCAGTCACATAAGGGAAAGAGATTACAAGTTAGACCTTAATTTCTCAGTTTCTTGATAACAGCATTGCCAGCTGGATCATTTCTACCAAATCACCTCTGATGGCTGAGATTCATCAGTTGTCACATCATATCTGTTCAAATATGCAGTTTCATACAAAAACTCTGCATTTTCCATCTCTTTTCATATGAAATGTTCTGAAATTTTAAACCATACATATTGTTTTGGCCCCACTATCATCAGTTTCCTTGATAAGGTCTATTTATTGTGAAGAAAAACACCATTACATGGTGATTTTAGTTCTCAACCTCTCCTGATCTTGCACTGTAATTCTGAAAATTAGAGGAGATACATACTATGAGTAGGACAGCAGTGTTCAAGAGACACTATATCTCTAAACAATTCTCTCTCATGCTTCTAAACACTTCTTCTCTCTCATGCCTGCTTTAGCTGAAACTGAAAAAAGTATTTGCTTTCAATCCAAAGGAAAAATACTTTGTTATGGTCAGCATTTGTTTTCCCAGTAAACCACTTGAATAATGAATGAATAATGCAGTACTAATATCTAACTTTAAACTTTTTATATTATTGTGAATAACCTTTGCTTAATATCCAGGCATAGACACCTCAGAAAAGGGAAAAATAATCCTTACATGCAATAGATGAAGAAAGACAGGTCATCCAAGAGGTAGTAAGGTAGCATTTTTTCCTTTTCTGTGATGAAAGGGTAAGCTACAAGAAAAATATGAAGAATTATCATGGGTCACCTTCCCAAATCAGACATCAAAATGTTCCATGCAAAGAGATTTCCTCTGTGCAAGTAAATAACAAAACAGAAATTCACTAACACACTATTAAAATATTAGGAAGAAGTTCTATAAGAAAGCCACAGATATTTATTTAAAAGTATGAAGAGATGCCAAGTAGGACCATTAAAATTGTTCATAAGCAATTCACTACCAAATAAAACTTCAGGAGATTTTGATTTGTCCCTTTTAATTCACTCAAAGTTATTCTCAGATTTTTTGTTCTCAAAGTCGTATTTCACTACCATGCTCCCCAGCTGATAAGGCAGAAAGCTTACTACATAAATAACACAAAAATAAACCACACCAGCCTGTATTAGAGGGTGAGACTGAATTGTGGCACTGAGATATATTGCCTCTATATATCAATTAAGGCCTTTCTGCATTATGTACTCTATTAAATTATTTCAGCCTTTCAACAAACAAATAGCTAAATTGCCCCAGGAATAGCTTGGCTTGATGTTCTTTCTGCACTTACCTCTCCACAGGTAGTGAAAAGATTTTAGGATCTGAAGCTATTGTTTCTTCCAGCACAGTCCATGGGACAAAATGAAAAATGATACCCTCCCCGTTGCCTCTCTGATGCTCCAATGACTAGACAATTTTTAATGTGAAAGCAGGAAAAGCTAAAGATCTGTTTGTCTGAAACTGAAGTGAAAACAGAGGATTTTTATATTATGAATTGGATTCAATTAACAATATAATGAGCTTTTAGAGAGTGGCTAAAGTGGTTGCAAAAAGCCTTACTCTGTCAGGCAGGAGATCTGTCTCACAGATGTGTAAGATTAAAGTTCTGTCCAGAGGAGACAATCGTAAAATTGCAGTAAAGCTATGTGAGTTTGAACCATTTTAGCTAATGAAATACCAAAGACAAAGCAGACGATCCCCTTCAAAAGTTTTGTGCTCCTCATTGTACAGCTTCTTTTTTCAAAATCGTTCCATCCAGAATCCTGATTACCATTTGGAACATCAATGTCTAAAAAGGTTAATTACAGCTGAGAAAGGAACACTGAAAATCACAGAATCACAGAATCACAGAATCACAGAATCACAGAATAGTACGGGTTGGAAGGGACCTCTGTGGATCATCTAGTCCAACCCCCCTGCCGAAGCAGGGTCACCTACCGCAGGCTGCACAGGACTGCGTCCAGGCGGGTCTTGAATATCTCCAGAGAAGGAGACTTCACAACCTCCCCGGGCAGCCTGTTCCAGGGCTCTGCCACCCTCAGAGGGAAGAAGTTCTTCCTCAAGTTCAGACTGAACTTCCTGTGCCTCAGTTTGTGCCCGTTGCCCCTTATCCTCTCACTGGGCACCACTGAAAAGAGCTTGGCCCCATCCTCCTGACACCCACCCTTCAGATATTTATAAGCATTTATTAGGTCCCCTCGCAGCCTTCTCTTCTTCAAGCTGAACAAGCCCAGCTCCCTCAGCCTCTCCTCGTAGGGGAATTGTTCCTGTCCCCTCATCATCCTTGTAGCCCTCCGCTGGGCTCTCTCCAGTAGCTCTTCATCTTTCTTGAACTGGGGAGCCCAGAACTGGACACAGTACTCTAGATGGGGCCTCACTAGGGCAGTGTAGAGGGGAAGGAGAACCTCCCTCGTCCTGCTGGCCACACTCTTCTTGATGCACCCCAGGATCCCATTGGCTTTCTTGGCAGCCAGGGCACACTGCTGGCTCATGGTTAACCTGTCATCCACCAGGACGCCCAGGTCCCTCTTCGCAGAGCTGCTCTCCAGCAGGTCCACCCCAAGCCTGTACTGGTGCATGAGTTTGTTCCTCCCCAGGTGCAGGACCCTGCATTTGCCTTTGTTGAACCTCATCAGGTTCCTCTCTGCCCAGCTTTCCAGCCTATCCAGGTCACGCTGAATGGCAGCACAGCCTTCTGGTGTATCTACCACACCTCCCACTTTGGTGTCATCAGCAAACTTGCTGAGGGTACCTTCTAACTCTTCATCCAGGTCGTTGATGAAGAAGTTAAACAAGACTGGGCCCAGTACTGACCCCTGGGGGACATCACTTGTTACCAGCCTCCAACTACACTCAGCGCCGCTGACGACAACCCTCTGAGTTCTGCCATTCAGCCAGTTCTCTATCCACTTCACCGACCACTCATCCAGCCCACGCTTCCTCAGCTTCCCTAGGAGGATATCATGGGAGACTGTGTCGAAAGCCTCACCAGGGCAGTGTAGAGGGGAAGGAGAACCTCCCTCAACCTACTGGCCACAGTCTTCTTAATGCACCCCAGGATCCCATTAGCTTTCTTAGCAACCAGGGCACACTAGTGGCTCATGGTCAACTTGTCATCCATCAGCACACCCAGGTACCTCTCCGCAGAATTGTAAAATGCATTACAATGGTCAGTACAACACTATCTTTCTAGGAAAAAATAAAGAAACTTGTCTTATTAGGCCCACAAGAATCAGGAGTGAGGGGCAATATGATTTCTGTGTATGAATATGTGATGGCAGTAAATATCAGGTAAAGGAAATTATTATTTAAGCTGAATACTGATGTTTTCAAGAAATTAACACAAATTTAGGTTAAAAAGTTAAGTTTCCAAAACAATATGGCAATTAGCCTTCTCATTAGAATAGTGGTATACGTCTTTGAAAATGGAATGTTGTAAGTTTCCAAAGGATGATAAAGCCTGCTTCCTGTAATAGCAGGTGACCACACTGAAGAGGCTTTTCATGGTCCTTTGTCCCTCTGAGTGGAATGCACAAGAACACACGCACCGAATAGAGAGAAGCATAGCCCTTAGTCTTTGGAAATGCTGAGGAATGATCGGTGCCTATCCAAGGGAGTGTTGGAAGACAGTGCTCAGGAGTAAAGGAAGATACACAGAAAACAGAGCCCTCAGCTTTTTCCCAACAACTAATTTTCGGTGGCACCTCGTTTGGTTTTGTTGCATTTTGATGCTTTTTTCAATACGTTGCCTGCTACATCACTTCATCTTCCACATGCTTTGTGAAGGGTGACATGTAAGAGAGCAAGGCCAACACAGAGGCATTGTGATTCTCTGTGCTGTAGCATTTACCTCCTTTTGGACTCTAACCATTAATTTTACAATTAAAGTCCTACCAGTGAACTGTTCTTACAGCTTATGGCCTTCACAAAATGGCAATGTTGAACTTCTTTAAGACAATGGCAAGCTCACTTGTGTTTCAACACACACAGGATTTCACATTTGTCTTTATAAAATAAAAAAGCTGAAAACCGGAGTTTTATGTCAACTTACATAAAAATGCTCTCACAGAGAAAGAAAGCGTTTCACCTCTCCGCCATTTGGAAGAACTCATTCATATATCTTAACTGTTCAGTGATTCTCTGTTGTATTCCAAGTGTCTTCTAAAGTGTCATCATTCCCCCAATACCCGAGTTAATCTTCCTTTCTGGTACCCGTTGCTAATGAGAGAGTTCACTAACATCATATCTATCCTCCGTGGCAGGGTGGGATCAACACAAAAACACTGTGAACTTTTTTTCCGCACAGACCACAGATCTGGTCTGGGGTATAACAGTTCCATACAATTCCTTTACTATAAGAAATACGTTTCTATTCTTGCTAATGATGTACGCAGGATGGTAAAGGAAGGTTTCTGCTATCACTGTTTCTTTATCCCTACTCTGACCAACTTAATCTGTTTGGCTTTGCTATCAGAAAATGGAAAACTTGTAAATTATGACACAGAAGAAAATTATGGAGTAATAGTTTCTTTCAAATGGGTTAGAACAAAAGGAAGAGTGGCTTCTTCTTAATTACAGGCAGATTAAAAAAATATTAGGCATTATCAACATATCAAGCTGTATCAATGTCATGATAATGTGTTCTTTAAAACACCATTTTAAATGTCCTAGCTTTTTCTTAATGAACATTATGAAAAAAGATCTAATAAAGATATTGACTGCAGAAGGATTTTTCTGCACCTTGGAGTGCCCTAAAAGAAGGCACGCGACTTTTTATTCACTTTCAGCTCAATGCTACAGCAGAAAAGTTCATTTTGATGGAGAAAGAAATACATTTTGTTCTGATGTTTTCAAAATGAATCATTTCATCTTTGTCTGTTTGAAAGCACTAAAATAAAACATCTTCTGTTTCTGGCACAAACTGTTCGCCCATTTGAGTTCCTAAATGCTTGTGGTCCTTCTGAAATTCATTTGATTTAATAGTCATGGAAAAATTCACTTAGCTCTAATTTTTACAAGTAACAGATACAGTCAAGAGCAAACTCTCCATCAAACACACCATCTTCTCTTACTGCCCCAAAATGGGTTGTAATCTCCTTGAAAACTCTTGCTGTTCAGATTTATTTGATGAATAGGTCTTATTCAGGAATTCAATTTGCTAACTTATAACCTTACTCTTGATGGGAACTACGTAATCAAAGTTGCTCATTTTGCAGCCACTACAGCATGAGCTTTTTCACAGCTTGGCTAGAGTAGAAAGCTTTTTATAACAAGGATCTGGTAGACAGCAGTGTACCGGATATTAGACTTGTCCCAGAGGGTCCATTCTCCTATAGCTCTGCATGCATAATGGCGGAAGAAGGATATAGCCCCTTGATCTTTAGCACAGAAAAAATAAGAAATCAATTATGTCTGACTTTCAAGCAATGTTCTGCTATTAATTACATTTAATGGTTACAAAACTCACATGTAGGCATCCTTATGAAGAAATAAAGAAGCAAAGAGCCAAGGAGCCAATACATGACTAAACAGGGCACCAGCTTTTAAATTAATATGTGTGAAGCTGCCAGAGCTGTCTCGCATACACAAAAAGTTCAGTTCAACCTCACCCATAATCTGAGGAAAGCTTATCCTGTTCGGATCTTTCTTTTCTTATTGAGGCTGTGCAAAACTCGTGAGGAATCTGAGAGTCTTAGAAAGCAGATTTGATTAAGCCACTTACCACTTACAGTATATACTTTTTAAAGCACTGAATATCGGTTTAAGCATGTAAAAGTTTAACACTATTTCATTTCTGGAAATACTGGGGGGTTTTGACACATTTTAGTCTAGGTTAGCAAGTTGTACATCTGTTTGCTTGTCTCAAGTTCATTCTCAGACAAATTAATAAATAAGAGTTTAAAAACGGAGGTCCGAAGATGTTTACTGGTTTTAGCACAAACGGTTCACCAATTTGAGGATCCAAACACCTGTGGTCCTCCTGAGAACCATTTATTTTAATATTCATGGGAAAATGTGCATTCATATAACCGCATTCGAATTATTTATTCCAAATTTTTAGCCAGTGTCATTCTTACTCTGTTTATTGATGCTTAGCAGCATCAGTCTATAGGACCAAGCCAATAATTTTCAGGTAACAACTCATTTGCTGAAATAACTCAAACAGTATCTGTGAAGTAAAGTCAAATATGCTTGACCAGGGGGAAAACTGGAAACATCAACAATTTATTTTCCCATTTCCAAACATTTTTTTTTTTCAGGACGGATTCAGATGGGGACATCAATATTATTTTCAGCTAAAGGAGGAGTCTGATTTTCTATGCATCTTTTAATTTCTTTCACTTTGGTTACAAACCCCATTAAACAGAATATTCCTTGTTGAGTTGCACAATTTTTATTGACAAAAAAACCTCCAAATATTCAGGATTGTTCCTTTGGGAAAACAGAAAAAAACAGCCCACAGTAGATGTAACCAGTACTTCTTCTCTTTTTAATATATTTAAGCAAACAGCAACAAAACAAGCACAGCAGCCTACTCTGTTCTTTGCTCACTTAATGCCATTTACTTTTATGATTGAGGTCCTCATGGATCAGATGAGGATGTTGATATAGGAGCTACTTCCTTTTAATCCAGAACCTCTCATAAAGGTCTCTTCTCAACAGTGACTCTGACTGAACTTGTGAAGGACAGTTCTGCTGCATGTAGTGAGTAATGCCTAGCAAAGTACTCACAGGTACTCACAGGTTAGCAGCTGTGCTAACCTTCTCCCTTAATTTCACTGCTCTTAGAGCTGCTTTAATTACAGGGACTCAAAACTGAGAGGGACCTCATGGGTCTTTGAGTTAGTCTCCTGGCATCACAGGAAACCACCTCCTACAATATCCTTCATAAACTGATTGTATTCTTCTTACTTCATCTGTTTCACACGCAGTAGCACTGGATTACAAAGGGACTTAAACAGAAGTGTCTGTTGAGCCAGGCTTATATCATATATCTCTGAATAATGTCTGGTGACTTCTGGTAGTTTAAAGGATAGGATTTCCTTTTAGTGAATCATTAGTGATGTTGATTCCCCACAAACCATCATATATCTAACCACCATATACAAAATAAACAATAGAATCATAGACTCACAGAATAGTTTGAAGGGACTTTTAAAAGTCATCTAGTCCAAACCTCCTGCAATGATCAGGGACATCTATCAGTAGATCAGATGGCTCAGAGCCCTGAATGTTTCCAAGGATAAGGCATCTACCACCTCTCTGGGCTCTCTGTTCCAGCATTTCACCACCCTCTTTGTAAAAAATTTCTTCCTTATATCCAGTTTAAATCTACCTTCTTTTAGTTTAAAACCATTACCCCTTGTCCTATTGCATCAGGCCCCACTAAAATGTTTGTCCTCATCTTTCCGATGAGCTCCCTTTAACTACTGAAAGGCAGCAAAAAGGTCTCCCTGGAGCCAGTAGATTTTGGAGAGAATACAAAAGGTGTACTTCACATAAAACCACAAGAAAACACAATCACCCTTTTTTCTATGCTTCTTTTTCTATGGATTTTGGACTATTGCCTCATAATGACTATAGTGTCTCTCACACTGAATCAGAGCTTTTGGCTTGTCTCTTCTATGACCTGTGCATCTCACATCTTCAGATGCTTCTTGTGAACCAGGAGAGCATGACTTTGAACAGTCTGGACTCTGCTGGGAAGTAATTGCTGCTTTTCTGTTCTGCTACAGGGCTCTTAGATTAATGGTGTGGCTCGTGCATTCCAGATGCATTTAACCTAGTCCATTCCTCCTTTAAGCCTTAGGTTACCACAGGTAGTCCAGTCTAACAATTACAGTTGGACTGTAAGATCCACTGTTACAACCATCCACCAGACATGGCAGATAAACATTGTCCTCGGGCTTGGAGAGGCAACCAGGGGTCCCACAGCTTTCGTGTCAGCTTGCATGGCCCACTCACACATTCCCTTCACACCTGGAAAGCTACAAATCTACAAATTTGGCTGAGCATCACTGTTTCTGCATGGACAAGTTATTCTCTAGTCACAAGCACAAAGCACAAGGACTAGACCATTAACAGAAGCAGAAATTCAAAAACCTTTTTGCTGGCTCATTTTAGTGCCATCCAGAATAATAGGCATTTATTCAGCCCACCTTTAGAATAAAATTAAATATTTCTAGCAAAAAAAATGAGCACATTTCAGTTCCTGAATAAAATGTTTTATCATTTGTTTAAATTATTCCAGATGCTCTGCTGAGATGTTCTATGATTTTGAAAATAAGAAAGAACAAGGACCCCATTTGGACCTCATCCCACAGATTCTTGAGTGAGGACAGAAGACCAGTTTTGCATTTTGACATTACTTTGGGACTCAGTGCATGAAGACAGTGTGGCAGGAAACTGCTTACTTGGGGTTATATATATAAAAACTCCTCTCTTTTTTGTTTTCACAACTGTACAATCTGCACCTCTTTAAAAGCACTGTTTATTGAAAATCTTCAGGAAATCTATACCCTTTGATAAACCACAAAAAAAATGGTCATTAAGGAAGTAAGGATAGCTTGAGGTTGGGGTATGTACTTCAGGAAGAAGCAAATTCTGAAATGAGAATGAGATTTGAGGGCAGTGGAGGGTGGGGAGTTATTTGGAAAAAGAGAGGCTCTGGGTTAAACACCACTTATATTTACCCCTGCACACATATAACCTATACTGATCCTGAATGACATTTTTTATAACTGAGCTCTGATTTTGCACAGGAAAATATGGTAAGCTTTATTATTTTTATTATTTTTAATTTGGACTTTCAGTCTGACAATCCCAAGAAACAACTAAAATTCTCTGCATGTAAATTTCTACCCTCAGCTAAATACCTAGGGATGTTCAGGGAAGAATTAATTGGAAGAAGCCAAAAAAAAAAAGCAAGAAGAAAAGAAAAGAGTTTCAGTGCCCCCGTGAATAATTTATAGCTGTTTCTTTTTCAACAAAGGGAACGTTGAATGTTTTTGACAATAGCAGGTACATAATTGTTTTATGCTGGGGGCATTTATTGTAATTCATTCATTACATCATCTTGCTAGTTTTCATGGCATGCATTTATTTGTTCTTTTAGTGGAACAATTTGAATGACAACTAGAAAAAATAGTGGGGGATAGAGAGTGAGAAATGGCATGCTAAAAGACTTAGACCAGTTTGACAGACAGCTTGAAAACACCATCAATACCATCAACATCATCAGCACAGGGACAGTGAAAGGCCTACATTCAGTGACCATCTTTTTGACAAATGATCTTTTATTTTTTTTTTCCCCAGAACCGTCTTTGTTTGTTCATTTCAGTTGATTTGGGTCAGAAAAGAGATTATTACACAACGGAAAGCTTAAGAGTGAGAAAGAGAAAAAAAAGACAACATAGAATGACATGTGAGAAAATCTTGAGAGAAAGTTAAACCAATGAGCTTCCTCCAAAGCAATAACTAACCCTACAGGTTTGACCCAGATCATATATCAGAGAGAAGTCTGAGGTTTTTGTGACCTTTGTCACTGGGAAAACATTTTAGTTACATTGAGTCATTTCCCCTCTATTTTTTCAAGTTGTAAAAACTCAGAGTTCTCTGCATTCTTTCCTCCCTGATCTTTCCATCAGAGAAAGTATAATTGTAATGGATGGTGGAAAAAAGATGAACGTACATTAAAACATAGCAAAAGCTTCTTCTAATGGTAAAGTTCTGCCAATAGGTCAATTTTTAGGGGTATGAACCAGTGTTGTTTCTGTGATCTTAATGACGCTATCATGACTTACAATATCTGATCCAGAAAGCTTACTAAAGTCTTTGTATTATTATTTAATATTACTACTACTATTACTATCAATATTTCACAGTAAATTGTATACCTAGTTTTGCTTTCATATGTATGGACGTAGGCATAGATATAGATAAAAAGATATTTATGCATTATCAACCTTACTACAGTCAAATATTTCTCCTGGGTTTTATTAATTTCTAAATGGCCCTTTAAAATTTGACCATTGCAAAACAGTAGCATGAGTTCCTCATAAACAAACATGAACACAGGTAACTGTTTGACACAGCAGGCATGCTCCTCTTCTACCTGTGCTTCAGTAACGATCTTGTCTTTCTTCTGCATCCTTCTTCAGTCCTTTTTGTAAAAAGGGACTTTCATGTCTTATAGAGTTTAACTCATTAGTGATGTAGGGGGTTTGGATTATTATATTTGACACCATACTTCCTGTTTAGTTAATAGTCAGAACTATTGCCCAATTTGAACATACATCAGGTGAGATTTCAATTACCTTCCATTTCCTTGAATCACAAGGTCCCTGTGCTTTGACCTGTGAGAACGTTGCACTAGATTGCTGCAACTTTTGATTTGATTTCAGCAAACAGTTTTCCATATAATATTTTGTTTCACTGGAATAACTTAAATGGTGTAAAATAGAAATATTGGACATCATGGGGAAATTTGGATTTAGCACGTAAAAATAGAAAAGTGTGTTACATGTGAATACACACAGTACACAAACTCGCTCCTTCTAGAGCCATTTCCCCATCTGAAGGACATAGGATGTCTCTGAAATGCTATCAAAATCACTGGAGATTTTTGACCACATCAGAGCGCAGATCAGTAGAGAATTGTTTCTTATGGCCACATGTGTGTGACCATATGTACAAGCACCCTTCTAATTTTCTCTCCAAAATACTTCTATGCAGCATCCTCCAAAGGAAAAAAAAAAAAAAGAAACTAGTACAGCACTCTGTGGCTCACCCATTTTAGCAAGCATAACTGCAGTACTAAAAGGCAAAAGTCACCTGGATGCATCCCATGCTGTGAACCACAACCATTGTGTGTTGTAGAAGAGTATCATAAATTGTTGTTCCTGTCCCCACA
Source organism: Opisthocomus hoazin (assembly GCF_030867145.1). NCBI lineage: Eukaryota > Metazoa > Chordata > Aves > Opisthocomiformes > Opisthocomidae > Opisthocomus > Opisthocomus hoazin. The sequence goes on along the minus strand of NC_134416.1, from coordinate 35,372,178 downwards.
TATTTTCTCCCCCTGTTCACTGCTGAGCTATTTCTGCCAACAGCATCTTAGGTTCAAATCCAAAATCCTCTAAAGTCTATGTTACACCAGTGATTTCCATGGGGTTTGTACACTTGATGAAACATCACAAAGGTTTTGTTGAGTTAAAGGTCCCAATTTTCCTTTTTGACTCATACAAATCTGTCACTGAACTAAATGTTGTAGTTGTGTGATGAACAGCAGAAAAAAATTAATAATAGAGAGGTAAAAAAATGAAAATGTTAAGGTCCTCAAAGAAGTGCTGAATTAATTAGAGGTAAGAAACTCACTTTAGTGTAGAAGAGCTAAACTCCAGGCATCTGTTGATGTCTGCATAATTGAAAGTTTTCACCCTCCCTGCAAGGGTCTGAACGATCAAGACCATATGAGTGAGAACCTTGGACACGCCAAGATGCTAAAGATGGTCAAGCTCTTCCCCTTCCTGAAATCCGTAGACTGTGATGAAGTTTTCACTTTCCATGTGTCTGAATACTGGCATTGTGAATGGTAAACTTCATCTTGAAGAGCAAGATGTGACTATGCTTACCTGCTTATTTACATATATATATAAGACGAGAATCTAAACAGAAAATCCTCATTCCCTTAAAGTTAATTGGAGTCTTGCCACTGACTTCAGTGTGGCCAGAATTTTATTGAGGGGTTTTAATAGGGCTGACTATCCAAATAAATAAAGCAAAAGGGATTTAGCTGTCAGTGACCTACTCAAGATCTCACAGTCAGAAATAAAATCCAGACCAACTAACGCAGAACACTATTCTGAAACCACAAACTTCCTCCCCCAAAGCCAAAAATACAGAACATTTCGATAACAGAAGAGCAGTAAGTAGAGGGACAACAAAGGAAACGGTGAGAAACCAAATATCTTTAGTTAGTTATTGTCAGAGCTGTAATATTTAGAATTTCAGTATCTGTCAACTTTTAATGTCTCTCAGATATTACTTTGCATTTATTTTTCTTGGAGTAGAGTTTATACTTTTTTGGTTCATTTTCTTTTAAAGAAACCAGCTGGAAAAGGAGAAAAAAGGTTTTGAAGTTCAACCCAGTTTTAAAACGGCTATAACTCTTTTTAATATCAAAAAGCAATTGTATCAAATCAGCTAAAGACGTTTAATGCTTACTGTTTCAGATGTTAATTCTTTTTGCTGAAACAAAGTTTTTTGCTTGTGCTGTGATTTTTTTTCTACCTTGTTCAATTCTAGGATACTAGGACTGCTGAGCATTTAGTCACAGTACCTGAAGGAAAAAAAACCAACATCCTGAATCTAGAATTTTTAGCTCAGAACGAAATATTTTGGATTGAAGAGTGAAGCTAGAGGATGACAATGAACGTGTATTTACAAACTAAATTATAGACAGTGCTACCAACTTCCTGTAATAAATGCATTGCATATGCATACACAGGCACACATATATACATGTGCACATGTGCATGTAGATTTTTAAAAATAGAACATTTTTTTGGAAGAGGAAATCAAAGCATTCTTTTGTTTAAAGACTATATGATTTTCTTACCCTATAGGCTACCGTTAGTATGCTGAAATTTAGTTAGGTGTCTAGTGTTTCATCTTATGGATCTAATGCAGTATTTTTTTGTTTCCCATTCAAATCATCTGTTTATTTTATTCTAATGTATCATGCCATAATTCTGTGCAATTATGGGCACCCAGTCTTCCAAGACAAACAGTCGACACCTGGAGACATGTAAGGAATAACTCATAAGTTAACGTTAGCTGTCCAACTCTCATTACATTGGCGTTTAAAGTATATTCTACGAAGTTTGAGTTAAACCAAAATGTTTTTCAGTGGTTCTTGGATTCAGAAATAAACATACAATAGGCTAGACAGAGATTGTCAGCCTGTCATTATAATACTGGCTGTTAACAACCACAATTAAGGAAGACTGCATATCAATGATTATTTGTCTGGAACATGAACTTCTCTAAGCATAAAAGGAAGTGATGCAGCCTGTATTACTGTCTCCACTCTTCAGCTAATTAGTACTGTTTTTAATGGCTTCATCTGCCCAGGATCAATTGTCTAATGGGGAACAGTTCTCTGTCAGTTAATAAGGTGAGGAACTGTATAATATGATTATGTCTGGCTCCAAAATAGTGCTTCAAACAACACTAAAACAATCATGTGATGGAATAAATAGACTGATGCAGGACTGCCAGATAATTCTGGAACAAGCAGACTGTTTCAGTAAGGGTATAAATGTCTGAAACAACACTGTGTGGCACACAATAAGGGAAGAGTAGGACATTGTCTAGAAATGCTGGAAGTTTATTAAAGAAAAGGAGCCAGTGGCAATATACATTTGAACTACTGTTTAAAGAACATTTGCATAAGGAATGTGAAAGGGAAGGAGGGCTCTATTTCCAAAAATACATGCTTCAGAAATAAAGTGCTTTGTGGTTGTCCTGCTTGGAAGAGTGTGCATTTTAAACTTTCCATTCAGAAAATGTCAGCCAGTACTCAAATGGGTACAAAACAGCTTGATGATATATACTTTGTGTGTCTCCAGGCTGCAAAATGTGGGCTATATATACACATGTATATACCTTATCTCTGATTCTGTAGTATAACAGGATGGTCTCCTTATTGTTAGTCATAGAGAGTTTGGTGGATTATTGCTCATCAAGATGGAGGCTTTGGACAACTCAGTGCGGATCTCCACAAGGCAAAGCAGAAGGTGCACAAACAGCTGTATGACCTCAGACCTGACTTCTTTCTGCTGCAACTGATCACCATTACGCACAGGCTCATTGGCATTGCTCTTGGCATTTACAAAAAAGGACTATGCCAAGCCCTTACAAAAACAAAAAGCAGACTTTGTGGTATAGGAAATAATGAAGCTTTATAATCAAGCAAGCATACACATCACTGGTTTGCCTGAGTTCAGGAGAGAGGGGAGAGTAGTTGGTGCAAGCAGTGAAGTAATACCCAAAACAAGCATTCTTTATTCCAGAGCTAATTACCTCATCTGCCTTCTTCAGTGATGTCCAGTTTATCCTTTGCTGTCCTTTGCAGCACTGTTTCCATGACAGATACAGAGTATCCTCCTTGGGATAGAAAAGAACACTGAAAAGTAATGAAGGGAAGAAAGAGAGGTATACTGGGACTTGCTTTTACGAAAAAGCTTCTCTCAGATTCCTGAGGTTTGTGCATTTACATATACATTCAAACCTATTAAAGAAAAATAGCTGTAAAGATTTACCCCTCCCTCCACAGTTGACCTAAACTGTTTAAAAACACATCACGTACCTCACCACACAATCACTTACACAGCTCTTATGCTCACTAGGGTAAGAAACAGGTGCTTCAGATCTTTGAATCTCAACAAATGCAGACTTTCCTAGGCAAAATGTAGTGCATTCCTGTTAGAACCTGTAGCCTCTGGAAAGACCAGTTTGCCATCCTGTTAGAACCTATTGCCTCTGGAAAGACCATCAGCCATTACACTGGATGTCTAGACCTTGCATCTCTTCTGAATAAGCTGAAAGGCCAGTATCTCCCAGAAGACCATTTCAGTAAATTGGTCAGTAGAAATCCTACCAGCATTTCAGAGCTCCCCAGCTAAAAAGCCCTGCTTTTCATTGCACTAAAAAAGCAGAGCTTTGGAGGAGCGGGCTGTTCATACACAGGTGAAGGAGATGAAGACTAGTCCATCATCACAACATGGAGACCATTTATTTTATAGCATTGGGAAAAAAAAAGGCTTTTTTTTTTATCAGGAGTGGTATGTGTATTGTATACTTGTGCTGGGGAAAAGACAGGTCACACCATTTTTCGAAATGTTTAGCTACAATACATCGATGAAAATGTTGCACTTACAGATAGAGTATTGCAGGGATACAGCTTAAGCTTTAACCTGTGCTAGTCAGAACACATCAAATATAAAAGCACTACACAAAGACTGTAATACCTTGAAAAAAGAGTTTATAATCATTACTATAGGGCAGCCCCGTGAAGCCGATATTTCCAGAAAGAAGATATTTACATGCCTTGAACAGAATGGAATACAACCAAAGAGAACAGCGGTGTCAAAAGTTAAACGTGTGAGAGAAAAAGAAGAAAAATTTTTCTGTCTGAGTTACATCACTTGAGAATGGATATCATTTTCAGCAGATGGACTACCTCATTCCTATTTTTACTTTCTATTTCTGGTACAACTCACTTCCAACCAGCACTTGAGATTATTGTGGAAAAATGGAATTTGCATCCAAGGAGAGATTTTAGCTATTGCTCGTGGAAGGAGTGTCAGTGACCTGTCTACTTACCTTTTCCTAACTGCCACAGCTTAGAAAAGTCTGGTAGGTACTGCCTTAGGTTCCTCTTTCAACTCACTACTAAAGACAATTTTTCTGTGTTTTTCCCTTAAAAGGTGCATTATTGCAAATAGCTACAGCACAATGTAGCTTGGACAGTCCAAGACTCAGTCAGGGCAGAACTGCAGTTACCGAGACCTTCATGATGTCATAGTAATGTAGTAATTCTCAGAGACACACTCTGGGATCCATTACTTTTGCACGAAAACACGCTTTATGTTCAATGGACAGTGAGGTAGGTTTGAGGAAGAGATGTCCTTTAGGAGTGGAAAACAAAACAGCAGTTTTGAATGGGAAACTGTGTGCAAAAGGATGGAGAGAGAAAAACAAGAGTTAATTGTCTCCCTTCTCCACACGTGTCTCTCCATCATCACTGAATACATTTCCTTAAGTAACAGATAATCTGGAGGCATCAGCAATTCAGGTGCTTTGACAATTGGAAAATTTATTGTCAGAAGAATAGTGTGCTTTCTGGGACAAATGACAGAAGTTTAGATATCTTGAGATTCCAGCTACTTTTAAAAGTACATTAACAAATATACTCAGAGAGATTAGAAAACCAGCTACCTTTTTTAGCAGGAATAATTTTTCATTGTGGAATAAATGTTGTTAACCTGATACCCTCTCTCTCACACTCTCTCTCACACTCTCTTCGAACATTTTAAAGAGCTGGTTAAACAGAAACCCCAATAAATTTAAGATTGACAACCATATGGTAATATCAATTAACTATTACATTTTCATTGCTGAGAGTTATGGATTTGGCTTAGGTAGTTAGTACTTCAACTAGAACGCGCAGAGTTCTTTTTATAAGCCTAACAGATTCATCAACTAAATGTGTGCCAGAAGCACTTGGGATTTTATTACAGAATAAGGAAGAACATGCTGAGTAAATGGATGCACTTTTGTTGAAAGTATCTGAGGCTCAGATATTTCTACTTCAGAAACAGATTTTTTATTACTGAGTGGCTGAAGAGAAATTTTGGTTTTCAGTATCACAGGACTTCACAAATACTCAGCACAAAAGTTTCTTCTGGGCCAGCAAGTAACAGAAAGTGTTAATATTGAAATATGCATAAGGTGTTCTTGTAGAGAACACAATGAACAGTGGCATACATCCAGACTCGAGAAAGGTAAAGCAGTGGTCATTTTAGTCTAATCTTCTCAACAGCACAATTGTCCAGGGTCTTTTTTAGTGAAAAAAAGAAGTGTTGTGATTGAAATACACATAGGCTTATTGTTGAATAATAAACACAAGAATAAGACCTTGCTTACGTTCATGAGATTTAATGCATAACTATAGCCACCTTTTTGGAGGACAACCTGAAGATATCCCTCATCTGATGTGGATTCACACTCTCAAGACCCAGAATGATTTCAGACTACAACCTAATGGTAATACAGAGTGTCACAACTTTTTTACTGGTACCTTTACGAAAAAGCATTGCCCTCTGTGTAGCTGGAACCATGAGGAATTCAGCACATGGCAAAGGTCACAGCTTTGAGAGAAGAAACACAAGACTCGTCAGCAGTGAAGCAATACCCGGAAGCAGGCTACATTTCTGGCAGAACAGCTGACAGTGACTCAAACTTGCATATCAAGGATTTCTTCTTCAAAGTGTATTGTAGGTTAGAAACACATAACATAAGCTTACAGTGCTTGGCTATTGCAGTAGCTCCTTCATTGATTGCTGTCAGGACAGTAAGAAACAGGGAACTGAAAGGGCAACAGCTAAGTTTGGAGGTGGTGCTCACTTAGGAATGAAGGACAGCAGATTTTGCTCCTGTCAAGTGCTTTTACTATCCTTAGAATTCTCTGTAGGAGCTTGCAGAGTCCAAAAGTGGAAAACATCAGCATGGAGCAACTATTCTCACAATGGCAAGTGGTGAATTCTGTCCAGGTGATACCTTCAGGTAGTTGGAGAAGGAGGAGAAGAAGGAGGAGGGGAAGAACTTATTGAAACAGAAGTGAGAGATGAGCTGTGAAATGTCTTGACGCTAGGTCAATGTACCTTATCTTTGTCTCTCTCAAACAAGGAAGAAGCATTCACACAAAAGTGTATTTTGCTTCCTTATGATATTTGGGGCTCTTTGCCCTCCACTTCTAAGGTGCTTTCCTGTAGGGAGTGTTAGTGCCACCAGAGCATCCTTCAATCCCTTCAGAATCCACTCCAGAAAGGAGAGCCCTTGTGAAAAGAATTTGTAGTCTTAAACTCACAGGATTAAGAAAAGGCTCCAAAGTTTTGTTTATTGATTCACTCCAATGGAAAAAAGCACTTTGGATGACATCACCCTGCCACCCTTCCTCTTTCAATGGCTCAGTGAAAAGCTTTCTATTGAGGACATTTCCTGAGTTTGAACAGTTTTCTACAAATATTTTAGACTAGCTACTGAATGTGATTTTAAAATCATGACTAGTGGCAATAAACTCAGTTAATAATTATGGTCCATTTCAGAAAGGTATTTAGAAGCTGAAGCACTAAACTCCTGCTGAAGTCAGCGATGTGTAAGTACCTACTTCCTAATCAGGTGATTAGAGGCTTTTATCTTTCTCTCTGTTTCTTTGATATAGTAGCTGGCCAGAGCTCAGGCTTCTGTTGAAGCATGTTTCTGTGCCAGACAGCACTTAAACATTACGAATGACATAACCAAAAACATATAATCAGATATTAAATATTAAGACAACCTTTCTAAGGACTGGATAGTGAATAACTGAGAACAGATTGCCAGAGAAGTTGAACAGACTCTGCTACTGGAAAATTTAGGAAGAGATAGGCATCTCTCAGGACTGGAATTGTTGCTTGCTACTGTCCTGAATCCAGAGGATGGACATAATTACTTCCACTTCCATGCCTAGCAACCTAACCCCCTACCATCCTATAAATACCCACTGGAAATATTACCATCCCATAACTACCCACTGGAAATTTTCTATTGCCAGTGGATTGCAGGCAACTCCTGCGAAAACAGAATCACACAAGCCAAGGTGCTAATTGCATATTGTTCACTTTCTACTGGTAGCCTCAGCTTGGTTATTATCTTGGCCAGTTAGAGAAAACAAGTTTCTCAAGCAAACGTGATGAACTGTAGACATGGGAAGGCTTCAAGAGAATCTGGATATTCCTCGTTATATGACTAATATTAACCCCTCTGGCTACATACTATTGATTGATTTTTTTGGCAAGCTGGAAAACCGGTAGTTGCCCAAGGAATAAGTGAGAATATTAGTTATTGTCCTGGTAGGGGAAGGAGAGAAGGATGTCTCTCAGTTGTCATAGAACGATTGTAGGTCAGCAATACTTGAGCCCTGATCCTTTTAATGACGGTTGGCTGCTCCCCCACTTTCTCATCTCAAGTGGGTGAGTTGAAAGCCTGCCTCCTCCCCCCACCTCCCTCCTTTGTGCCGGCGTGTGCGTGGGAACAAAGCGGAGGTGGGGAAGGCTTTCAGCCGCAGCCGTGTGCGCAGGGGGAACGGAACTGCCCACTGCCAGTGGGAGGTCGCCATGTCCCCCCGCCCCTGACCCTCTGCAAGGTGCCAAACACCTCTCAGGATGTTCACATCATCCTTCTTGCCACTGTCTTCTGCTCAGACCACACTGCCCTTTCCCTCTGGCCCTTTACCTCTCCATGGGTCTATTTCCAACTGGGGTAACCTGGAAACTCTTTAGTGTTGCTAAAGAAAATTTATGATGAGGAACAAACAAAGTTTATGCCTGATTTAGGCCCTGTTAGTATAAAATCGTTAGGTGGAACAGCCAAACTCAGCAAGAACCAAGCTGTGAGGGATCTACACATAGGAACAGCTTCAGAAATCTCTTCATGGGCTACTAGCAGCTTAACAACTGCATGCAATTATTTAGATGTATAGTTTATTCCTGCATAATTTATGCAGATCCATTTTCAGCTATTTTGCCCAAATACAGAATAATAGTTTCATGATTACAGCATCAGCTGGGGACATCAAAGCCCTCCACCATTATGATTCACATCCCCATTAACGATAATGCACAAGACAAATGTGACTCTTTATTAGGTTAATTCTGTTTTGCCCATTTTGCAGATGAGTAAGTGGGAGCACCGAGAGGTTAAGTGATTTGCCCCAGGTCACAGAGCAAAATCTGGAGGTAAAAACAATGTGTGAGTATCGCCTAAAAGCCATATACATGACAATTAAATAATGAGGTATTTAATAACAAAGAAATTCTAAAAACTAGGGCATCATACCCCAGCCAAGTATGGATTTAACAGGTAAACTTGCATTCCCCATAAACTTTAAGCTTCCTGTGATCACTAAATGACTCTGAAGAATGGAAAAAAAAGCAAGAAAAAGCTTTTCTTTCCCTCTCTAAAAAGCAAATGAGAGAGGAAAAAGTGCTTTTAAAGTTGCAGCAAAAAGAAATGATCTGTCCTAAAGCGACACTGACTTTTTTGCAGTGCTCTCTCTATCTCAAATGTCCTTGAGGAACAAAAAGCCAAATAAAGCAAAGCTCATTGGTCTACAGGAAAGTAAAACAAAAAGAAAGATTTGTTCTTTAAATAATAAGGTTTTACTGAGCTCTTTTTATTTGACTTATTAATAAGGTGGATGTAATTAATTTGGTCAGTTCTAACTTGAGGGTCAGTAACATAAATGGTTAACTACTGCTTCTCCAATTAAGGGAGTTTTTATTAAATGCCTGCATAACTAGAAATACTGTAAAAAGCATTCTTTTTTGATGTAAAAATATTTTCAATGCAAACCCTAAAACTCACTGGGAAAAAAAGTATAGTAAGCTATCAATAATACCCAAAAATGCAGATAGTTCATAGTTTTGAAATAATCATTGTTTTCCATATTTGTTTTTCCTTCAAGAATGAAAAGCTAAGCCAAGTTTCTATCTTCAGCCATTTAAATGAGCACAAAGTTTAAATGAGACCACATGCTTCATATAGCTGTGAAATAGTTAACTGTGCTCAGTTGTTTAGTTTGAGATTGAATTTGCAAAATTTCAGCCACAAGAGACTATACAGTGCAGAAACTTCCACTGCTGAGTGAATGTTAATATTTATGATGCATTAGAAGCAGAAAAACATAGGGGAAACTGGCATTAACTCCTGCTATCTTTAAACTACCTAAAATTTCCCACTAGATCCATGAGACACTGTTGTTACTTGAAGTAAATCTTTAGTCATGTAGCAGGGAAAAATTCCTGTGATCAGGAAGGTCCCTTCTTTTTCTCTCCCAGAATCCCATCCAGACTTACTGGTGTTACCATGCTGAGAACTGACACATCCTTTCGCTGATCACACAAGTGACAGAAAACTTAATAGCACACCAGAAAAGTCCAATATATTTCTTGAATGAGGGAACCTTGCTCCCCTGTTTTTTAGTATTATCTTTACTTCCGCTGTTATAATGTACAAAGAATTGGATTCTGGAATTTCAGTGTTTCCACATTATTTCTATGTGCATTTTAGTGGTTACCTGTTCAACTGTATTGAGGACTCCTGGCCCTGTATGGTTGCAAAATTAACCCCTCTGACATGTCATCAATGCGCTGCTATGTTCACTAGCACTTGGGAGTTCAGTGCTGCAGACTGAGGGGGTAGAGACCAGGATCCCTTGGAGCAGCATGTTTAAAAGGCTTTGTCTAAATGATTCTTCCAGAAAGCTTGGTCTTCTGTTTGAATAAATATGTTCGTTCCCAGAGGGACTGGGTGTCAGTCAGATCTTATCCACCCCATGATCAAAAGTTATTCCCTACTGACAAGCCAAGCATCAGCTGGCCAACATTTTTTTTTACTATATCCGAATTTGAATTTTCAACAAAAAGTACCCTTGTCAACAAAGGAAGGGCTTTTTGTCATAAACTCCCTGTATAATAGTCTTATTCATCAAGAAGTACTGCATAGTTCAGCAACATACTCCAGTACAGCCATGTTGTTTTTCTTGTATCTCATTTTCATATCTCAGATGAGTTTAGCTTCCTCTGATTCACAAAGTAGGGAGATCTACAAGGAGGGAATAGCTTTCTGTATTCCCAGTTCCCTTTCTGATTTAGCTAATCCACTCATTTCAAAGCCGCTCTCTTGCAATCAGTCCAATATTTTTCTTAGCTTTAGGTTTGCAGCTGAAACACTAAAGGTTAATGTTTTCTAGATACCTGGGAAGTCTGTTCACACAGTATATAAAAGACTTTCCCATTGCAATATATGTTTACGAATCAGTTGTAAAATTATGACATTATTAAATTAGCTGGCTCAAACTTAAGACTAAAGCAAATAATCAAGCTCATTACCTTTGAAATCAACGATAGCTCATTTCACCTCCAGTTTCCCTCACTAATAATTTCCTTGGAAAAAAGTTAGTTGTTAAGTGTAATGTCAACCTCAGTTCTAGAAACACTTCTGTTTGAATTATACAAGTTCTATTGAGTTAAGAGAACTGATCAAAACTGAAATATGAAGTGATTATGTTAACATTATATAGCCAATAAAATAATTTTGTTTCAAGTTCAAAGATACTTTTTAAAAGCAGAAGGCAATTATTCATTACACATGAAAAGCTAGAGGCTTACAGACTAATGTGTATTCCTAGCTTTGGGAGATACATTCTCACTTGTTGCTACATGATGAACTGCAAAAGGGAATGCATCAGTTCTTTTCATAGCTGGTTCTCCTGGATCCTTCTGACTGAAGACTTTTTACAAGGAGTATATAACATCTACAGGAATACCAAACCAAAGGGCCAAATTTTTGCAAATAATTTAGCCAGAAGCAATAAAACATTAATTAAATTAATAAGTCAGTTGCTGCCTTATGCATCTCAGTATGGAGCTACAATTCATAAAAACTATTGCATCCACAACACCAAGTTACAAACAAATACAAACTGTGTCCCCGTCCATGGCACGGGGTTGGAACTAGATGGTCTACAAGGTCTCTTCCAACCCAAACCATTCTATGGTTCTGTGATTCTAAGAAACAGTAACAAGACCAAAATGATGCATGCTGGGGTCAACACAACATGATCATTTTCAATTCATAATGTCATTCATTTAATGATAGAACTGAAATAGAAGAGAATAAGGCAGCTGATACACCTCACTTGAATTAATGTGCTTGGTTAGAGTGCTGGTCGCTCTTTAAACGTCAATTCCTCCATGCTCAGGAGCAGAGCATTCCCCTGAGAAAGAAATCGAGCAACGGAGGCAGGAGACCTGCATGGTTAAACAAGGAGCTTCTAGCAGAGATAAGGTGGAAGAGAAAGGTCCATGGAATGTGGAAAGAGGGGCAGGCCACTTGGGAAGAGTACAGGAACGTGGTCAGAGCGTGCAGGGATGCGACGAGGAAGGCCAAGGCCCACCTGGAATTGAAGCTGGCAAGGGATGTCAAAAACAACAAGAAGGGTTTCCTCAACTACATCAGTAATAAAAGGAAGGCTAGGGACAATGTGGGGCCGCTGCTGAATGAAGCGGGTGTCCTGGTGATGGAGGATGCAGAGAAGGCAGAGCTACTGAATGCCTTCTTTGCTTCAGTCTTCAGTGCTAAGACTGGCCCTCAGGAATCCCAGGCCCCAGAGGTAAGAAAGGAAGCCTACAAAGAGGACGACTTTCCCTTGGTCGAGGAGGACTGTGTGAGGGATCGCTTAAGCGATCTGGGCATCCACAAATCCATGGGCCCCGATGGAATGCACCCACGAGTGCTGAGGGAGCTGGCGGATGTCATTGCTGAGCCACTCTCCATCATCTTTGAGAGGTCCTGGAGGACAGGAGAGGTGCCCGAGGACTGGAGAAAGGCCAATGTCACTCCAATCTTCAAAAAGGGCAAGAAGGAGGACCCAGGGAACTACAGGCCGGTCAGCCATCCCGGGAAAGGTGATGGAGCAGCTTATCCTGGAGGTCATCATCAAGCAAGTGGAGGAAAGGAAGGTTATCAGGAGTAGTCAGCATGGATTCACCATGGGGAAATCATGCCTGACCAATCCGATAGCTTTCTATAATGACATGACTGGCTGGGTAGATGAAGGGAGAGCCGTGGATGTTGTCTACCTTGACTTCAGCAAGGCTTTCGACACAGTCTCCCATGATATCCTCCTAGGGAAGCTGAGGAAGCATGGGCTGGATGAGTGGTCGGTGAAGTGGATTGAGAACTGGCTGAATGGCAGAACTCAGAGGGTTGTCATCAGCGGCGCTGGGTCTAGTTGGAGGCTGGTAACTAGTGGTGTCCCTCAGGGGTCAGTACTGGGCCCAGTCTTGTTTAACTTCTTCATCAACGACCTGGATGAAGAGTTAGAATGTACCCTCAGCAAGTTTGCTGATGACACCAAACTGGGAGGTGTGGTAGACACACCGGAAGGCTGTGCTGCCATTCAGCGTGACCTGGATAGGCTGGAAAGCTGGGCAGAGAGGAACCTGATGAGGTTCAACAAAGCCAAATGCAGGGTCCTGCAACGGAGGAGGAACAACCCCATGCATCAGTACAGGCTTGGGGTGGACCTGCTGGAGAGCAGCTCTGCGGAGAGGGACCTGGGTGTCCTGGTAGACGACAGGTTAACCATGAGTCAGCAGTGTGCCCTGGCTGCCAAGAAGGCAAATGGGATCCTGGGGTGCATGAGAAGGAGTGTGGCCAGTAGGTCGAGGGAGGTCCTCCTTCCCCTCTACACTGCCCTGGTGAGGCCTCATCTGGAGTACTGTGTCCAGTTCTGGGCTCCCCAGTTCAAGAAAGATGAAGAGCTACTGGAGAGAGTCTAGCAGAGGGCTACGAGGATGGTGAGGGGACTGGAACACCTCTCCTACGAGGGGAGGCTGAGGGAGCTGGGCTTGTTGAGCCTGAAGAAGAGAAGGCTGCGAAGGGACCTAATATATACTTACAAATATCTGAAGGGTGGGTGTCAGGAGGATGGGGCCAAGCTCTTTTCAGTGGTGCCCAGTGACAGGACAAGGGGCAATGGGCACAAACTGAAGCATAGGAAGTTCAGTCTGAACATGAGGAAGAACTTCTTCCCTCTGAGGGTGACGGAGCACTGGAACAGGCTGCCCAGGGAGGTTGTGGAGTCTCCTTCTCCGGAGATATTCAAGACCCACCTGGACAAGGTCCTCTACAGCCTACTGTAGGTAACCCTGCTTTGGCAGGAGGGTTGGACTAGATGACCCACAGAGGTCCCTTCCAACCCCTACCATTCTGTGATTCTGTGATTCTGTGATTCTGTTTTTTTTAACTTAACTTTACCAATATCTGGAGTTACTGCTCATCATGGAAAGAACTGTAGTATTTTTGCTACTTTTTAACCACAAACTATGGCAAGTTTTGTTCTTTTAACTGAATAAGAATTGCTGTTTTTCAAAAACAGCAACTTTAGCTTTTGCAAAACCTTATTCACTCTAATTTGGATTTGCAGTAGTATATGACTTAGCTCAAAACAGTTTTTATCATAGTTCAGATTCAGTTGGAATGAGAATACATATCTATAAATGACATGAAGTGTTATTCAAAATTGCCTATCTTATTGCAAATCGAGCATATTTCCAGACATTTCTGTCAAGCTATGCTGGGTTTATACTAATATAATGAACCCTATAGATTTTACCATTTGAATGACAAAAAGCATGAATCAGGCATTTCACAGAAAGAGGTTCTTGCAAAACTTCTTTTCCTCACTGAAAGTCATGCAAGAACTTGTTACTGTCACAGCTGGAACCTGGAAATACCCCGATATCTTCTCTTGTCTAATTTGCTTTTAGAGACTGATTGGACAAGGAATTTGGACCAGTTTTTACTCTCTTTTTTCATATTCAGTTCTTTTCTTACTTTGATGCACGTTAGAGTGCTAAGATACAGCCAGAAGAACTAGATATTCACTTTAATTGGGCCTTGTAGGTCAGATTTTACAGCAAACACAAAACAGCTTATTGAAGCTGAAGTTGTTTTGGTTTACCCCAGCTGAGTATTTGGTCTGAAATGTTTAGCAAAAACACTATTTGCAACTTTGTCCAGAATTCGAGGCATTTTTGGCAGCTCTTCATTTGAAACGCCTTTCCTAGAGAGTTTACTGAGAAGTAGAAAAGCTGAACATAGACTAAATAAGGAAAATGGGTTATGAATATAAACAAGGGAAGCCAAGTCATTCTCACTTTTCTCCAGCAGCATAAACTAGTTAACAGGAGCTGTTAGTTAATAGGTAGTTTGGTGGATCTTTGGAAGATCTCTATGCCTGGGATTACACACACATACAAAAGAAAACAAGATATAGAGTATGGCATTCTGGGTGCAACAGCTGCATTTGTTTTCTTTGTTATACATATGTTAGAAATAATATCATATTTTGGCATACTAAAACCCATTTAAAAGCCTTCTGTTTTCAAATGGAGGCACACAGATATTCAGCTCAGGGAAAAAAAAAGATTAATTGCATAGGTATCATTGAATCTGAATTTGTTATAGTAATATCAGCATATTACTATATGGTTGTGGAGTCTCCTTCTCTGGAGATATTCAAGACCCGCCTGGACAAGGTCCTGTGCAGCCTGCTGTAGGTGACCCTGCTTCGGCGGGGGGGTTGGACTAGATGACCCACAGAGGTCCCTTCCAACCCCTACTATTCTGTGATTCTGTGATTCTGTGATTAAAATAAACCTGTGTTTATGCACCCCACTTACACTGAAAAAATTATTAAAACAGTATTCCACTTTACAGCACTATATATAATAACAATACAAGTAACATGCAAGTATCAAGGAACCTTTTGATAAGGTTTTCCTCACCACAGTTATTTATGCTTGCAACAAGTTAGGAGACCACATTGTTATATGCTGGTAAAAGTATCCTATGGTCCCCGTTTAATTCCTAGAGAAACCTGTCAGTGGTAAAAGATGTGCTACAAAAGGGATAAAAAGTAAAGAACATGTCTATTATCAATTTAACGATAGGATAGATGTTCCCTTCAAAGTTTTTCCTGTTATGAAGCCTCACCAGTGAATAAAAGTATCTAATGTATTATTCAGATAAAGGCCTCTGAACCTTAGACAGAAGGAAATCCATACCGCCTTACATTGCTTTATTAAGTCTTTATTAAGGGCTCCATTACTTTAAAGAAACTGTTTAAGTAACATTAAGGCTATGACCCAAACTGACAAAAGTAAGGAAATAGAGATAGCTGAATTTCCATCTTTAAAATATGCTGCTGTGGGGAAGAAAAAGGAACAATGGAATATGAGACTTTGCTTCTTATCTTGGGCCGAGAGAAATATTTGGGACAAAAAAAAAAAAAAAGCCAGCCTGAATCTTCACCTGGCATTCAACTGAATCCAAATAAAAACTGTTTAAAGTTTAGCTCTCTTCCCATTACCTCACACCGTGGGTCACTTGCAGATCGAGAAGCAAGTTTTCAAGCTGCTATAGGAATGCCAGACAATTCCTTCCTCCACTGCAACAGCAACTGTTTGAATAAAGGACCCAATTACTGCTGCTGGGGCTATATGTAAAACATTGGTGCTCAAAGGTTTTCGTGTGTTCTCTGCGCATGAGATGCACTGAGAAATCTCCAGAGAGTAAAAGATATTTCTCTACTTTTTTTTCATTTTATACAGGCAGAATGGAGGAAGGAGGATATAAGGGGAGAATAAGATCACCAGCAAGAAGACAAGCAGGTTGCAAAGTGGCCATCACTGTACAGGAAAGGAAAACACCATTAGACAATATTGCTTACCTGTAGCTCTTAGCCCAGAGTTAAAATTAACTTGCCTTTATACCATGCCACTATTAGATCTGATGAACTGTAACATAATTCTGACAAGTAATAAGTAAACTAGAAACCTCTGTTTCCTAAAAAATGTCTTTTAAGGTTGATATTAATTTTAAGTGAAATTGTATTGATTTCATTTTAAGTGAAATTGTATTACTCAGGTGATTGGCCTACATCCTTTCATCTCACCTGAAGGCCTGAAACACAGTTACATGCTATACCTCTGCTGCTGAAGGCATTGATATAGCCCTCATATCAGTATTTTAGTTTGTTGGGGTTTTTTTGCTAATAGAGGAAGTACATGAGCACATGCTTCCAGCTAGGAATGTCTTTAAATCTCTCAACAGTTGAACTCTAGTTTTAGTCATAAATTTGTCTTTATTCTTGTGGTCTCATTTCTGCACTGACACAGCATGCTGCCTTTAATTTGTTTACCTCTCATACCAAGATTCCCCATCAGGTGGACAAGAAAAGCAAAAAAGCTATGTAATATTATTGTAGCAAATAAGACAGTCTGCATTAGACAGAAATCGCCACAGGATCATACACATAAAGTCACAGCCCTTTCTATAATCAGATTATCTATGTTGCAATATTTTGTGTTACAAGAGACTTACAAGACCTTCATTTTCCCCTGTTTCACAGTCTATCTAAAATATTCTGTATCCTCAGCACACAAACATGACACAGCATTTTTTATACAAAATCTGGAGACCAGCATCACAAATCCTGAACTTAAATGCTCCTCTTGTTCAAATTCCTAGCTCTACAAGTTGATCTCAGCAAAGCTGAATGAAAAAATTGGTATTATTAAGCACAAGTGTTTAACTGTGGAAGTTATTAACAGTTGGACCAAATTTGGCATTAAATACTTTGATAAATTTTCTGTTTCCTCAGATCAAAGTTCAGTGGCTGTTCTGAAACATGTTTGGCCAAATCTACATTTAAATCGCAGACAGGGGTAAGTAGGTGAAAGTGGGCAAACTGCAGATTCTTTGGTGTTTTTTGGCCTTGCAAACTACGATATTATGATAAAAGTATACGATATTCAAACTAGAGGAGCATGGATTTATGTAATTTCCATGAAGAAAAAAAATCATGAAAATACAGGAGATTCATTTTCACAAGACATTCATTTAAAAGGACAAATGGCTAAATGGATAATAGGATAAATTTATACATTTCAAAATGAGCAAACAGGCTCAAACAAAATAAAATTAACCTCCCACTATGTGACAAGCAGCAGCATTTCTTTCAGTTCTGAAATTTGTCATTTCCATTCTGATGGAAATAACACACACTACCTTATCTTTCCAGACTGTGGTGATTGTGTTATTCATATATACTTTAAAACCCAAGGCTAGCACAGGAAAAGAAAATACCAGACAGTTACCTTGTACAGACCCTGTCTCCATAGTTCCATCACAATGGGTGGAAACCCACCCTTGGGCCACTATCATTTCGGTCCCAAATCTGCAAATCCCTTCTGTTGTGGTTCCTGCAAGCCTTACCACTCACTAGGGGTGTGGATAGTGGTCCTGTCCCTTTCCTGGTTCAAAGATACTGTTTTCTGGCAAGTATCTGCATCCGTTACTGCTGTGTTTGATCCCTAGAGAACCTCTTAACCACTTATTTCCTGAGGAAACGCATTGGCCTTAGTCTTGCTTCCTTGCCCAGTGGATCTTGTTTCAAGCCACGTGGTCTCAGATATGGGTACTCTCTTGAAGCTGACAATGAAAGTAATGAGTGATAAGGCAAATTCTTAAACTATACTTTATTACTATCTCATAAGACGACTTCGTTTCCCTCTTGCCACACAAAGCTAAAGGAAAATAGGAACTCCCTATCTGCAAAGAAAGCAAAAAACATGGCAAAGACCCAGAGAGCGCTGAATAGCACTTCTCCCTGACAACGATCACCTACCCTGAACAAGCAGAAAATCATTATTTCTGTAAGAGGGCTGATATACTTCTTTGCATTTACTATAACTTTTCAAGAAATCAAAATGCTAGATGGAGTGTGAGGCCCTGCACGAAGGTTCTTGCTCCTGACAAGGAAATTAAACCTCTTCTGCATCACAGCACACCTCTTAACCACACAAGGAGCGTCATTCTCAAAATGCAATTGGAATACTCTCCAACATTGCACCAATCTATGTCATTACCAACACAGTTCAACTTTTGAAAGTCAGTAGAAAACACCTACTAAGTACGGAAGATCATAAGGTGATGAGCAACAAGACTCTAGCTCTTTGTTTGATACAATGTGTCGTTTACCCTGTCTCAGTATCTTATTTTGTAAAATAGGAAAAATTGCTTTGTATATATCTAAGCACAATGTTTAGTAAATGAACGATTAGTAAACTAAATTGTTCTGCAAAAATGAAGACAAACAGCAATCTAAGTATTCTTCTTTTGTCATATCAATGTGGTTTTTAAGGAAAATATTCTTGCTCTCTCCTTCTTCATAATGCATTTTATACCACAAAAGGCAAAGTTTAGTCTTAAAACCCGGCCTTCTGTGCAAAACATGGACTGCTTACTTGACCTGGCAAGAGAACAGCTGGATCTTCATCCTATTGATTGAGCAGACTTTGTCCTGCAAGGTGCTGTTAACCTGTGGAAAGATCAGGCCTATATTAACATTCAAGCATAAGGGTAGTCCTCTTGCAGATTGTGTGACAATATATATTCACATGTACACAAGCACACTCTCATAGATCTCTATATATGAATACACACACAAATAAATGGCTGACAGCTGGATACAAATGCAAAAATATGTCTCAGGCTGGGACACTTTGAATTATTTCTAACATGTACAATGCAAACCATCTATTTGAAATGTCACAAAGGGAATTTTCTCCCAGGATGCATTCTTGTATGCTAAAATTCAACTAACACTGGACTTCTTTTTGGAAAAATAAACCTTAAAAGACTGGGTTTCAAATGGAAGTGCTGACAGGCCTTTAACTATCGCAGCTTGAATAGTATCACCACTATATATTAACAACTGTAGTCATAAGATCTCAACATTTTTCCCCTCCCCGTCTTTCCCTGGAGCTGCTCAAAAAGCTAAGCCCCTTTTCACATTCTTAATGACCAAAAGTAAAAAAAAAAAAGAAAAAAAGGGAAAAAGAAGAAAAAAAAGGCTTAAAAGTTCGGCTCGATTATCTTCTGGTTTCCTAATGAGCTTAACATCTCATAAGATGCCTTTGGTAAAGGAGAAAATCTTTTCAAAAAGACCCATTTTCCTGCTGACAGTACAATCTTTCTGAAGTAACATCAGAAGACCATAAGGGTGACATCCAAGCCACCTGAGCTGGTGATACAAGCTCTGTAACCAATAGATTTCTATCCCCTCTTTACTCCACATTTTCTAGCAACACAGTTCTTTAGAATAGGGTCAAAAGAAAAATTTCTGTTTAGTTGTTTAAAGGAAACAAATAACTTTTTTATCAGATCTCTGCTAGAGCTTGGCCAAAGTCATAGTCATAGTATACTTTAATTTAATTTGTCATAAAAGACCTGAAGTAGCCGGCTTTTAATAAAACAGGAGATCGCAAAGTTATGTAGTTTCATGTCACCTTGAGTATGCATGAGCAATGGTACCTGACCTACTTCATGATTATTTTTTTTTGCTGTTAGATAACAGACAATAGTCTCACAATAAACTTGAATCCTGCGCTGTGGCAAAAGAATTAAGAAGCAGCAACTGCTATGTGTGCAACACCTGTGAAAAAGAATACTGTCTTGAATGCAATGACTGTCTATTACAACTGTATATGGGATTTGAACATGTAAAAAAGTTACTTACATAACTGTCGTTCATGTGAGTTGTCTGATGGCAAACAGTAGGGCTATCTCAGTGTTTGGATTATTTATGCATCAGAACAGCTACAAAACTGGGCCTTACTATGTACTCAGATCAGCTATATAGAAAAAATATATGGTTTTGTCACTTGAGTTATGATTTGGTGGCACCACAGTACAGCAAGAGGTGGCATTCTCTAGTTACATAAGTGTAATATCACGCTGTTACACAAAGAGGCTGCATTTTTGGGTCAGAATCATAAAATTCTGTGATTTGTTTTTATGACAGAAATCCATAACAGGTGTGTAGACTTTATGGGGGTTAATCATAGATTACAGCTGAAAGAACAAGGCAAGGAACTCACCAATACTCCATTTTGAAAGCTGGTGAAAGAATACTTTTCACTTTCTATCTTTTTACAACTTCTATAATTTTTTCTGTGGTTGCTCTAATTCCGTAATTTCAGTATTTACTTATTTAATTCACCTGTCATGAAATAAGCCATTAAGAATTTCAGTGTACATGAGCGCCTATTTAAGATGGATGTTTTCTTCAGAAACAGAACACCAGATCAAACTGCATGCAAAAGGTAGTTTTCCTAGCACCCTGAGTTCCCACGTGCCCAAGTCCTCCTTCTTGTCATGATTCAACACTGAGTGAACCTGGAATGTCTGGCCGGAATAGGGGAGAATCCAGTAGGATGCAATTCCAGAATAAGGACTTTCTAAAGACCTCATGCTCGATCTAGCAGTTGATTGTCTCCAGAGGTGGGAATTAATTCTGCCCCCAGGTCAGTTTAATCCCCTTGTGAGAAGAAACCTTCAATTATGATAAACTCTGTTAAATTATTTATGATATGTCTGTGATCTAATGAAGCTTTATTCAGCAAGACCTTTGTCTCAGGCTCACACAAGGAATGGAATGGCGCAACCAGTCATGAAACTCCAGTAATTGTAGACTTCTAGAGCAGAAGCACTAAACAGGCTAGTTCAAATTTATTCTTAAAAAAATTCTGTTGATTTCAGAGGAGCTAATGTAAGAAGGAATCTAGCCCATAAAACCCAATTCTGCCCCGTTTTACACTGATTATGGTTTCAGAGAGGCAACTGAGTCTGCCAGGGCAGAATTTCAGTTCCTGAGGTCGACTGCAGGAAGTCCTATAGTCCCGCAATTCTCACATAACATTTATTGTCTTATTTTCAACTGGCTGCTGTAAGCAGTAAAAATGAATTTGTAAAAAAAAACCCAAAACCCACAAGACTGGTGCTTTGGGATATCCAGTC
Organism: Opisthocomus hoazin; assembly: GCF_030867145.1. Taxonomy (NCBI): domain Eukaryota; kingdom Metazoa; phylum Chordata; class Aves; order Opisthocomiformes; family Opisthocomidae; genus Opisthocomus; species Opisthocomus hoazin. Next base: position 35,350,993 of record NC_134416.1, on the reverse strand, counting down.
TTAGAACCTGACTCAATAAAAAATATATAAGTACATTCAACTTCCACACCATTAAAGCCAGACATTTTCTTTTAACAAAACCTGGCCCTCAGTTGTAGTCAATACCATACAGAGGTATTTAGAGAGTAACAAAATCTCACAGGAAATTCTTTATATAAAGAGATTCAGAAATGAAAATACCATGCAGGTCACAGTCATTGGCACATAATGGTACAGTTAAGCTGTTCATTTCTAATTAGGCTTGTGATCAGAAAATAGCCAATTTTACTTTCTGCTTATTGGTGCGTTCAACAATTTTGTCAGCCAAAACCTGTTAGCTGCTGAATTTTTAACGATCCTTTATTGGATAATAAGTTTTTGTTTTCATTTCTCTCAAACTGCTGGAGCCTCCGTTAACAATTATAATGGGGAAAAGGTTTCCACAGTAGGTGGGCCCCACAGTCTGTCTAAACCATGGATTAGCATTATAGAAAAAAAAATAAAAACCAGAGCGAAAAAACAAAGAATACTTAAGAAAGGCAGGTTTGGTTTGAATGTGCACAGAATTAGGTTACTTCATGACATAAATTAAGCAAAGGAAATGAATACATTCAATATAGAGAAACTTATATAAATCTGCTGCTCTCTGGGTTGTCAAGATCCAGCCACCTAGCTGAAGTGGTCTTTAATTCATGGTCAGATAAAACTATACTTGTTGCTTCAGGAATAATATGAGGTTTTGACAGTAGAGATGGTCAAATCCCCGGCAGGTTCATGCCTGGCTCGAAAGCTCCGTCTGTCCTCCTGTGATGTTTCAGTGACCTGTTCCACAGACAAGGTCCTTTTGGCTTGCAGCAGGAATTGTTCACATTTAACTCAAAAAAAGTGCTCCTCTTACACCTCAGGAACGTCTTCTCTTCAAACCAAACCAAGTTTTTCCTCTTCCTTTTCATTTCTAAGGCAAAAGAAGGGTTTCTTAAAGGCTCAACAAGATACATTTCTACATTTCTTATGTTCTTTGTTTCAAAAGACACTTTTGGGGCTTGTGGATAACCTTGGCCTTGTATCTGGTTTCACATACCATCCAGCATCACTTTGGGATCTTTGAGATGGCACATCAAGAGCAAGTGTCTGTTTCGGACTTCTGCCTGAGTGCTGAAAATTGAATATAAATCCATGCTGGGTGGTTCTCGGATTGGAGGGGCAAAATCAGTGACTGTAGAAGGAAAGAGGACAAACAGGAGGAAATTTGAAGGAAAAAATAAAGAAAGTTCAAATGCACTGAATATAGGGACAGTGCAAGCCACAGGACAAAGGAGGTATTTTAAAGAGTATCTAAATTTTTAAAAAACAGGTTTGCAACTGAATTGTATTGCAAAGCCTCCAAATCTGCACAGGTAGGAATGCAGACATAATATATGTAGGATTCATTGCACCACCTGTTTCCTGAGAAGACTTCCTGGCACTTTGTATTAAAACCTCAGTATTGCTTTCAACTCTGTCAAACTTTAACAATTTCCCATAACAGTATGAAAATGAATGTTAAAATGAAAAAAATCCAGCCATACCAGATCAAGTATTTTCAAACATCTGGTAAAAGAATAATTTGTTTCACCAATATAAAACACAATCTGGTGACCTTTCCTTTCTTTCAAAGACCCTGAAGAAGAGAAGTAAAATTCAGCATCATGACTGACGATCTTGGCAAGGATACGGTTTCTGTTGCAACACCCAGACAGACATAGCCAAGACTCTGAAAATTCTCTGTTTACCTACATTCATTTCTCCTTTTCATCAGTCAAAATTTCGAGAAATTTCAACCCCACAAAGCATCCTCAGGCTCTCAGAATTTCTAGAGATAAAGTGAGTATTCTGCCACTTCAAAGAGCTGATTTCTTATTTGATATTGGACTGCATGTTGCAAAGATAAATTAAGTTTTATGAATCTTGTAAATATTATCATGGTCTCAATAATACGAAAAAAGTATGTGAGCAAAAATTGTGCCAAGGGGATGAGTTTTGAATAAAGTACATTGAATAAGGCACTAGGTCACAGCCTAAATAATCAGAATAGTAGAATCATAGAATAGTTTGGGTTGGAAGGGACCTTTAAAGGTCATCTAGTCCAACTACCCTGCAACAACCAGGGACATCTTCAACTAGATCAGGTTGCTCAGAGCCCCGTCCAAATTGACCTTGAATGTTGGTAGAAATAAAGTCTCCCTGGAGCCTTCTTTTCTCCAGCATGAACAGTCCCAACTCTTTCAGCCTTTCCTCCTAGGAGGTGTTTCAGTCCTCAGATAATTTTTGTGGTCCTCCCCTGGACCTGCTCCAACAGCTCCATGTCTATCCTGTGCTGAGGGCTCCAGAGCCGGATGCAGGACTCCAGGTGGACTCTCACCAGAGTGGAGTAGAGGGGCAGAATCCCCTCCTTTGACCTGCTGGCCATGCTTCTTTTCGTGCAGCGCAGGATGCAGATGGCTTTCTGGGCTGCAGGCGCACGTTGTTGTCTCATGTCCAGCTTTTCATCCTCTGAGTCCTTCTTGACAGGGCTGCTCTCAATACCTTCATCCACCAGCCTGTGTTGATATCTGGGGTTGCCCCAACCCAGGTGCAGGACCCTGCACTTGGCCTTGTTGAACCCCCTGAGGTTCACATGGGCCTACTTCTCCAGCTTGTCCAGGTACATCTGGATGGCATCACATCCAGCAATAGGATGAGAGGCAATGGCCTCAAGTTGTGTCGGGGGGGTTTAGATTCGATGTTAGGAAAAATGACATTACTGAAAGAGTGTTCAGGCATTGGAACAGGCTGCTCAGGGACGTGGTGGAGTCACCATCCCTGGAGGTTGTTTAAAAAACGTGTAGATACTGCGCTTCAGGATATGGTTTAGTAGGCATGGTGTTGTTGGGTGGATAGTTGGACTCGATGATCTTAGAGGTCTTTTCCAACCTACGATTCTATGATCCCTCAGGTGTATCAATCACACCACTCAACTTGGTGTCATCTGCAAACTTGCTGAGGGTGCACTCAATCCCACTGTCTGTGTCACTGATGAAGACATTAAACAGTACTGGTCCAAATACAGACCTATGAGGGGTCCCAGAAAGAAAAATCACAATACATAAATATTTATTTAAAGGATGGTATTACAAAGCACATGCACAAGAAAGGAGGATGGAATTATAGACAACTTTAAATCTTAATTTCTTAATCTATAATTTTTTACCTTACAAAACATCTATAAAATATAGATTGATACATCTAATATACAAGAAAAGTAAATGCAATTTTGTATGCAGAATCAGTGCACATATACAGGTACATAAGGGAACACACAGACGTACAAATTAAATGAATGAGAAAGGGTGATGCAATATAAGGATATAGGATAAATTGTGTCTACCTCATAGGTAATTGCATCGTTCATCCTAATCATATGGTGAAGAACCATATAACCCATTCCATTTTGGTATATTCCGACTAGGTCACATTCAGCTTAACTTCACAATCTGCCCAAATGTATTTCCACGGTTAGTGAAGCCCACCAAACTGACTCCAAAGTGACAGATGAAAAGAAGTTTTGCTGACTTGACATAGTCGGTAGAGCAGATTCACTGAAAGAGCTGCATAATATGGTAACAGGAATGCCTGAAACCCTTCAGCTACAATATGTGAAGAGAAGTATTCAGTTTTCTAGGAAGGATATGTGTTGTGGGTTTTGGTGCTCAGATTTTAATCAAATCAATATTATAGTCAACAGAAAGTCTCCCTAAGGAATCAAATATCATAGGGCCTGTCTGCTGAAGAGCTGTATTTAACCTTCTGTGCAGCCAGGAAATGGAGATCACCCAGGATCTCCTGCCCAGCGGCCTAAGGTTTTTTCTCTTTTTGATTGTATTGGTCCAGATACTTTCAAGTCTCAGACTTCTTCAGTTTCTGCTTCACCTGCTTTACCAGGGTAAACTTTCCTGTCTTTGTTTTGCACTCTCCAAGCTACTTTAATAGGCTGCTAAGCCTGAAGCTCCGGATGCAATGAGCTCAGTGAAATCAATGGGAAATATATGTGTGCACCAAAGGCCAGATTTTGATCCATTGTGTTGAAGCAGAATGATCCTCATTAACCTAACAGATCAAGGCAGCAATGAGCGGCACTTCTGTAATATCCATGAAATCACTATTTCATGATACCAGTGAGAGCCCAGAGAGGAGGTTTCTTGGTTGCAATAATTAATAATTTACAAAAAGCTTTAACTAAGCAAGGCATTGCCCACCTGGAAATTGGAATGAAAGGATATTAATGAAGCTGCAATGCAGATGGTCATGTTGAAGGTGATGAAGAATTTATTAGGGAGACAGCCATCAGAGGCTGTGTAGTATATGAGGCATAAAACTGCTATAACTAATGACAGCAAGCAGTTTAGGCAAGTAATGGACAGCACAGCTACAAAAGGGAACATGGAGATATATTATTTAGTAATAAAGTTCTCATAAAAATGTGAAATATGAAGTAGAAAGATTAATATGATTGCACAAGTCTTCTTAAATATCCATACCTAAATTCTGCCTTTTAAAAGAATTAGACTGAATTTATGCCCAAGCAGCAACACGTAAATCACAGCACTTATTTACATAGTTTATGCAAACTACTACAGATCTGTGGGCTTAATTTATTGAAATAATGTTTGAAAGTGGTTTAATTTATTGCATTAACAATGGAGCAGATGCTATATTTCTACCTGACAAGTGATCCAAGAAGTGTAGGTCAGGTTATCAATCACTGTATCATACTCCAGAAGATCCAGGGACCTGCAGGTTAGCGGCTGCTCTGCTTTAATAACATCAGACTTCCCAGAGACTGAGTAATCATCCTTTCTTTACATCTCCACTGTTGGAATTAATCTTAGCACAAAACCTGCAGAGTTGGCTGCAGAAGACAACACAAATATAAAGATTGCTTAACACACGTTTTCTCTAGCATTCTGTATGCAACTGGAGCTAGAAAATATCTTTTTATTAAGCCATCTTTTCTATGGTTAACTTTTAGTAGTAGAAAGCTGAAGAACTATTTTAAATTATGCTAACACTGGCATACAGAGGAGGTGAGTAGGGGGAAATTAGAGAGGATTCTGGGCTATTCTTAAAAGCTGTTTAAGCCTGCTTTTCTCTCACCCATCTGAATTCATAATACATTAGGAATTGTATCTTTAATGCATACATTGATCAAGCTACCTAATTAGATGAAGCCATTCTTTTTTTCCAGTTCTTTTTTAAATGTATGTATGCTTATCCCAGGCCAAAACCACTATAGTTGAATGTGAATTTTCTGTCCAAAATGAAAGATCGTTCCAGTGCAGATACCTTGTAATAGAAAAAGCACTGCAAATTGCTACACTTCATAATACAGGTTTTTCCTTCTTCCCAAATGAAAAAGCAAAAATTACTCTAAAATATTCTTTGTGTTATCAAAAAGGGAATTTTCATGCATTTGCCCAAATTTATCCATAGTACTTGTCTTTAGCGGAATTACATCTACTTGAGATTGGCATGAAGTAAAACACAAAAGGATTTTCTTCAGAGCATTGACCTGATCACTCATCTAGAAGGACAGCTATTTTCTCAGCCACTCTTTTACTTATTGAGTTTTTAATTATTTTTTGTGTCCTAGCATTTTTCTGTAGAGCAGTACTTCTGGAAATGCCATCAGTACTGTGAAACACTGCTTGCATCTCTGATTTTCTGAGATGATTTTGGAAAGAAGCAGATGCTGAACTGATATATTTTTGGCAAAGAGAGTAACTGGCCAAAATCCAGGCTGTCATCAGATGCATTCTGTCATTTTTCTCAGTTGTCCATTTCAATGTGGAGAGTTAAAATGGAGCTCTCTGCCAACACTGAGGGTAAACCCTGTCTCCAGAGCATTCAGTTGTTGATATTAAAACAGCACTTAAGTAGTGAATAATATATATATATATATACACACACATACATATTTAGATAAATAAAATCACGTTCTCTGAAAATGTTCTTCTGCAGTGCATGGACAGCCCTGCAGGGAGCTAAGAACTGCAGCTTGCATTTGGAAATGTAAGCTTTGCCTACAAATCAAGGTGATAGACTTTCCTAAGGCTGGTTATGCAATGAATACATCCTGAATCACAGTCTACAGACTATCTCATGTGTGTTTGTTTTTTTGAAGAAATGGAAAAAGGACATTGAAACTTATTTGCATAATTCAGAGGCATACTGAATGAAATATAAAGGGTTATTTTGATACATCAGCAGTAATATTATATTCACAAATTCTGGGTCACTCACTGTTGAGAGACTTATAAAATCTTCTAATGGGTAGTAGTATGAACAAACTTATAGCTTTTGTTGATTTGGGGAACTTGTTTACAAATCACATAACGCCTGCTATGAGGACTATACTATTTCCCTTTCAAAAAGTTTCCTTTCTTTCCTTCTTTCTCTTTTTCTTTTGGAAGGGAAAAAAGCTTAGAAAAATTAACCTACAGGGTGGATAATTTTCTTTTTCCATAGTACACTGAATTATTGTGCTACCCGGATGTAGTTTGTCATATTTAGTAAAGGAGTTTTTTAAATCATAAATGAATGAAATAGTTCATTTAACGGTTACTGGAATTTTGCACTTTCCCCTTGTGAGTGGTTTTGCTGGCCTTGTAATACTGTTTTGGCCAGTTGAAATCTCATGAGTTATGAGTGTTATTTCCTTGCAATTGCACATATTTTCCATATTTCACGCAAACCAATTATTTATCATACACATATACATGTGTTTCAAATTATTTTTAAATTAGTTCCTTCCTATTTTATACAGTTTTTAAATTACTCTCAGTGTTCTGAATCTTAAAATAAATGATCTATTCAGCACTTACTAATGTTTTTCAAGACTTCATAGAATAGCTGCTGGTTTGTCAATGAAGAACACACTTTCTCACCTATGCGCCATATCCTCTTGCACCAAGGAATACTTGGCAGTAGGTTCTCCCTTTCTCTCCTATGAATGGTGTAGAGCCTGACCAGTATGGTAGAAATTGGGAATGCCTGAGGTTCAAGACATTCCTGAAACCATCCTCATTGCCTGTTTCTGTTGGGTCAGATGGCAAAGGCTGCATAGTTCCATATTTCAATCCTGCAAACAATGGACATAAGAAAAAGGTAATACATAGGCAGCCATGTGACACCATAATGTGATGTTTAATACATAGTATATTAAATATGTTTTAATATAATTTATATAGCATATTTTATATAATGTGTATGTATTGTATATTTAGATTATATATGCATGTATTGTTTTAATATATATGTATCTAGCTAGCATTTGCAGAAATCTATCTACATCTACAGCACCTTCTGTTGTTTTTTTCTAAACTCCCTCTAAATGGTCACGAGTAATGAGTTGTCTTCAGTATCTGAGAGGAAGCTGTACCATCACTGTGAACAGAAGAGTTATTATCTTTTTTGTTTTGTGACATGACACTTCTGCAGATTCTGCCTAATATTGCATTGAACCTTACTGTTGTCACACTCATTGCAAATTCATGTCTATTTTTCTCTGCACTATCATTCATGATCCCTGTTGCAGTCTTATTGCTTTCCAGGTTTCACTGTCTCCACAAAAATTTGAATTTTGAATTATATTTCCTTCAGAGATATAAGCATTCATTTTTTTTTCTACACTGAATTTCATTTACTACTTCTCTGTCCACATTTTAACCCCTCTAGCTCCACTAACATTATTTCTTTTTTTTCAGTAGTGATTGCAACACTTTCAAATTCAGTACCATCAATGAGTTGTATGAATAGGCCTATTACTCCACTTCAAAATCAATGTGAAGGATATTAAATGAAGTAGAACTTAAAATCAGTTCCTGTCATCCCTCACTAAGGTTCTCCCTTTTCAGCCTATGGCAGTTCATGTTTTTCTTGCTTTACAGTTCTGCAGTCACATTTCAGATTGTGGATTAATTTGGAGAACAACATTTCACGAGACATCGTGTCAGAGGTTTAACTAGAATTCAGACTTCTACTGCTTTTCTTTCAGCCATTCATTTTACATGCAGAAAAATGTTATCGTCTCTGTCTAACAAGATGTCATCTTCAAAATCTCCCTGCTGCTCTAGAACTTTAGGTTCTTGAGGATTAGGTTACACCTTGCTGTGGTTTAACCCAGCAGCTGGCAACTGAGCACTAGATAGCTGCTCGCTCACCCCTCCCCATGCCCTCCAGCGGGATGAGGAGGCGAAATGGATGAAAAGTAAAACTCATGGGTTCAAATAAAGGCAGTTCAATAATAAAACAAAAGAAATACTAATACTAATAACACTACTCATAATAATGATGATAAAAATTAATCTGCAAAACAAACTATATACAATACAATTTCCTCACCACCTGACGATCGATCCGCAGCCAGTCCCTGAGCAGCAATTGCAGAACCTGGAAAACTGCGAATTTCACCAAACTCCCGAAAAAGACCAAATGCCTTGAAAAGTTCAAACTACTGGACCAGAGTGGATTCGAACTCACGGAAAAGAGAAGAGCAAATTCCTGCCCCCCCAGCCAACCCCCATTAATAAACGGAGCATGACGTCTATGGTATGGAATAATTCCACTGGCCAGCTTAGGCTGGCTGGCTGGCTGTGCTGCCTCCCAGCTCCTGCACACCTGCTCGTTAGCTGAATATGAGAAACTGGAAAAAGTCCTTGATTTCCCAGCAACAGCTAAAAAAATCAGTGTTATCAACATTCTTCTTGTACTAAATCCAAAACACAGCAGCTACGGGGAGAAAAATTAACTCTATCCCAGTCGAAACCAGGACACACCTCTACTTTGTTTGCAGTGAGGGAAGTACTGCTTCACAGCAGACCAAAGATAAACTGTTCATAAAGTTTGAGGCAGCTTTTCTAAGTGGCAGATAATGAGAAGATGCAGAAAATTATTTTATTTATTTTCACTTGTGTCTGCCTGCTCACATAACTTGAATGAATTTGACTTGAGGAGTAAAAAGGGATCTGCTCTCCGGGATGTCTGAGCGACCTAATTCCCCGTGAGCTTTCTCTCCCAATATTTTTCCAATACTGTAGTGATATGCAGAGAGAATCTTCAGAAAACACTTGCCAAAATCACTGCTTATTTTTCCCTTCGGAAGTTGTTCTTTTTCTCTGTAGTGTTTTGGTAGTTGTCCAGTTTCTATGTCTCATCAAAAATAATTGCCTGTGGCAGAGCAAATGAATTTCCTAATTGCCTTTCTACTTGTTGGCCTGAACAATTTGTAAATGTTCCACTTCTCCAAGTATTCTTTTGTCTGGTCTTTATCAACATATATTTGAAAATGTCATCATTTGCTAGTTATATAAGCTTTATTTTGTATGCCTCTTGCTGAACAAAGATCTTTCAAAGGGTAACTGAATTTCAATATTTTTTAACCAGTATTGAAGTCATCTTCTCCTTCTTTTACTAAATGACATATTTTCTTCCCAGGATTTTTTTTTCCTCAAAAAAAAAATTTTAAACCCTTTTCATTTCCTTAACTACTTCAGCATACAAGAACTAACATAGATTAATTTCTATTGCCCCTATTTGCCTTCCACAAACTTTATGTTTTTCTATGTATTCCTCAAAAACTTGGGTTCATTCCTCTTTTCCAATTTTGCATTCTGGGAAAAAAAAAAGTTTGAAACCATTGACAGATCCTTTGAAAAAATAATGAGTTGGCTGTTTCTTCTTTCTTGCATTTTTCTTTCATAAATATAAATTATGTTGATTCTTAATTAAAGTATACTTTAAAAGAGCCGCTCTGAAACATGGGAGGGCAATCTAATGGAGCTCAAGTCTCAGCATATCAGCCTGAAGGTTGTGGTTAAACAATTCTTTCTTTTTTCCTTCACTAGAGGAAAAAAAACACAGGCCTGCTCATTTACTCATGTTTTAGTCACAGAAAATTCTTACCGAAGAATAAGGAACTGGGGGGAAGTAAATGCTGATTAAAGTTATAAACATGTGAACACAGATTTCTTAATTTCTTCAATTAAGTGATTTCTAAACCATGTTACCCTCTACATGTTAAGAATCCACTGGCTTAATACTACATGGAATTGAGAAGAGAATTACTCAAAATCGGTACTACTCTTATATTCTTTTTTTTTCTACTTTTATAAACACAGAAAGAAAGATTTAAGATTAATTTTCCTTTATTTAGTTCATCTATATTTCTTAGCAAAATACTGCTTCCCTCCAAATACAAATATAAATCAAATAGAAGAGTTTTTCTTTCTTTCTCCATAATTCTCAGAAACCTGTATCCAATATCTGTACTTTTTCTTATTTTTCCCAAATCCAATAAATTTCACCACAATGTTCTCCATTATGCAATTGTAATTCACTAACATTACACCTATGCTAACTTCAAATTTCTGGTGTCCTTTCTGACTTTTAGTTACAAATTTAAATAGATGTTATAATATTCCTTTTAGAAGAACCACCCTTCCATGTATCAGTCCTATTAGTACTAATAGATAGCTCTATAGACAACACCTAGTTATCTATGCTAATACCTATAGATAGTCTATCACTTCCATATTCCCAGCTCTTGGTTTTTGTGTTCCTTTCATACTCCTGATAATATTTAAGTATAATAATTCTCTTCTTACTCATCATTTTCAATTTCATAAACACTTCTTCCTCTGTTTTATTTTAAAATTACATGACAGGCCATACATGAAGTTATAAGGTAGATTTAACATGAAGCAGTGGATGCATCATAGAAACTGAAGAACAGAGTGATTACATGAAGAAGATTCATCTCAGAATGACTGAAGATAAGAAACAAGATAAAGGCAGTTTATACTGCTTGTTGTGTCTGAAAGGGACCCAAGACCAGGAAGGTGAATCACATGTTAATGATAGGGAATTTACCGAGTCTTGCCCTCAAGGTGGCAAACCACCTTATCACTAGAGAGAGGGAGACAATCTTAAAAAAAAAAAAAATCAAAATAAGAAGAAGGATAAAATATGAGTAGAATAAGGCAGATATAATCTTGCTTTTGGTATCAGATGTGGAGCCTATGTGAGTTTCTAAGATGCTGAATTCTCTTTAATTATCATTGAAAGGTAGGCTAACATTGAGCAGGTGGTGAAGGTTATCAGTGTTACATTGACAATGTCTGGAGCAAAGGATCTCAAAAAAATCCCAAGTTACCATGAAATTCTAAGAGTATTTTAGCTAAAATATAATCCAACAAAAAAAGAAAAAAATAACCCTCACCTCTCTGGAAATATTCAGCACATAATTACAGTCAATAGCTTTATGCCTAAACTGCATAAGTGAGAGAGAAGGCAAATGTTTAACATAAACCCCTTAAAAGTTGGAGATTATTTTAAAAGCTGCATTGTCAAAAGGCTAGAAGGGTTTTTTCTATTACTACTGGTTAAAAAAAAAAGCAACAAACCAAACCAACAACTAAAACCAGGAACAGAAAGTTATATATCAGCCTTAAGAAATCAAAACTCAAGGTGAACAGCACAAATATTTTCTTTCTGTAGACTATACAGACATTATTCACAGAATTGATTCTGCTAAGATAAATCAATACTGAAATATTGCACTTTTAGAAAACATAGACAATCAATGTAAAGATACATGGAATTTTCTTTTTTAAATGAAATACATACAATTGAAAAATCTAAGCATCAGAAAATCCAGAAATAATTTAAATAATTAAAAAGCAGACTATCAAAGCACATGCCATATTGGAAGGAAACTGACTGTCCATCAGAAGTGTATATAGATATAAAATATCTATCAGGATGCATGACATATATATAACTGTGATGTGTCCATCACAGTGCTCACATGATCTTAGCCAGTTTTACAAGGGATGTTAAGATGAGAAAGGATCATCAGTCATCTCTTCTGATTTCCCGCATGATAAAGGACTAGTATTTTCAAAGCGCATAAATAATTTAGAAACTTATAGACTGTGGGGTTCTCGTTAGATGCCTGACTCCTACCGATTCCACATTTGATAAATGACATTGAGTATCTTAAATCTCTAAGGTCCAGATCCTCAAAGGCACTTTGGAAGCTAATTCCCCCTACAATCAAAGAAAATCAAACCCCTAAATGTCTTTGAGGACCTAGGCCAAACCCATTTTTGAAAAATTTGCCCTTTATGTCTCTCTTGATAAAGGTAGGTGCAGTTAGATGAGGGGCCATTTTCATTTTCCTTCATAAGGAGGTGATAATGCAGGCACTTGTCTTTAAGCATTCATCCAGGAAGTGGATGACTTGGAATCAGCCCTCTCCTCTGTCTGAGGATATTGTAATTACATCTTCTGCCTCCCAAGGGGATGCCCTACGCAGTACTCTGTGCTAAGCTAAGTCTGCGCTATTCAGCAGAGGGTGCATTATCCACTGTCTTTTGCACAGCTGCCCTAGCACAAAAAAAAAAAAAAAAGGACATTTCAAGATTCACTGGGCCAGAGAGAGAAAACAAGTAGAAACGTGGCACACATTCAGAGAAGGACACAACAGGGATCCTGGTCCTTGCTTGGGTTCATTCTTCATCTATATTATTTATACATTATGGCAAGTATACAGCTGTGGATGTGGGAGCAAGAGTCCTACCCTCTCCCAGCTACCAGCATAATGGATTAGCCATTGGGCTGCTCTATAAATGAGAACTATCAGGAACGCTAGCACCAGCACAGTCACAGGGACATTCTCTGCTCTTGCTTTCATGTATGCAGATCCTGGTCTTTCTCTGAAAGAGAGTTTGACACCTGTTTTAAGGAGAGCATCACAGAACCACAGAATCACAGAATATTCGAGGTTAGAAGGGACCTCTGTGGGTCATCTAGTCCAACCCCCTGCCGAAGCAGAGTGAACAATGGATAACAGTCCATGAATTTCAAGTAGGAAATCTGAGCTAGGCTTCTAAACCTAGAGGACAGGTAAAATTACACTCTTTTCACAGGATATTTTTCATTCTTTACTATCATCTGTTGCTAATTTCAGGTGTCTCCTTGGTAAATTACTCAACTTTTTGATTACTGTTCTGAGGGAATGCGAATGTTACCAACAGCCTACACAAGGTGCGCAAGTGCTGAACACAGAACCGTGGGTTCCATTCTACAAGACGGTGTGTGGGCATGGCTGACATTGCAGTTAGCTTTTAAAACACCTAAACCCACTGTTGGATTTATTTGTGAGTCACTAAGTAACATAGCTGCCCTTTTCAAAAGCGATGGACTCAGAGGAAGAAAAGTGGGAATTAAGAATTCTCAGGATAATCCTGAAATGAAGTTAAGCTAAATGGCTATCACTGCTTGGGTGCAGACAACAACTTCTCAAAGGTACAAGAGTATTGGTACCATTTAAAAACCTTTCCTGCAACTGTCCCAAAGCGTAAATACCCCTTGTCTTGAATGTAATTCATTCCCCTCTGTGATCAGGAGAAACAAGTGAAAAAGCGAACAAGCTACAAAACATTCTGATTAATAAAAATGTAGATGGAAAGCTCCTGTACTATTTTCCTTCTGCCCCAATAGCACTAACATACTCTGTTTAGAAAAACCAACAGTAGGCTTTAGGCAAGACATGTAAGACGGCCACGGTAGGCCTGACCCTACAGTTATCGTATGATTTATAGTGTTCTTACAGCAACATACTGTATTTGACACTGGATAAGGGGTTAATCAGTTCTGAGCATTGGTTTGGTAATAGGGTCCTGCCCTCAGGGTCTATTCAATCAATCAGAGTTGTCCAATGCTGTAATGCCTCAGTTCTGTGTGTAGGCAGATGAGTGTGTTGTTGTTCAGCATCCTGGAAGTATCTGGGCTTTGCGAAGCTTAGTGAAAATTCCACCTAGATCAGTGCTGTCAGGCTCAATTCATGGAGAGCACTGAGGATAAGAAGTGAGGTGACCATGTTGAAACAGGGGTCACCATCTTCTCTGAGGGCAGCCTGAAGCCTTGGACCTGCTGAGAATAGGAAGCTACAGTCATTTTGAAGATGGAAAATTCTTGGCCACATTCTCTCTAGACGGAATTATTCTTTGGGCCTTGCTGGATAAGAAATATCTCATTTTGAAGAATACAAAGGAAAATGATTATTAAGTTGAATACATTTCTTCTCAAAAATAGCCAAAAAATCCAGAAGGCATAAGCTCAGGAGGAAAAGGAATGTGGGATATTTCTGTAGAACGTATGGGGGACTGGAGAAAATATTCATATGCATAAAAGGAGATCAGGTCAGACACCGGAAGAAACCAACTTGGGTGTTTCTGTTGTTCTGCTGTACCATATGCAGCCAGCTTGTAAAAAATCTTTCTCAACCTATCAGCTCAGTGCTTATGTGCACCATTTTAAACAGTTTCTAAAACAACGAAGGCTGGACAGTTGAACACAACTAGATTGTGTTCATTACTACATTACTCTCTTGTACTGTTGCTGCAGAAACTGGTATGCATCAACCTTTCAAGACCAGTGGTCTGCCTGGGTTTACGGATGCCTCTTACCCTGAATATATGGGGAATTTCCAGCAATATCAGGTATTTGCAGTGCTGGAGGTCCTTATATCAACTTTGTCCCCCAGATGACCTCTTGGAATGGCTAGTACTCATAAGACGAGTAACCCCAAAGCACGCACAAGCTTATCAAACTGACTACACTCGCAATACAATGCACTCTGACAGTGTTTCTGTTGCCCACAACAGCCTGGCTACTGCGGAGTTGCGAAATGTTTCAGATGTAACGGTGAAGGTCAGGGCTCCTATAAAGTATGGAGGGAGGGCATACTTAAAACTTTTGCTAATAATCATTCACAAGAATATCTGAAGAAAAATAATAGCTCTCTAAAGACAGCATTCTTCAATAATCCTAATTACAGATCTGCCTGAGATTACCCAGAAGTAGGTATCAGAGGAAAACTAAAGAAGCCTTCTGCAGTAATACCTCCTATGTGTGAGGTCAAGAGTTATTCAAAAAGCTTCTGAAATACTCTCTGAGCAGGGGAGGAGTGGAAATGTGATCCTTCTCTCTGGGTGGTAAACAGGAGCTGTAAGAAACTGTGTGTGCGTATGGGGGAAGGGGGGATAAATGTTTCTGTTTAGACCTCAGCAAAGCTTTCAGCAGCCAGTATTTCAAAACATAAATGGGAACACATTTGACACAACGGCATATGTTCTTTCTTTTCAACGACAAAAGATGACATCATTTAGTTTGGTTAAAGTAGTTCTGATGACTGAAAAACTAGCCTCAATACAGTCAGTGTGTTTTTTACCATTGGTTTCAATGGAGCTAGGTAGAAAATCCATTCTTGCTGAACTTGGTAGTTAACAAAATTTATACATATGAGAATCATGCATATTTCAGAGATGGATCGATATAGCTTTATAAATATAGACCTACAGAAACTGTATTTACTTTTGTCCTAAACAAATTAAAACAATGCAATTATTACTTATCTAAAATATCTCTGCATATGAATGACTAGACAGGATGCATTTCTTAACTCTTTTTTTTTTCTTTATTTGCATGGGTATAGCTCTTTTTTTTTTTCTTTTGCTCCAGCAAGTTGCTTGTGTCAATAACATTAATTGATACTTACGGTAATAGAGTTGCGAGTATTCATGAATGGAGAAATGATTGATTTCTATGTGTTGCCTCACAACTTTGCCTCACATCCAAATAAGAAAAATAATTTGTAATATGAAGAGGGTAAAAAAAATTACCTCTTATTTCTCACTATTGGTCATTTCTGATTAAACTGTCAATTAAAATTTAAAATAGTATTAGATATGTTGATGGGTCTTGTAGTTGTTTGTTTGGGGGAGGGTTTTGTCGTTTATTTTGTGGGCACTGATGTGCCATAGAAATAATTGTAAGCATCACTACGAGGAAGATATAAGCCGTTAAATATCTATGATGTGGCATGCAGCATACTTAAGCAAAGTGTTAGTTTTCTTTAAGCACCTGATTATGAAACCAGTTACACGGCACACTTCATTAGACAAAACAAGTCAGGACACAGGTTTTAGCTTTGCTACAGCAACATATGCAAGTGATCACAGAATCACAGAATCACAGAATAACAGAATGTTCGGGGTTGGAAGGGACCTCTGTGGGTCATCTAGTGCAACCCTCCTGCCAAAGCAGGGTTACCTACAGTAGGCTGCACAGGACCTTGTCCAGGCGGGTCTTGAATATCTCCAGAGAAGGAGACTCCACAACCTCCCTGGGCAGCCTGTTCCAGTGCTCCGTCACCCTCAGAGGGAAGAAGTTCTTCCTCATGTTCAGACGGAACTTCCTGTGCTTCAGTTTGTGCCCATTGCCCCTTGTCCTGTCACTGGGCACTACTGAAAAGAGCTTGGCCCCATCCTCCTGACACCCACCCTTCAGATATTTGTAAGTATATATTAGGTCCCCTCGCAGCCTTCTCTTCTTCAGGCTCAACAAGCCCAGCTCCCTCAGCCAACCCTCGTAGGAGAGATGTTCCAGTCCCCTCACCATCCTCGTAGCCCTCCACTGGACTCTCTCCAGTAGCTCTTCATCTTTCTTGAACTGGGGAGCCCAGAACTGGACACAGTACTCTAGATGAGGCCTCACCAGGGCAGTGTAGAGGGGAAGGAGAACCTCCCTCGTCCTGCTGGCCACACTCTTCTTGATGCACCCCAGGATCCCATTGGCCTTCTTGGCAGCCAGGGCACACTGCTGGCTCATGGTTAACCTGTCGTCCACCAGGACACCCAGGTCCCTCTCCGCAGAGCTGCTCTCCAGCAGGTCCACCCCAAGCCTGTACTGATGCATGGGGTTGTTCCTCCTCCGTTGCAGGACCCTGCATTTGCCTTTGTTGAACCTCATCAGGTTCCTCTCTGCCCAGCTTTCCAGCCTATCCAGGTCACGCTGAATGGCAGCACAGCCTTCCGGTGTGTCTACCACACCTCCCAGTTTGGTGTCATCAGCAAACTTGCTGAGGGTACATTCTAACTCTTCATCCAGGTCGTTGATGAAGAAGTTAAACAAGACTGGGCCCAGTACTGACCCCTGGGGAACACCACTAGTTATCAGCCTCCAACTAGACAGCGCCGCTGATGACAACCCTCTGAGGTCTGCCATTCAGCCAGTTCTCTGTCCACTTCACCGACCACTCATCCAGCCCATACTTCCTCAGCTTCCCTAGGAGGATATCATGGGAGACTGTGTCAAAAGCCTTGCTGAAGTCAAGGTAGACAACATCCACGGCTCTCCCTTCATCTACCCAGCCAGTCATGTCATCGTAGAAAGCTATCGGATTGGTCAGGCATGATTTCCCCTTGGTGAATCCATGCTGACTACTCCTGATAACCTTCTTTTCCTCCACTTGCTTCATGATGACCTCCAGGATAAGGTGCTCCATCACCTTTCCCGGGATGGAGGTGAGGCTGACCGGATCTCTCTTTTTCTCTCTGTCTGCTTATTCTCACCCCTGCACCTGCATACACTTCCTTAAATGTTTGAAACTCTCAGGTCTGTAGACTGAGCACTCCTACTGCATGTAGGACAAAGCACCTCCAGAGCACCCACGGCGATAGTTAGAACTATTCTTTTCTAAATGATTGCTTCAAAATACAGACATGATATAGCACATTAAGTACAGCAAAAATATTCAAGAATTCTTATTTGTCTTTCTTTTTGTCCATATATCTTTATATTGTCTGTGAATGTTTCAATGATTTTATTTTATTCAGGCGCTGTTCACGGTATTCACCACTGGAGGACAGGTGATCTTAGTTAAACGTCCATAACCAGCACAGAATTATTGGGCTCAACAGAGTGACATTAGACTAGAAAGCACCATTTTGCAATTTTTCTATTGTTTTAATATGTTCAAGGATGATAAAGTGATAAATGAAATATGTGACCTTTGAAATTCTGAGCTTATTTCAACAGTTGCTTTCTAAGAAGAGAGGTGAGAGAAAAATACGAATATACTAATGCAGTTGCTTCTAGTTCAAGCTCAACATAATTAACTTCTTGTTGAGAGACTTGAATAACAATTTTTTTTGTGAATCAAATGTTTATTATTATAATTAGCTTTTAAATACTTCAGTCATTCTGTACAAGAAGAAATGACTGGGGGAAAAAAAAATAAATGAAAAAAGCACAATTTGTGGACAATGCCATGCAGTTTTATTTAATGCTCAGAAAGAATGTGCAATATACATGACCAAACAGATATTTAATGAAGGTAGCATTTTTAACAGGATGCAGCATCTCTTTGACATCTCTTTCTTTGACATCAACATTGTAATCAGCCACCAATGCTGACATTTCAGCACACAGTACAAAATTACCAGTCAAGAGAGAACAAAAGGAGGCAGTTGATCTTTTTATAATGCTTTTAAATAATGTTACAATTCACAAAATGAATGCTCATGTGGTGCATCACGTAATACAGCATAGTGCTCTGAAGCTACCTTAACAAATAAAGTATTTTTAAACTAACTGCTCTTGAAGGTAGCATGATGTATAAACTGCCCATGGTCTGACTACAATGACAAGTCCCAGAGAAAAACAAAGTTTTCTTCTTTAAGTAGATGAGTTTGCTTTTGTTTTGGTTTCCATATCTATCTTTTCAGTGTAAACAAATACTTGAAATCTAAAGTTGCAATATGTGGTTTTTTCTATCACAAAACCTTTCTGTGCAAAAAAATATCTCTAACAGCTTCTTCTTCACCATGCATCTGAGTATGAGAATATTGTGCATATGATGCTGGGGTTTAATAAAAAACATCTATCACCATAACAAACATGATTCCTTATGAAAAGCACTATCCCAGTACTTAAAATTTTGTATCCAAAGGTAAATTTTCCAAGATTTTGCTGCTTTGGGTGGGAAGACAGTGGATCAAATAGAAAATAAAAACTACTCGTGAGCCAAGAGTTTCAAAAGCAAACAATAATTTTGAACACTTGATTTTTTTTTATTCAAATTCCTATAACACAAAGGGAACTGAATTGCAGGAAGTTCTGGGCTCTTTCTGCTGTACACAGTGTGTTTTAATTGCAGTGTGTTTAGGCAACACATGCTATGATCCATGCAGAAGCCATTCCAGCAGTTACGACATTATAAATATGTTGCTGTTGTAGTATTACTGGTCACAGTCATCACTGATGTCCTGAATCACTGCAGTAATAGAAAAACCTGATAAGTAAAACTGGCCAGGCAATTCTATCAAGTGCACTCTGGCCCACAGTTAAAGTGAGAGGCAAACTCCAATAGGTCTGTGTGAATTTGACCTTGAAAACATTCTTAAAACCTAGAGATTAGTTTAGCCTTAAATGACGCATATCAGTCAGACCTCTGAGAGTTTCTCAAATGTCAATAAGACCTTAAGCACTTCTTGCCCATGTTGCAACAACTTGTGCTCCAGAAAAACGTGGAAAATGTAAAACCCATACACGATACTGAACATTGGAAACGTGGAAAAAAATCACTCCTGGCCACCATTAGTAGCACTGAAATATACGTTACAAAAATAGTATGAAATCCTCATTCCATTCCTTTTGAAGTAACAACTAATTTAACACCCACAGATTTCTGAGAGGGAAGTTGAAGGTAGAGCAGCGGTTTGGGAGCAAGACAGACCGTTCACTCTTTACAGGCTGGAGTCCAGATCCCTGGGCTGGGAGCATGCTGGGTCCCTTTCGGGGCTGAAGGCTGCTGACTTGAGCTCCTCGACAATGGGGTGTACAGCACTATTTCGCTGACAGGATGCTGATACCTGATTAAATGTCAACTGAAAGAACCTTCAGACTCTGCTGGTAATGTTGGCTAAAGCTCCACTGACTGCAGCGGCAGCTTAGACACCCAGTGCACATACAGACACTTACATGAAGATACTTAAAGGTAAGATTCTTAACTTTGAGTTTACTTCCATCTCTAGCTAGAAAGTTAGAAAGTGGGACTAAAAAAGTAGTGGGGTTTTTTTCACAGAGAAAATACACTGTTGACACTAGACATAACGTAAACATGACTTGAAGTCACTGAGCTTGCAATTTGGTCATTATGACACTACAAATCTAAAAGGACCAAAGGAACATCTGAGTCGCATAAATGGCCTCCACATGGACAACAACTCCCAAAAGCACAGCATAGAAACTGCTCTCTTTGCTTACCAAAAGGTTATGCCAATTTCTAGCTACAATGCATATAAACTGTATTTCTTTTATCATTTGTCTCTCAGATACACCACATATTAATGTCATATGTTTTCATAGTGATTGTATTGGCCATAAACAGCAGGGCACAATTCTGCATCCTGATATAAACTACCATATTATATCTTCTCTGTGTTTAGCTTTTGCTTAGGAACACCCTACGTATTTGTCTTTTTTCCCGAATACACAGTTCCCAGGCTGGGACCCACCGATGAAGTTGACAAACAAGATAGTCAACAAGGACTTGGGCCCTCTGCCAAAAAAAGGGCAATGTATATGTGTAAGTGAATGGTTTGCTGGATGTTTTTATTGCTTTAGGTTTTACTTACAAGCTTTGTTGGATTAAGTCCTCGCTAAACTTACAATATCAAGTAGAAAAACAAAGCTACTCACAGCTACTTGAGAAGCTGAACAACCGCAAGTGGTAAAGGCCAAAACTGCAGCATCAGCAGTTAGAAAGCTAACCATTATTACCTTTAACACTGCTGGAAAAAATACATTCCAGACTGGTATCTGGATTCTTACTCATACAAGAAAAATGATTACATTAAGTTTTCTTAATATTGTAGTCTTTGTGTAAATGAAATGCGATGTTAAAATGTCACCTATTCAGAAAAAAATGACTTAGTGTATGTTAGACAAGCATATTGACAGAATGATTTTTCCTGCCTGAAATCAAAAAGGGATCTATATTCTCATGGGAATTTCTAATACAACTGGAAGAAAATAAATAGCCAATTGTAAGTTAGGGTGTGTGGGGGCGAACTTTTCAATAAGGTTGTTATTATTTTATTACTTTTAGGTGAACTGTTTTCAATGATAAAATCTCATTTACGGAGTTGATTGGCAAGAAAAAGTGAGTCATTAGTTTGTGTGCAAGGTTATTTCTAGCTTTTTGAGTGATTTTTTTTTTTTTGCACTTTCCAGAGTTTCCAACACAATTGAATTTTTATTTGTTTAAGAGCTGGAATAGCTTTAAGAAGGCTAAAAATTCGGGCTGCTTACCATGAAGTAATCCCTGTTTTCCTGCAGGGATTGGATGGTTTCTTCTGAAGTCCAGAGAAAACTTCCTACCTCTGCCTACTAACTAAGCTAGCTGTGTTTCATTTATGAAGGTAATTAAGTTTTCTACTAACTGTGCAGATACAATTCATCATGTCTACAGAGCTCTAGAGCCCTCTAGTGCCTGCAGTTCTGCTTCCTGTGTATGTCCTGAGGAATAATTCCATTGATTTTAATGAAGAGATTAATTCATCCTGCCCATGCACAACTGTTGTGCTGCTGCTTTCATCTACGTTGCTACCACCACAAGAAAAGCCAATATGAATCTAACAGGGAGATGGTAAGGCTAGATCTGCTGGACCTTTGGGTGCTGTGATGGCCCACTTACTAGATCTATAAATAGTGATAGTCACCTGCATGGTACTATACTGTGTTGTAGAGCTGTGCTGTCTGGGGAAGAACAAAACGGCTTCCGTAAATCATGTATTGTACTGTATATGGATAGATTATTTACAGAGGGCTTTTCGAGGCTGTTTGCTCCAGAGATTGAATCAGCATTATCTAAAATAGACAAACATTTGAAATATAAAAACTAAGAAGGATGTGCTGAGTGAGACTTTAAAAAAAAAAAAAAAAGAAGGAGCTTTGGTTGGATGAGAATATTGTATATACTGCAAGAAGAAGCATTTGCTGGTGAGCAAGAGTAGAATCTTAATTCTGGAATATAGTATTGGCCACAGGAATGATACATCCTAGTTACCTGCAGACAAGATCGTTCAGTTTGGAGTGAAAATACTCACTTTTGGAACACTGCACAGCTAGGAAACAATGCAGAAGGAAAGTGGATCATCATCATTTGTGATCTACAAACCCCTGACCAGACCCCAGACTCCCAAAGCAAATTAGACAGTTGGTTCACCTCTCCAAGTCTTTAAAATGTTCCCAAGGGGCTGCCAGACAACACTGGACATCAGTGAAGAAAACCATTTCCAGGTTCAGAAGCTCCCCTCAAGCACATTGCCCATGCTCATGGAATGAAAATGCAAAGAGACTTGAGACTTCACTGGAATTATCAGTCTTGCATTATTCAGAGACACCTTCTCAAGTATTCAAACACTTACACACATAACTTCAGTGGAACTTTTCAATAAACAGTTAAACAAGACCATACATTATATTTTGGCAAGAAAATCACAAATTTTGTATACATATTTATAGTAGTCACATCCTTAACATTAAAATAATGGGCTTCATTTGCTGTTTGTGTTGAGTTTAGAGTAATTCATTTATAAGAAAAGCCCAAAAAGCAAAAATGTATTTAGCATCTATGCACTACTAATGCTACCTTCTTGGTGTAAGTCTTTGGATTCAGACATTTACAGCTTGGAGAAATTCCAGTCACTTGGACTTAACTTCGCAGGTCAGATTCAAGCTAGTATTTTTACAGGAGTAGGAACACAAGATATCAGACATTTCCGATTACAAGGCAAGGGGAATCACTCTCAGGGGAATCATCAGCTGTAGGAACAGCTGCCATTCCCAGCCTTTTGGAAGTGGAGGGGAGACAGATACTCAAGGAGACACTCAAGATGCTTCATATGCCACATCCCTTCTCTCCCACATTATGTCACTCATAAAAACAGAAAGAATTTTTCTGTGATGTGATCATAACATATGTTGCAACATCAGGGAGATAGGAGCAAGGAGGCTCACAGATCAGATTTCATGATCAGATGTTGTTCATGTATTGCATATGACATAGGAGGGGATGCTTTCATTTTGGTAATGCATGAATGTACATCCAGAAGAGCGGAAGAGCCATGGAATAGTTAAATAAAAGGAGCTGAATTGTTCTCATGAATTATAGCCAACCATAAGAAAACAGGGAAGTCTTGGTATAGGACATCCTTAATCCAACTGTTGTAAAAGCTGGAAGAAGAGTAAAGTAAGAGGAGACAAAGGTCTTATCACTGAGCCATTGAATGGTGTTTTGGGGACTTGACTTCTAACCTTGAAATCCACTGAAAAAATTACTGCTCACTCTTCACATGTATTGGAATAACATTTCTTTGACTTTGAGAATACAACCCCTGAAAACTTCTTCTACACTAGACACGCTTCCACCAGGGATGAAACAGTGAATTCAGTCAGTCTGTAGCCAGATGCAGGCCATGCCAGTTCACTGTTCTGGTATGTGTGTGCCACCTGAGCATAAAATCTGTTTTTTCCCCACTCTTGGCAACACAGAGAAAGAAGCCACATGCTCCCAGTGTAAAAGAGTCAATTAAAGACATAGGAAAGAGAGAAGGAGAACTGGCTGCAGCAGATTAGAACAAATTCTGGAAGATGAAGAGTAGGATGCTACTTGAGGTTAGATGGTTATGGGAGTGGGAAACTAGGAGTAACATTGGGTCAGGGCTAGAGTGCCAGGCCTGGTTAAGGACTCTGAGCAAGTAGCCTGGTTCACAGGCTTATAACAAGAAATGGTAAAATAAAAGCAAGGAAGAATCAGAGCAAAGGACAGCAGAGGATTAGATACTGGAGTGAACTAGAAATGATTTTAACAAGAAAACTGGGAAAGAACACAAGAGGGGACACAAGATGAGTGTGAGTAACCTGGACAGTGGAGACCACAAGCTGGGAAACTGTCTGCTCTCTCTGTCTGTACCACAGAGTCCCTGCATGTCAAAGGTGCAAATAACGAGCAGGTATTGAGATACTTGGAGCTATGTATTAAACCAAATGATAAAAATACTTTTCTGTCATTCTAGAAGCATAATTTTAGAGTATTGCTCACCATGGTAATCATTCAACAAAAGGCTCTTGACATAATAATTCTCAGTGCTGCAATGCTTAAAAGTTTTGCACTCGACATATTCAAAAAAAGCAATTCACAAAGCTGAGTCAGACATCCAACATTGTCCTACATTGTCTGGAGGAAAAATTAAGTCCCTAGACTGGTATTCAGAGCAGACATTATGTGGAACATGAAGATGCATGTTCCCACTCTATCAGACAGCTTCAGTGTGCCTAAAATCTCTTGCTTGGATTTAAACACCTGCTTCATGGTCACAGTTCAGTTTTCCAGGTTCCAAGTGCCTGAAATCACTTCCTACATTTAGACAGCAGTTTTCTCCCAGGGTAGTTTAAGTATTTGCCCTTTGACAAAAATGAGAAAAAAGAAACTGTGCAGGACTAGAACGTATACGACCCTTCCTGGCCAAATGCTCAAACAACTATTTACAGGGCAAGGCTCCTACTATCTGTTCTGATCAGTTTTCCCTTTCTGGGTGTAATGTATCTCAGTGATAACAGGAAGAGAAGCTAAGTCATGGTCAGATCACTCCAGGGACGGTTGGTCCAGATGTCCTCCTAGAACACAAAAGCTGGATGTGAAAATCTTCTTACAGTGAGGAGCTAGATCAAAGAGGTCCTTTGGCAAACAGTTGAATTATTAGGCTATCATGCAAACACGGTCAGCAGCATCAGCTTCCCCCTGCACCCATGCAGTCAGATATGATCTCAGTGATTCTAATTAGCTGTTCATCTCCAGGATCTGACATACGATTCTGCCTAACAACGTGTAAATCTAGGGTATCTCTTACACCCCAGGACATAAGAATAAGGTTTTCCTAAACTTCAACTCGCAGTTCTAGCTAAAGTGTTTCCTGATCACGTACTTAAATTAACCCTGTTGGTCTGACTGGACGTCTAGAAAAAATATATGTGATCATGTCATTAAGTGCTTTATCCTACCTACACTGTGGATAATAAAAAGCTGCATATGCAGCCTAAACTGCATTTTTAACTTTTGAATAATTGTCTCTTCTAATGCAAAAGAGGAATATAATGTGATGGTTCTGTGCACTAGGCTAGAGAGCTCAAAACATAGCAGCATTAGTATCAATGACATTAATATTAAAGGGATATAAGAATAATTTTATACATTACCTGTGCAATGAGAATTAATACAATGAAACAAAGAAGAACAAAAATTAAGAGGAAAAGCACCCTGATCATTAGAGCCGTGAGACTGCTGAATAATTTCCCAGGGGAAGTAACGGGTGTTCTGTTGCATTTTCATAAAAAGTTCAGTCAAATGCAAATGTTCTGTATCAAATGTTCCTAAATTAAAGACTACTTCTTTTCGATGTATGCCTCTACTGCTGGTTTCAGTGTTCTGAGTAATAACTCAACTCACTTAAGTTATTTATAGTGACATAAATCTGTAGGAAATCTATCACCTTTAGAAGACGCAGTACCCTGTTTTGCAAGATGCTGAGACCCTCCTCCCCAGCTCTAAGTTCATATACATAGATTCCAAAAATAAAGAAGTTTTTCTGTTCTTTGCTGCACTTAGGAGTACAGTTCAAAGGGGTTCAGTGCACAATTGTGTAATACTAATATTGATTTCCTGGGTGAGTTCTAGCAAAAGTGACCAAAAAAGTGCAAAGATAGAACAGAATCAGTGACATTCAGGGATCTATAGAAGAGTTTGAGAAAGTTCAACTGGATCTAGACAACTGCTGAAAACTTTGGAAGTCTCCACCAGGTATCAGTTTCTCTCAGATTAATTTTTCCAATAAAAATATTGATCAACTTCCATTCCTGTTGTGGATAAATATTTAACATTTGGGGGTTTGTTGATTGCAGGTCTCTTGAGATTCAGATCTCAGCTGAAAAATATATTTCCTGTGCATCCAGGAACTATCTGAGATAAAATATTTTTCTATTAAAGGAATATTTAAGTCTTTAGGAAAGCAAAGGGATTGTTGAATCTTCTAAATTGTTTCTTTATTTAAAATAAATGTCGTGTGTGGTAGTCAAAGTCTGGGTGCAGAAATATATAAGCCCCTGCTGGACTTCTCTCTTGCAACAATATACTTAGAAATCATTGTTTATGTATATCGTCCCAATAAATGCTGATAGAGCACACTGTTATATACAGTCCATTTTGATATTTACCTAGATCTATTGTGTGTGTAGATTGGCAAAATCAACTCAAAGACCTAATTTTGTTTAGGTCTCTATGTTCTGTAGTTGACTTAAAAATAGTAAGACTTAAAAATGGTAAGACTTGGTTTGGAATGAAATGAAATGAAATGAAATGAAATGAAATGAAATGAAATGAAATGAAATGAAATGAAATGGTTTCAAATCTGTGCATTCACTCAGTTGACAGTGGGTATAGTCAAATAATGACCCAAGACTGCTTGCAGCTAAAGCTAGAAGAGATCTGAGAGTTTGCAGACACATACTTCAATTGTATACTTCATATCTGAACCATTTTCAGTTAGAACAAGTATTTTTAGGAAAGAATAGGTTAAATTCTTCTCTGTACACACAGCCAGAATTAAAGTAGTTATACTGATAAAAATATGACTCAAAACATTAAAAATACGAAGCTTTTAAGGATAGTGGGTGTGCTATAAACTTAATATTTTGCAATACAATTACTAAAGATATAAAAAATAAACCCCATTTTTCTAGTCAGTTGCTGTGTTTGGATTTTTAAGCAGGCTTTTGAAAGTCAGAATACTGGCATAGAAGGTAGCTTCCCTCCATACTGTATACATTGGACATAATTTTGTTGTCATTTTATTCAAGTGAATGGGATTGCATGTAACAGTATGGCATACATACATTTGATAAGAGACGTTGGGCGTTAGGGATAGTCAACTGGACATGTAGATAATTTGAAAGTCCCTTAATTTTTCTTATTTTGCCCTCTATTTTATATCGAAAACCAATGAGGGACTGGCTGGCACCATCTCAGAGTACATTGTGGTTTGTTTCCTCATTATGGAAATTTGTGGTTAACTTTGCATTTTGTTTTTTCTTTTCAACATTGTCTCATTGTTCTCTCCCCTTATGCCTAGAAGTATCTTGTTCAAAAAAGAAAAGATACTATTTCCCTGTAGAAATAAACCCAGGCCCACTCATGAAGAGAACTATTCATAATACAGGGTTAGAATTAATCTAAAAAATGCCCATCTGTGTTATAGAAAAGACCTTTGGTTCATGAAACTCTACTGAACGCCAGCTCAGCCTTCTGAAAGAGCTAATGTTTTACTGTTACAAAGTTTAGACAAACATTTGCTCCCTCTAAGCACCAGTCTGGATATTTAGAGGGGTACTGTTACTACAGCAGCTAATTTAGTTACTTCAGTTTCCAGAGGTGGCCAATCTAGTCAGTGGGAAGAAACAGAGACCTACGAGGGCTAAAGTCAACTATAGGGCTGCTTATCTCTCTCTTCTCCCTGTTTGAAGAGTAGTTAATGGCACTGTTAGGGATGCTTGGAAACTAAAGAGAAGAATCACACTGTTTTACTACAATAATATTATTCATTCAAGCTTCTCTGCCTCTTGTCCAAATAAGTGTTTCTTTCATTCCTCTTTTGCCATGATATCAGAAGAAAACTCCGAAAGATTCATGGAGGCCAAGTGCTGTGTCATAAAGTGAAAGGAAACAGATGGTCACCCATGACCTGAACAGTAACACTGCAAATAAGCACTCTGGGCTGAACATCTGCACTCTGGTTTCTATAAGCAATGGAAGAGACAGGGTTCTTTGCTCAGCTTCATCTGACCATTTTTCATAGGTTTTACTTTCTATTTTGTTTATTTGTAGACTAACATATTTATTTACAGACTGAAAGGTAAACTTCAGCTTCAGTTTTACAATCGTAAACCCTAGAAAGATTTGAATGGGGTTTTATCCATACAATAAAAGGCAGAATTTGGGTCTTGGGAAGAACTCTGTGTGTGTGCGTGTGTGCGCTTTCTTCTGAGTCTGTATATAAACACATAGGAAAATCTTCATCTAAACCATGAACTGAACCAGAATGTCAAGCATTAAAAAACCAGAAGCTCACAATGCAAGCCAGGAGGATCATAAACACTGTGTCTTATACTTGGGCAATGGTGTATCCCAGAGATAATCTCAGTAACACTGTGCTGCCATGAAGCTAACAGGTCTATCACTCTCCTCAGAATCTTCATTATACACCATACCATTATTAATTCAGAGTTTCTGTGAGTCCTTCACTTTGTATCTCTAGCAAGGAATATGCTCTTCCTCAAAGTGGTAAGTTCTGCTGGTCAATATATAAAATATCTTCCCTGAGTCTGGCAACTTGCCTTAAGCAAACAGTGGAAATATCACATATCATAACAGTGATTCCTCTGTTAATAGTGCCCCTTTTCACAGAGCAAGCAGTTCGGTTCTTTTGTTTGGTCTTTTATTTAAACAAAAACAGAAAAAAATGATACTAAGAGCGAAGATAAGAAACTAACTTGCAGCAGAAGCTGCCAAAATATTAATCAGTAATTGTTTCTACTTCAATTTCATTTCATGGTGTCATTTTCAATGAACTGCTTTGTACTCAGTACTGTAACTGTACTCAAACTAGTTATCAATGTTTCATTGTCAAAATAGAAAAACATATGAGTGAGTATCCATGGGAGTCTGCTCCTATTCTGGTGTCCATTGACCTGGATGAGAGAATAGAAAGTATACTTATTAAATGTGCAGATAGTTATGTGTTAAGATGATAACAACACAGGAAGGACAGTCCAGGCTTTGGAGTACAGGGTAAGAATTAAAACTCATCTTGAGAAAACGGAGGTACAGTCTAAAAAACACTGTGTCAATAACAATAGTATCAAAAAGAATCAACTTCACAAACTGTTCATGATGCTAGAATAACACCTAACCAGGAGTTCTATGGAAAAAGGATATAGGTTTTAGGGCTACCATAAGAATACTAAAAGGCCTGGCACTATGAGATAATGTACGAAATAGCTGTCTTGTACATCAGGTAGGCTCCAAACAAATATTATGTGTCCATGCATAACATACAGTCATTCTGTATGCTGGCTGCTGGCCTATGCTTCAAAAAAAACTTTGATGGCTTTACAGTGGGTAATACATTCAGCATGTGTCAACAACGTCATCCTGCTGGAGAAAAAGGGAAGTACCATACTAGGATATATAAATAGAATTGGAACCTGCAAAATCTTGAAAAATCAGTCCTTTAACTCCATTTAGAACTGGTAAGTCTTGGCTGGTGTCCAGTTATGGGCCCTGCACTTCAAGGAAGGTGTGGACCAAGTGGATACTGGGAGAGAACAACAAGAAACATCAGGTATCTAGAAAATAGTACCTATGAGGAAAGATTGAATACATTTAGTTGTTTACACTGAGGAAGACCAAAGTGAGAGTATGATGACTTGGTCCCAAAAATACAAAATATTAGAATTATCTGTTTTTAAGCTTATGGTGGATTGTGTTTAAAGGGCAGAAAAGAAGATATGGATTAGATAATAAGAAAAAAAGCCTTTATAATTGTAAAAGAAACTGAAGCATGGCAAGAGATTGGCTGGAGAAGCTGTCGAATCTTCCTAATTGGAAGACTTCAATACAGTATAAACAAGGAATCATCAGGAAGGATGTTAAGTAAAATTGATAATGCTTGAGTTGTGGATGAGGTGATCTGGCAAAGTGCCTTCTAGGACTACAGTTCCGTGAAACAACCTTTCATTCCCACTATTCTACTTAGGAAATATCCTAAGGTGACAGGTGATTGAAACAGCGTTTAAAACTAAATTGTTCAAGCTCTAGTCCTTCTCAAACAAAGTAAGTCCTTCTCAATTATCCTTGTGGCTTTGTAGACCCAACCAGACTGTTCAATTCCAGCTCAACAGTAACTGTAAAGTTAACAGCGACATTAGGTGAACAGCAAGGTAGTCACGTACGTCTTCCATTTTTCCTGCCATGCAGTGATATTCTCAGAAAATTAAATGAACCAGGTAGGTAGTTCTTATTTTCAGATGTAATTCAGTTACTATGGTCAGTCAACACAGATAATGTTTTAAGTGTTAGTGGTCCAGTTATTTCAGCAAGGCCCAAGTTATTAAAATTAAACTTTCTAAACTGTATTTGGTTGTGCCAGAGCTCCAGACAAACAGATTTCCCTAATCTGTCTATACTTACTCTTATGATCAAAGGAGAATGGCTCTTACTGAACAAAACCGTATTTTCAAATAGTGAGACAAGGATTAAGTATGAAAACGCTACAACCACAAAGGTACCACAGCAACAACAGATCATGGACAATTAAACTGAAATGGTAATATCAGCTCAGTGTGATTTCATTCTGATATGCTGTCAGAAACTATGGACCTTTGTCTGAAGAAGCTCTTAATGCTGAACAGTACCTTTAGTAACCTCATTTGAAATTTGGAAACTGCCCCAGGAAGTAACAAATCCCAGGTAACAGCATTTCTGAAGGAATTGTTCAGGGAGATCTCAGGAGACTGATGTGAACCACCAGCCTCCAGTCACTTGGAACCTGTACTCATCACCATGACAGATGCTGCAAGTTCCTGAACCATAATCCTTCCACTTAACTCTCTACATATTCTTGATAGGAATGAAAATGTATTTTGGTTTGACCTAGATAACTCTATATTACATCTGAACAATGCTACCACACTTGAATAAAGAGCAGTGATTTTTAATGAAGTATATAAATGAATAGGGACGGTTAAAGTGCTCATATATTATTGTGACAGAGGCCAATATAATATGTTAGACAGACAAATGTATCAAATTTTACATCATCAGATTCATCATATTCATGAATTTGGAATTTGTCTTTTTTAATGCACAAACATCAAAAAGAGTGGAACATATGAAGATTCACAAATGCAATTTATCATACAAACAAACTGCAACCATATCAGATTGAACAAGGTTAGCCTTGGAAGGAAGAAGAAATGTATGACAGCAGGGGAGAATTCATCTGATCAAATGTAGACTCCTACAGTGAAAATCTGATCTAGCCAGCTGGATTACCCTTCTTGCTAGTGGAAAAAAACAAGTACACATAGGGTGTTATTCCTCACATCTTATTTAGGATAGGTCAGATTAATTATGTCCTGCAGTGTCTTTGTCTTCCTTTAGACTGTAAATGGAGCCTAGGAAAAGTAGTTCAAATGTAGACAGCTAGACTGCAGACTTCTAAAGTGATGTGAGATGAATTCCACTCCTAGCAACCAACCAGAAGTTAAGCAGAAAAAGAGAATAAAAAGAAAAAAATAGTTAAGCAAGAAGCCCATATTGTTTTCTTGTAAAGTTTTCAGAGGAAACATTTGACAAATATATAAACCTTCACACAGCAAAATATTATTCATGATCAGATTTTTAAAAATCAACTTGGTGAACAATATTTCAATTTCTTTCTCATTCCACTTTGATTTTGACCACTTTTTAAGTTGTCTTTTCCTCTCTTTCTCCAAGTGGCTTCAATGGAGATCAAAAACGAATATTTGGTACTAATGAGAGGCTAAAAGTACAGCTATGGACTCAACTCCATCTCGGTGCGTGTCTTTGTTGACTTCAGTAGAATTCCGCAAAATGAATTTGACCTTGGATGTTTTCAATCACTGTGTTCCAAATGAGAAAAAATTGTTGTTAGTAAAGACCAAAGAGGGAAATAAATCAAAGACACAAAGGGCAGTCAGTCGACCAATTCTCTCTGATTCTCAGTGGGAATTGGGTGCTTAACAGCCCTTAGTATCCTTGAAAATCTCCTCTTGGGATTTTAAAATGAAAAGAGAAATGGGTGACCTTTTTTACCTTCCAAAAATTGCTCAGTGAGGAGTTAGGCCTTACTGCTGTTTTCTGGGGGAAGTGAGAGAGAGGGGGAAAGACTAAATAATTTTTGATAAATAAAATTTTCCTGTAGTGAATTACACTAGTAAGAGATGTGGGGGGAAGACATGTAATTCGTTTGTTTCAGTTTTCAATATGTGTTTGATTCAGTTTGCTTTTGTTTCAGTAAAGGCAAGGTAATAAAAAAAATCCATGTCTAGATCAAAATAGTTCACGTACTGAAAGGAGGATGTGAGGTGTCCATACGAGATAATCACAGCTCTTAAAAAATACAAGTATGGGATGCATACACTTTTTCAGGATTCTACAAGTATTAACTCCAAAGAGCAGATCAGTCTAGAGAGCTGTCTCTCTCCCTTTCCATTCACACATTAGAATCACTGCCTCCTTTCACCAAACAAATTGAAATTAAAACAACAAATATGTATCATTTGCCTTTGCACAGGGTGTGGCAGGTAGGACAGAAGAATCATTAGTCTACACGGGCAAAAGTTTAAGATTAAAACATGAATCTCATTCCAGTCGTGACGACGAGTCAGGATTGAAATGAATTCAAGTCTCCAGACCACTTTGCCTTAACCCAGTCATCCATACGGCAAATTACCTGGAATGATCAGATTGCAGAATTGTACCCATGGGCCCCTTACCCGTTAAGCAGCGGGTGCTAGCAACTCTGCCACTTCTTCAGCAGGAATGAAAAGGGTAGCTAACATTATACAGGATGTTTCTCTTCTGCAGCATGTGCCAGGAAGGCTGTAGCGTTTAATCCCTGCTAGGGAGTTCCTCTGTCCTTCCTCTTTTTTAAACACACATGATTGAAAGCTTTTTACTCATTCCTTGCACAAAAAGGAAGGTAAACACAGCTGTAGGATTTTAATGGCCTGAAGATAAGTGCACTTATTTTTGTTGTTTTGGTATTGCAGGATGTTGACTGAATTTCAAAGAAAGCAGTAACAACAGAACAGTGAGGAATTGTACTGACTCAAGAGATGCATTAATATTCAGACCACTCTACCAAATATGCTTGGGAATATTTTCAAGTATAATGAATTCACCACAAACTCCTGAACTGCTATACATTGCATGCTACTACAGGCAGCTAGCGAAATCTAAGGTAACTGACCAAAAGCATGAATACTTACTTTAAAAATGATTCGGGCCTCAAGCTCCCCTTGACTAAGTGAGAAGATGCAGCCAGGTGTAAAATGAATAGAGGGGCAATCGCGTTTGTTAAAACAATATAAATGAACACAGTCATGACATAGTTATAGCATGTGACTGTACTCGGAACATGCTGTACATATCTGATGTTATTACTTGTATTAAGTGCATTGCGTGGATGCTGACAAAGAAGAAAGGGAATTATTTCAGGCCTCTGAGTCTATTCAGTTTTAAAGATAATTTAGCTCCCAGCAGTCAGATTAGAGCTTGCAGCTAGCATTTGTATTTCTGGGTGATGGAAAGCTAAACTTGAAACCATACAGACATTTGGAGATGCTCTGAGAGTGTGCCTATCCTGAAAAAAAAGGAGAAAAAGAAACAGGCTACTGAAAGAGACTGTATAGAAAACTGAAATGGAACTGAGCCATAATTGGCTATGTATATGCGCATAATAAAATGTATATGCGCATAAAATCTGGATTTTGACCCAGATTTTGTGTCTGCAGATTTTTGTCTAGCATACATGGTTTGTCCCTCAGTACAAGAATTTGTGATACATCTCTACTCTTCTTTTATAGATGTGAAACAAAGGATCTTCTCCACAGCCACTATCTGTCTAGCATGATTCTGAATTATTACTCATTTATCCAGATGCTTTGCAACCCTGTATCCAAGAAATGCCTATTTGCTGAAATTATCTTCAGACAGATGTGCAAAAATCTTTTTCACACTAGGTTCTCCTTTTCCTGTTGGAATTCCATTTCAGAAGAGCTACTTGGCTCCCAGAGATAATGGGGATCTTAGATGCTTAGATCTGATTCTGCCGTCCAGTTCAACTTCCTAATCAGAATGAGAAAAAAAAATATTTTACAAGAATAATAAACAAGACTTGATGTATTGCATGAGAACAAATAATTATAAACTAGATCGGTGACCCTTTCTGAATTTCACAGCTCCCCAGTGAATTATAAGGTAGAAAGCATTTACGCTTTTGAATTTGAAGGAGAGTATTCTTTCTGGCCAGTACAACTCTGTATGGTGTAACGTGAAGGGATCACCTATCCTGAAAATATCGAACTTGGTGGTTGCTCACTCAGGGACTACCCACAGTTTCACTGACACTATTACTCACCCATACACAGCCACTTCCATATCTTGGTCTGGCAAAATAATACACATACCAAGCAGAGCATGGACCAAAGCAATGAATAACTCAATAAACTTTCATTCAGTTGCAGCCTATCGGTATTATTCATTGTCTGTTATATGCAAAGTATACATTTAATCTGCACATAGAATTATTGCCAATTTGTAAACAAATGAAGTAACCATTCATACAAATGGCTGATCAGACATATTTATGCATATAATGCTTGAATTCAGTGCCTGCATCTCTGTTTGCTTGAATCAGATGTCTCCGTGTTCAAGCATTTTGCACATACAGTTGCACAACTAAAAAAGTATTAAAAAAGCAGGTTTAAAATGCCATAAGAGATAAAGAAAAACTGCTTTAAACATCAAAACAGCATTTCAAGACTACATCATTCTAGTGTATTTAATTACAGGGAACACTGGAAGCAGTATCTGATTAGCTGAGTACTTGGGGCCTCAAATTTTTCATGATGTTTTCAGCAAAAGGGTTCACACATATCTATCATCGCCTGCCTGGGTTGTAAACAGCAGGGAAAAAAAAATCTAGCACAGAAATTCGAGCACTTTCAAATCAATAATCCTTGTATACAGGGATTCAATATTCTCAAACAATTTGGAAAGTGAAAATAAATCCTTATGTTGTGAAATTTAAAATCTTCATTAAAACCTTAATTGCAGTCTTACAGCTACTTCAGCACAAGCACAGAGTTAGCACCCAGAAAAAAAATGGAATCAGCCCCTGATTCTCAGACTACTTTTGCAGCCCTGGCTCAGTTCTCTAGAATGAGGCAGCCGCATTTACAAGCAATCCTCTCTTTGTCTGGCACACTGTCTTTCCTCCAAATCCTGAATACATTTGCTTTGAAACACAAAATCTCTGATCAGATTAATTACACAAAATCAATCAGGTACATTGGTTTTCCAGTGTTGTCACATTGACATGATAGTTGGAATTCCAAAATTCCATAAACATGAGTAATCCAACAGCCTGTATTCCTAGTGTTCTGCTTGATATGAATTTCACCATTAGACGAGTGACTAATATAAACATGAAAGCCTGACTGAAAACACATCAGACACTTGGAGAAAATCTGGATTTTGACCCAGATTTTGTGTCTGGTCCCAATCTATACTGGCCTGAGTCAAATCGTGACCCGACGTTTGGGCAAATTCCCAGTTGGCTTTTACAGTGACAGTTCTGGCTCGCCCCTAATCTATTTTCTAGCTTTGGAGATACAATATAGGGGTTGAGGATTCCAGTTTTCAATAATATTCTCTATGTCAGATCCAGCCAAACGGAACTAAATTTAGTCAGAACTATACAGGAAAGTCTTTCTCTTCCAAGTACAGTTTAACATAAAGAAACATTGGTGATAATATCTTACCAAACTGAATATTATTTAACCCAAATTCCTTATACTACAATCTCAAGACACAGCTAGCAGTATTATCTCTGCTAATGAAATGGCTTCCTGAGAGTTTGATATACAGAATCACAGAATCACAGAATGGTAGGGGTTGGAAGGGACCTCTGTGAGTCATCTAGTCCAACCCTCCTGCTGAAGCAGGGTCACCTACAGTAGGCTGCACAGGACCTTGTCCAGGCGGGTCTTGAATATCTCCAGAGAAGGAGACTCCACAACCTCCCTGGGCAGCCCGTTCCAGTGCTCCGTCACCCTCAGAGGGAAGAAGTTCTTCCTCATGTTCAGATGGAACTTCCTGTGCCTCAGTTTGTGCCCATTGCCCCTTGTCCTATCACTGGGCACCACTGAAAAGAGCTTGGCCCCATCCTCCTGACACCCACCCTTCAGATATTTGTAAGTATATATTAGGTCCCCTCGCAGCCTTCTCTTCTTCAGGCTCAACAAGCCCAGCTCCCTCAGCCAACCCTCGTAGGAGAGATGTTCCAGTCCCCTCACCATCCTCGTAGCCCTCCACTGGACTCTCTCCAGTAGCTCTTCATCTTTCTTGAACTGGGGAGCCCAGAACTGGACACAGTACTCTAGATGAGGCCTCACCAGGGCAGTGTAGAGGTGAAGGAGAACCTCCCTCGTCCTGCTGGCCACACTCTTCTTGATGCACCCCAGGATCCCATTGGCCTTCTTGGCAGCCAGGGCACACTGCTGGCTCATGGTTAACCTGTCGTCCACCAGGACACCCAGGTCCCTCTCCGCAGAGCTGCTCTCCAGCAGGTCCACCCCAAGCCTGTACTGATGCATGGGGTTGTTCCTCCTCCGTTGCAGGACCCTGCATTTGCCTTTGTTGAACCTCATCAGGTTCCTCTCTGCCCAGCTTTCCAGCCTATCCAGGTCACGCTGAATGGCAGCACAGCCTTCCGGTGTGTCTACCACACCTCCCAGTTTGGTGTCATCAGCAAACTTGCTGAGGGTACATTCTAACTCTTCATCCAGGTCGTTGATGAAGAAGTTAAACAAGACTGGGCCCAGTACTGACCCCTGGGGAACACCACTAGTTACCAGCCTCCAACTAGACTCAGCGCCGCTGATGACAGCCCTCTGAGTTCTGCCATTCAGTCAGTTCTCTATCCACTTCACCGACCACTCATCCAGCCCACACTTCCTCAGCTTCCCTAGGAGGATATCATGGTGGGAGACTGTGTCGAAAGCCTTGCTGAAGTCAAGGTAGACAACATCCACTGCTCTCTCCTCATCTACCCAGCCAGTCATGTCATCGTAGAAAGCTATTAGATTGGTCAGGCATGATTTCCCCTTGGTGAATCCATGCTGACTACTCCTGATAACCTTCTTTTCTTCCACTTGCTTCATGATGGCCTCCAGGATAAGCTGCTCCATCACCTTTCCCGGGATGGAGGTGAGGCTGACCGGCCTGTAGTTCCCTGGGTCCTCCTTCTTGCCCTTTTTGAAGATTGGAATGACATTGGCCTTTCTCCAGTCCTCGGGCACCTCTCCTGTCCTCCAGGACCTCTCAAAGATGATGGAGAGTGGCTCAGCAATGACATCCACCAGCTCCCTCAGCACTCGTGGGTGCATTCCATCGGGGCCCATGGATTTGTGGACGCCCAGATTGCTTAAGCGATCCCTCACACAGTCCTCCTCGACCAAGGGAAAGTCGTCCTCTTTGTAGGCTTCCTTTCTTACCTCTGGGGCCTGGGATTCCTGAGGGCCAGTCTTAGCACTGAAGACTGAAGCAAAGAAGGCATTCAGTACAAAGGATTATAAACACCAATTGCATTGATATCAGTGCATGAATGACAAGTAATGACAGCTAAAGAGTCTCTCATAATAATTACGATAACTTCCTTTGAAAATCACTCCTATAACTTTAATTGAGTTGTAGTAGTTAGTTAAAAGAGATGTAAGTTATTGGGAACAATGTGAATGTGTCATTATTCTGAGTTTTAAAGGACCTACAGTTTTCTCTGAAGAGATCTTACAAATCTATGAAAGAGTTTATGAGCAGAATTTTTGTTACAGTTTATATATTTGCAAAGATTAAGGTGTACAGTAACTACTTTATTTACCAAGTCTTCTACTAGAGGGGCAAGCATAATAATAGCAATTAAAATGGAAAACAGCAGGAACACTGAGCACACCAGTCTGGTTACAATGGAATTCCTGCTGCTAGGACAACAGGAACACATCAAACAAGAAGCAATACTGAAGAGAAAAGAAGCCAGCAAAAATAATGAGCTTTTAAATTATAAACAGAAATGGACAACCTTCTCTTTAAACAACGTAAAAAAGGGGAATATAAAATACAGTTACATGAAATAGGCAGAAAGCAACTATGAATAGAAACACCTTAGACAAGTTATTATAGAATGAGGGCTGTTTGCTGCATGGTTGTCAGTGAAAATGTATTGCTCTTATATTCCTTTCAAAATTAAAATGCTGCATCTGGGGACAGCTGTTGACTGATAAGGAAGAACTGCCTGGATTTCAGTGACATTATTTCTCTGCAACAGCATGTAGAAATTAATTTAGTTAAAGGCAAGACATTAAAATAAAACAGAAATAGAATGGATTTAAAGACGCTTTTTTCCAAAACTCGGAGTTTATTATTATTGTTGTTGTTATTATTACTATTATTATTTAGTCTTTATTTCCCTTCAGTTTCTGGTGCTGAAATATGTTTCTTTCAGATGATTCCCTCCTGTCTGCAAATCCAAATAAATGAGATGTAATGACAGTTGTGAGCATTAGTAAAAGTATTCGATACATGTTTTGATTGAACACTTTACATCCTGTACCCTATTTTTAAAGGCATTATATTAGTTGAGTGAATATCAGCCAATACCAGATTTATCTGGAAATGGACCAATAGCCACACCTTTGCTGTCATTTGTGCACAATGCCCAGGGATTTAATGGAATGGAATACCTGCTGTATATAAAAATTCTCATTTTACAACAAAATGAGATCAGGCTTTTTTTTGCCACCTAGAATCAGAAAGAAAACCATAAACAAAACAATTCCCCATATGCTATATTGGATGACAGTCCTCATGTATCCTTATTTGTGGGTATTTTTCCTGGAAAAAAATTGCTTTTGTGTTTATCTGACTGAAACTCAGTATCTCTTGCTTGGGAATAATCTCATTAAAGATTGCCTAACATTCTGTGGGAATAAGGGTTCATTCCCATCATTCCCAGTGGAAATCTTAATTACAAGTTGCAATGAGAAGTTTAGTTATTAAGACAGTCATCACTTTACAGTTCTACTACTTTCCAATTTTAGTTACACTACAAAAGCTGGTTCTTCCAGATGCAGCAAATGCCTGAAAAAATATCCACAGACCAATACTTTAATATTTAACAGAGGAGAAAATACACTTTTCTCCAACCCAGGAATGGAGCTCAAAAACAGCTACTGTGATCTCTAGATGTTCTGATTCTGATGAAGTTCTACTGCTATGATAGTGTTCTACTCGAACACCAATGTCTGGACTCCTATGACACTATTATAATTTACTTTTTTATTTACAAAGCTCATCCCCTTTCACTAATCAAGATGCTCTAATCCAACTATCCAAGGTGTTCAATCTATTTTAAATGCGGCCACAATAACTTTTAATAACATGACAAAGAAGGCCTTTATAAAGCTTTCAAATGGCAAAGAAATTTAAAAAGCCTTAAGTCTGCAGAAGCACCCATAAGAAATGAACCACATATCCCTAACTCTGCCCTTTCTGTACCAGAGCGTTGTCTTTCTCAGTACATAACTACCTACCATTCCTATTAAAGCAAGAGCCTCTTGCTTTCTCACTCCGTGCCCAGGGTGTATTGTGCTCTGGGGATACAAGCTGTTTGATACTCCATTTTACCCATATAGTTTATTTCCTGCACACTGCTAAAGCCCTTCTCCAGGCACTTTGGCACAATTCAGTGTTCTCAGCCTTGTTCCTTGTTTAGCAGGTACCGGGACAGGCTTATCATGAGCCCACTGAAGTGAGTGAAGATATTTCTACAAATTTCAAGGCACTTTGCTCTGACCTGAAGGAGGTGGGTTCCCTTCGAGGAGCAGAATGTGGTGCCTTAAGCAGGGCTGGTAGCATGACACATAACAATGGGGCACAGCTGAGCACAGAGTCACTCCTTAGCCAAACTTATTATTCTTTCAGCACAGCTTTCCAGCAGAAAATAGACTCCCTCCGCCCAGTATGAAAGAATAAACATAGGGAAGTTTACCAGTCATTTGCTTTGAAAAGAAAAATGTTCTGATCTGGGCAAAATACATCTTTGTGAAACAGCTGCAAGTCTATCTGCACTGGCATGAGTAGCATGTAAAGAAAAGGCTATTCCTTTTATTTTTTATGTACCCACCTTCATATACACATACAGAGCCAAACTAGAGAATCTGATTTCACAAAAAAACATTTTACAGATGCAGAAAAACATTTTACAGATGCAGAGAAATAAAAAATAATTTTCATGAAACTGCTGAAAAACAAATCCCTGATGCAGTCTCAATGCAAGTCTCTGCTTTCCCATCTACCACAAAAACATCAGATTGCTTCCCTCTTTTGAAAATTAAGGTCTTTTCAACAAAAAGTCCTTCCTCCTCTCCCCTTCTGCTAACTCTTTCTTTCCTTGAGGACAGCAGCATAGCGGCTTTTCATGTTACAGTTTCCAGCGTAAAACTGTCTCTCTGGCAGCAACCAAGCAAAAATCTTTTAAGTGACTCATCAAAAAAGCAAAAAAAAAGAAGAGTCTATGAAACTCTGTGAGATCAATTTAGTCTGTTTAAGACAATTCAGAGCTGCGCATCAAAAGGGATAATCCTTGGTTGCTCTCCACAAGTTGTTTGTATTTCTTCGTGTTTGCTGTGCTGAAATTTGTATAGATGCATGGTACAAGATTATTAGAAAATTAATCCGGGCAAAAATTAAAAAAAAAAAATTTAAATCTCCTCTCTTTTCAGCTGAAGGCCTGCTCTGACATAAGATTGCTCATTTGCTTAGTATTTTTTTAAATACTAAAATCCTAATCATACAAAAAGAATCTTTATTAAAGCATAGTTACTCCTCACAGTCAGTGAAGAGTAGCTGGCCTGACTTTCTGCTCAAGATTAGTACCTCAATACTATTCATCTCTGGAAAACTTACATCAATATAGCCAGGAATTTATATGAGCCAGGAATGAAGAAAACTTGAACAAATGTGTCAGCCTTTATCTCCGCAACCAGTGAAATTCAAGTTAAACAAAACAAGGACAATGTTATGAAAATCCATATTGACCGTGATACCTTGAAAAACATTTTCAAACAAGTAGTTTAGGTGTTATTTAATAGTTTGAGATAAACGTGCCAAAGAATTGAGTTTCTCAACATCCGAAAAAGAATTTCAGATAATGTATTAGTCACATAAAATCAGAGAAGATTTTGGCTTTGACTGTAACAAAATAAGGCTTTGACCTGTGTTTGCCGGGGCAGACTCAAAGTCAAGTTTTTGCCAAAGTCAATCTGTTACGAAACACCTGACCACTAACAGAGCATCTTAAGTGCTTATTAAATATCCTGCATACCTATTGTTTCAGAAATCCTACAAGTAACAATAGATCAAAATACAGGCCCATGACCCAGTGCAAATATTAGCTGTCTCTAACGTATTCACTGAGCTGCCTTCAAACGGCGTCCTTGAAGAAAGCTGCAAAACCAGATGGGTTTGCTGTTGCTTTCTTAGGCTGCCATTGCACTTCCTTTTTTCAAAGCTAACGTTTCGCAGCCGCCTTATAAACAAAAAAGTCTCTGACTCCGAGAAATTCGGCAGAAAAGCAGGTAGGATTGCTTTCCAGGGTACCCCTGTGCCTCTCCCGGGACCCCAGGGAACGCCGCGGGGGAACGGAACGCGAGCGATTCCTTGACCGAGTGTGCCACCGTGAGGCCACAGCACACGAACGCACCAAAACCACACAAGTATCTCGTGTTTGGTATCAAATGTTCTTAAAATTAGGAGCCTTCACAAACGCATATTTTCAAAATGTTTGGTTTAGGAATTTAAAAATTTCAGAATGTAGGAATACATAAAGAAAACAGGAAAGATGCACAATTTTAATTCCAATTCATTAGAAATGGTTTGATGAAGAATATGTTTGAATGAACGCCGAATTTGCTTCTCTTTAGTTTCTTTTGTATTTACCACTGTGTATAAGAGCTTAAGAAATTACAAAAAGCAAGGGATAAGAATAAAGGTATTGAGGATTATGTGAGTTAAGGATGGCTGCATTAATGTGAATTTCTTTCCAGTTCTTGCAAGTTAAACCTATGCAGCTTCAGCATCTATTACAGATATCAGTGCCATGTGGGGCCCAGAAACTGCATGTTACTAATTTAGGATCCTGAAGGACTCAAACAGAAGCTCACAGACAACATTTAATAGAGTGATAGCATTAAGATGAGCACAAAGCATAGCAGCAGCCACAGCTTATTGGATGTGGGAACAGGAGTGAAGACAGAGTTCGTATCGTAACTGAGCAGTTAATGCATTCTCCCACAAAGAGGAAGAAGAGTCCTCAACCCTCTTCGTCCATGAAGGGATCTAGACCGGCTGCCCAGGAGCACACTTCTCCCACCATGTAGGAGCATGTAGTGAGGCTGGGGTATGGACTGTGCAGGGAGGAATGAAAGGGGAATGTCAGACAAGAAAGAGGGAGAAAGACTGGTTTTATACTGCTTCTGGGGCCTGTTTAACAAAAAAAAATGTAGAGAGTGGGGAGCAGAGAGCACAACTCTGGTCTTCCCTCCCAGCTGGCTGCTCTCATCACCATGCTATAGAGCCATACTGATCAAGTTCAACAGAGGAAGAGGGGTTCTTCCACCCCCAGTTAAGAGGATTCCCTGATGTGCAGAGTAATCTCTTGGAGAACATAGATTTGAGCTCCTTCAATTCAAAAAAAGGCATAAAACCTGACAGTGGAGCCTGACCCCCCCTGGGATGAAGGTGACGATGAGAAGTGGGAAGACGAGGAAGGAAGTCGGCAGGCTCGGTGGCTGGCGGTGAGGCTTGCAAGGTTATCTCCCCCTGCGGCACTACGTGCACCAACCTGTCACATCCTTAGACCTGGCCCAGATGCTGTGGCTGCTGTTAGCCCCATCTCCTAAGTCTCCAGAGCATCTGCAAGGACTAAGGTAAGAAGAGACAGAGCAAGAT
Source organism: Opisthocomus hoazin (assembly GCF_030867145.1). NCBI lineage: Eukaryota > Metazoa > Chordata > Aves > Opisthocomiformes > Opisthocomidae > Opisthocomus > Opisthocomus hoazin. Next base: position 35,308,164 of record NC_134416.1, on the reverse strand, counting down.
TTACTCTACTCCTACTTCAGATCCTATAACCATTTTTAAAAGCATGGGCAGTAAAAAGACCATATAAGGAACACGTTTCACACAGATCACAAGAAAGAACATTCAGTTCAAAACAAAGTCAAGGTCACTCACAGTCGTTGTTCATGTGCAAGATAAGTACCTACTTCGGAGACAGTCACTTTCCAGGTTCCACCAACAATATGATAAAAGAGGCTCATCTCAAGGGCCTGAACATAGGTATGCAGTGACTTTTGAGGTATCACAGGATTTAAGAAACACTTGCATGATGTTGGCAAATGTAACATAAATCTACAGGGAACCTGTAGCTGAATCAAAGGGTCTGCATAGGACTTCCGGTAGCACGTACATTTGGGCAACAGAATTGTGTCCTCAATCTCAGTTGGATACATTGAGAGCTTAGATATTGAGGATCCATGTAGACAACTACCTATAGAAAACTACATTTTCGTCTCTTAGTCCGGAACTGATTTCCATATTTAAGGTTTGAGCCGAAATATGAGAAGACCTTGCAACCTGGCAGATCATCTAGAGAGCTGGCTAGAGCTATCTAATGCCCTTTGAGCTGCCTTCAGATACCTCACCTGGATTGTAGCTGCCTCTCCAGAAAAGCTGGATCTTGCCACAGATTCTACGTCTTCTCTGCCAGTCCATGCAGATGCCCTGAATATCCCAGTGTGCCTCGGAGGTCAGTGAATACCTTTGTACAAGCAACAAAATAAAGATTCTAATTAACTTAATTCATCCCAGTTGAGAAGAATGTCTGCTTATGGAGGCAGAAGCAGCAAACTTGCCAGACGAGAGACTGTACTCAAAAGCAGCCTTCACATGAGGTGTAAACATAGCTGAAACATCCTCCTCCCTGAGTGAGGGCTCTAACTCTTACCAGTGGCTGTCAACCTGGAAGACCTGTGAACACTTCTCAGAGAGTCAAAAAAAAAATATAGCTAGGAATAGTAGGCTCATATATAGAAAACTACAGAAAAACCTACTTATAAGAGATTTATTATATGTTGTAGGTCCTGCACCTCTAATGAAAATTATTTTGGTGTCCACAGACCAGAAGAAATGGAATGCCATTTCCCTGAGCTGTCATAAAGTGAGGCCTTTGGCTGCTATTCTCTCCTGAAAAAGAAAGCTGGAGGAGACTGTAAGCCAAATGTCTGAATTCCAGCCTAACTCTTACCCACCGGGAGACATTCATGTGCACTGCTTCCCTGCAAAATCCCTACTGAGTGGCTTAGCTGACACCTTGCTCAGGGGCACCAGCCATTATGACACCTACCACAGGTGTCTGATGTTTCCTATGCATTATCCAAGTAACTTTGGTATCTAGCATAGAACAGGGAAAAGTTTGAGTGATAATTCTCTGTAGAAACTTTTTTTTGCCTGTTTACATTTCCCAAACTGCCACAAGACTGGCAAATGAAAAAGCTCCAAATTAAAAAATTAACTTTTAATTTTCTAAAAGTCCTGCCTATAAAGAAAACAAAGAAAATAACCTTTAATTATAAAAGGGGTGTAATCTATTCATTAACTTTACTAAGTTAAAGTACACATTAATTCAAAAGTTTTTTCTAGGAAACCCAGAATTTTTTTTATAGAAAAGGGTAGCATTCTAAATTGCCTTCAAAGAAGTTGTTAATTTTACTCATTGTTGGGGGTTTTATGCATTTTTTTGTAAAACTAATGCACAGCATACTCACACACGTGTACACACACGCAAGGTCTGCATTTGGAAGTTCTGCTTTAAAGACCAGCGCCAGTATCTTCTAACTTCTCAACTTCTGCTCATAGATGGGTTCCAGCCGCCCCGTCCTCTGCTGCCTCATGTTTTTGTAGCCCATCTCAAGACCTCTCTTCCTTTGCCAGACTTCAAGTACAGCCTTTTGCATGGAATCTCAGAAGACCAAGCCCAAGTGCTGAGAAGGCAGAAGAAGGCAGGAAAGTGGCAGGGGACCATGCACCATCCTGGCAGCAACCATACAGTAGCTGTGGTGTGGTAACGTGCCCCCCTGTGCCGCATGCCACGACACGGAGAGGACTGAGAGTTTTATACGTTACCACTGGAGAATGGACAAGAAACTAAAGTGGCCCCAATTTTTTCCCTTCTAACAAAAAGATCCTTGAAAAAGGATCTTCTTTATTACCTAAAGACCCGAGTCAAAAATAGGCTTTTTCATTTTTTTTAAAAAAAGGCCCAGAATTTCCTGTCTCACCCACTTAACTTCAAATTCAGAACCCCATGATTTCACAGGGACAGCAAACACAGCACAGCGCTATGAAAAGTAATAGCCAGGTATTCTAATGGAAGGAAAGTAACGGTAAATCTTATCCTCAGAACTACAGATAAAATTGAAATTTTTTTTTTAGGAAAAATAGTTGTACAGAATTCATGTGTACCCATCCACTCCTGTGGAATTCTATCAGAGCTTTTGTTACACTATATTTTTTTCCCAGTTTATTTGAAGATTCCTTCAAATCTTCAGACTGTCTCAGAAAAGTACTGCTATTTGAGATTACTATCTCATGGTAATACATCACATTATCTACATTACTGAATAATGCACAGGACTTTGTGTGGCCGTAGTTTATTTTCCAGTAAGCTGTTTTTTATAATCTATTGATCTTGACAGCTTTCCTGAGTCTAAGCAAATAAGTTTGTCAGAATTTAGGAAAGACAGATCAGGAAAATCCATCACATACGTGACAGCTATGGTGTTCATTTTTCAGTAAAGTTTACTATTTCTCCTGCAGCAGATAGAAGTGGAGGCAGCAGACTGGTGCCAGGATTGTGACGTGTGTGGAGGTACATTCTTGCTCTGGTACATTAGAACCTTATTAACGTTTTAGAGTTTTTCTTTCCAAGGACATATCATGAAATAGGCTGTAATTAATTCAGCATGAACATGCAGAAATGAAGCTATCCAAAGTCAGGAAATGCAAGTTAAAAAAAAAAAAAAGCTAAAAAGCTTTTTGTTTTCATTTTGATGCCAGTAGCAAGATGTATTAGGCCCCACATTGTTCAGTCTGTTTTTGCACTTAGTTTCACTGAATGTAATAGAAATTCTCACGAGAGACAGGCAAATGGATTTGGCCCACCATGTTTCTGAACAGACTGTTGTGAGAAAATGATACACTTAAATGCATCTCCAACTTCTTTATAAAGATATCATTTTCCACATATACCAAATTTCATGTGTATTGATTGTCTCTAGACAATTTAGAGAAAGCCAGTTAGATTTAGTACACTTTATTTTGACTTTCTGTTCTTTTTTAAGATTTGACTCAACAGAAGAGAGGCTCTTTGGGAACCATTAACTTCTATGGCTAGATCATCCTAACTTTTACAGCCTGCATGGTCAAGTCTACACAGCCTACACTTTACCATTACAGTATCATATTTTATAGAATGATACATGGGCAAATGCACAAGCACTCAAAAAAATGAAGCAATAATTAGCATTATGAAAAACTGCTTTCATCATTGTGTTGAATTGCCCCAGCAGGAGCATGTAAGCAAGACCATTTCAGTCAAGGCTACTTCAATCATTTTAAGAGTCAGAAGACTTTCAAAAAATTTTGGTTTTTTTCTCCAACTCAAAGTGGAAGATAAATGTTTTTTCTGTCTCATTTCCACACATAGGATTTCTGTCGCAAAACTATGCTCGCCATCATCCAGAATGGACAGTGTTTAGCTCTGACTCTCATACCAAGTCATAAATCAGGTATTTTATGCCTTGCAAGGTGTGGTAATGAGAATTGCCAGGTTTTCTTCAGCTTCCAGGGAGAATACAAAGGTTTACAGTCCAAATCAATATACATCTATTAATATTAATTATTGATGTGATTAATATCAATGTTGCTCATTATGAAGGGCTGTTTGAGTAATTTTTAGCTGTCTCTAACTAACATGAATTTCACTTTTTGTCCTCCATGCCCATTTATAACTAGATCCTTAGCATCCAAGTAGACTTACATAAGATGCAGAAGATACTACCTTCAAAGTTTAAAATTAGCTGTAGAACAATTTTCCTGAACACAATTATAAAAGGTGATCCTAAATCAATTTTCTAACCATTTGGGATGACTGCACTTCGCATTTTCCAGCTCCTGTCTAACTTTACATGAATCTGGCATGGTCTTTCAGGGACATAAGATCCAAGTATTGCCTTTGATCCACTAACTAGGAAGATACTGGAGGTGACACACCATGCATCAGCTTCTTTATGTTTTATCTCTGTGTATAGTCTCTTTCCTTTATCAGTTTAATTTACTTTGAAGCAGGCTGCTAATCAGTGAAAAAACTGTCTCAGATTGACTGGGGGTAGACAGTATGTAGACAAACCACTGCGCAGGACTTGCTAACTCAGACACGTGTCCAAGATGCTACAGGCAAAGAGGGTCACCCTTCACCTCCCTGTCGGAGGTGTCCTTCCATCATCTCACATGAAATAACTTCAGGAAGCTTAGGCCTCTAGCAAGCGCAAAGTGCTCTGGACTGAGAAGATGTGGCTGAAGGTCTGGTGGAGAAAATAGTTGCTGCAAAAGGAGAAAGAAAAAGGAACTACAATGGAAAACCATTTGTGCCCCAAAACAATTTGTGCCCAAGAAAAATAAGACAGTGACAGCAATTTCAGTAACTGAACAGTAGTTGCCTGCTTGGGTTATAGAGTTATAAGGGAAAACTGCAGTTACTGGAAAATGTTATTTGCACTTGTAGCTTGACATTTGAATTGGTGGAAGAGAGAAATTTATATCTCATGCATTATATATCTGGTCAAAATACTGCTCAGATGTTCTCATTAGAGAAAATTCTCAAATGGTATGGTTAAAGCAGATCTCACTTTGCCTACACTTTCCTAATATTACCTCAGATACATAATTTCTTTAAATGAGGAATATTTAGTCACATACAGTCCTCATCCTAAACAAGTACTGACAATAAAGAACTTGTGACTTTACCTCCCGGCCTCACTCACACACACACACAGATGAAACACCTCATTCCAAATGACAAGAAAGGCAATTAAAAGTTAAGTTGCCCACCAGTATGCATTATCTACATCTTGCCTCATTAGGACACACTGAATCATTACCACAAGGGCTGTACTCCCCAGACTACTCAGCACCAGTGTAAATCCCAGCCTCCCAATGCACCCTGCCTGAATTTTCTCTGCTCTTTGCTATTAACCGTGGATCATAGCGTAATGGTGGATCACAGCAGCTCCAAAATGAGGGCATAAAGAACTTGTAGAGGGATACAATTAATAAGTTTCTCAGTGGGTTTTTGTTTGCTCGCTTTTCAGTGTTTCAAATCTACCTGATGAAGTACTCCAGCTCTGAGAATAAGGCTGAAGTGCAGCTGCAGCTGGAAGATTATTTTTCTTCAACAGCATAAAGCCTTTGCTCCTGCAGAAGAAAATCTGATTGAAAAAAGAAAAAGATTTTAACGTTGCCCCCCTGCTCTGAATTTCCAGTGACAAGAGTATGCAGGAGAATCCAAAGTCACACATTTACATTTAAAAAAAAAAACATGTTTCATATTGGTATTCATTTCTTAATCAACCCCTAAGGGTTTTTTTTACAGCTCTTAATCATTTCATCCATCAGAAATTTTAAAACATCTCGATAAACTATATAAAAGGAAACAAAATAGCACAGAAAACCAGTAACAAACCCTGCCCGAGTGAGAAACACCAGCTTTTACAGAGAACCCGCCCATCCCGACCTGCTTGCCCCTGCAGCTCCCTTCCAAAAGGAAGCTCAGCTGTCGGTCCCTGACTAACGCTGTAATTTAAATCCTCGGATCTTTGCTACTAATAAACATTTGTTTGGCGCAGAAGAATATATAGACATACCACAAGCAGTATTACTCTCATTTTGCCACTTGAGGGCAGTCATTTAATACAGTCCTCTAATAAAATGCTCACATTCGGTAGCAATCCCTGGTGTTTGCAGTCAGGCTGCTCTGCCAACCTGTGTCACTGATCTACAGAAACAGAAGCCAAACACAAACTGTCTCTTCTGAATAGCCAACCTGAACTGAAATTCACCTCGGTCGACTTCTGGGAGAGAAAGCTAATAAGCTATGACAAAATCACTGATCAAGGGATAACTGCTCAAATGGGAATTCAAAAGGAACAGCTTAAAGGATACTGAGAAAAATTAGATGTTTTCAGTCAGCTAGGCCTGAAGGATTTGCCCTGAAGTATTTAAGCAACTTGCTGAAGCAATCTCAGCACTGTTAGTAGATGTAATTGAACAAAAAGAACAGAGGATGGGTGATGTTCCTGAAAAACAGGAGAAAAGTGAAAAACGTGGGAGATCTCGAAAACAGGGCAGAATTAGGAGAAGCCAAAATATCACGGATTAGCCAACTCACATCAGAACTGTAAAATGCCAGAATAATAAAGAAATTTGTAAGCTCTTGAAAGATACAAAGGAAATGAGCAAATGCCAATCTGGGCTGCCGCAATAAAAACCTTGTCACACCACCTTAATTGTCAACTACGCCAGAATGCAGGGTCTCATGCAAAACAAAGGAGAAGTGGATGTCATATATTTTGGCTTTTTTCACCTCTTGACAACAGCTCAGATAGCTTTAGTGAAATAAAGTTAGGAAATCACGGTTTAGCTAAAGCCATAGTCTAGACAAAACATGCTTGAAATGTGTACATAAAGAATAGCTATCAAAGAATTTATAATTTGAACAGTAGGACAGAGGGACCCTTTATTAAATCTGCAGAGGATCTGGGGCTTAAGGTGAAGTGTTTGTGTGTAGCAGTCAGAAGTTCATTCAAAATACTTTATGGATCTTATCTTCCTTAATAAACTTCGTATTTTGGATTTCCCATTGATTCTGCCAGTCCCTCCAACCAACACTCCTACCCTGCTCTCATTCAAAAGTCCCCTCCAGCCACTGCTTCACAGAGTTAATTAAACCACATGACTTTCCTGAATTACTCTGCAAGGCCCACACTCTACACATTCAGCTTCTTTTTCAAAACCATTTCTGCTTTACTGTTAGACTCCTTCATTTACAGAAAAAACACTCCACTCCTGCTGTCTCTGTATTAAGTCTCCACAGATCTTATTGCATATCTTGACAGCGAGTTGAAAAAATGCCATTTGCTATTGTCGCGGAAGTGTGAGACTCACAAGGATATGTTCCAAAAATCAGTTTTAATGGTGTCAAAAACAGAATGGTCGAATTGAATGGGCATCATATATTACAAACAATCCAGCAGACACAACTTATTTACATGTTCTGAACGTCAGTTGGGAGCTAATACTCCACAGTGTGTTGCTAGATCTATTCGAGCAAACTTTAATGAAAGACTGAAATTAAACAACCAAAATTTATGCAACAATGGGAGTGACAAAGACGACACCCCAGTAACATTTAACAAATTACAAGTCCCGTAGAACAGTCAGGGATGCTGTCACTACACTCTTACTCAAGGGTACCCAGAAGCTGGGATCGTTCACCTAAAGGGGGCACGGGCTTACTCAAGGATATCCAGAAGAAATAACCACTCACCGAAAGAGGGTGAGGGAACTCAGTCCTGGGAAGTTTCCATGGGCGATATCTCAACCCACAGGGAGAGTCTCCAGTCACAGGTCTGCTGTTCCGTGGAGAACCAACTGCTTTCTAATTATTTGAAATTTTCAGAAGAAAGATACATTAATTTGCAACATAGCCAAAGAAATTTTTTTAAGCAAGCTCAAGCTTTGCAGCGATTGAAGGACTACTCTGTTCATGCTTCTTCACACCACAAGTGGGAAACACTTGTATGCACTCTGTGATAAATGTAGGCTATGCATATACAATGAGGATAGTTCTTGGATTTCATCAGTCATTTTCTGAATACAGAAGCTACTGTAAAGGCGCAATGGACACTAGGCAAGAAGGTGACAATAGGAGGTGAATGGATGATAGAGACCCCTTCATTTCAGTGACAACAACTGCCGTGAACTTTGATCCTGTACTGCAGCTTAAAAAGCGAGAATTCCATCAATAATGTAAATAACCTTGGAAAGATTATTATTCTGAACGAAGAATAGTAATAAATTTTACTAAAATACTAATATTGTATTGAAAAGAGAAGACAAATGTTTTTCTTTCTTCAGAGATACCAGATTCTACAACATGAAGCATCAGCGTATAGAGAAGATGTTCACATTTTTTACTTTTATCGTTCTTTAAACGATTTTCAGACAAATCCATCTAAGAGATCTCCTTTATCTTGAAAGGGCAAAGGAAAGCCTGTGACAGTGTAAGCGCCGTAAGTTTCTGGAAAGCTGGGCAGCTCTTGATTGAAGGCAGCCTCACATTTATTGACGCTGCAGACATATACTGTTCAAAAGGATTCAGGGATCTGAAGTCCCGGTGAGGTTGATAGAGTTTCATATTGTATTTAGACCTGCCACTTAATATGAAGTAAGGATATTACTAAAATCTGTATTGTATTTGCAATGGTAGGCTATCAAGGTTACCCAGAACTTTGGGAGGGAGGGAGGGAGAAGAGAGGAATTGTTTGCTTTCCATGTTATTACCCCACAGCGAAATGAACTGCAAAATAATTTCACGTAATCTAGCCATAAGACTGAGGGCTACACAGTTCTAACAGGACACCAGGCAGGCCAACCAACCCAGCAAAGACCGGACATTAGTGCCTTACCCAGGAAAACTTTTGCACTGTGATTTTAAAGAATTGTGCTTTCTGAGCTGACCCAGATGTACTGATTCATTGCTAAAAGAAGAGCTCAGCAGCTCACAGTGTTTTCAAATACAGTTTACAATCTTCCTTGAGGTGAAGGAGAGTGACTGCTAAACTTAGGCCTTCTGAAAGCCCTGAAAAGAGGTGGAAAAGCCTTTTGAACTGAGATAGTCAGCCTGGTCACAGTGTAGTCCATATATCGTTTAGATACTTTAAAGTTCTTTCACAGCAATGGTGCAGCTAATGACTGTTGCAAGAAAAGTGTTTTTAAAGCTGTTTATGTAGCACTGAGAATAAAATAGTTTACATTGCATTATAAATAAGCACTCACTCACAGATAAATATTCTTAAAGACTCTAAATTACAAAACCAAACCATGTTGCCCCAAAATACATTTCCCCTTCTGTGTCACTTCTGAAACTGATTCTCCAATACTTGCTTAAATAAATCTATTAGTGAAATCTTTCATGGGCAGAACTATGGTCCTTCATAACATGCTGAAGCATGTTGGAGGATTTGTTTCATCTACTGAGTTACTAGATTAAATTCCATTTAATCTGTGAAATACTAAATTATATGCCTCCTAAAGCATTGTATCTCGTTAATGTTAATCTTGAAAAAAAAAATAAAATAAATAGTTAAAATAGGTGTTCAAAATTTTGGAGCTAATAATGTTTCCACAGTATTGATAAAGGGCTATTTTATCACCTGTATAATTTTTGTCATGTTTATTTTCATAATTTTTGTTTTAACTTGCTGTTACTTTCAATGCAAAATTTTTTTTTCTTAAAGGAATGTCATCAAATTATTAATCACAAGTTCTTACTGTATTTTGAGATATTGGCAGCATGTATATTCTTATGTATTGGTTCAGGAGCAATAGAGCTAGCTGTATGCCATGTGACAGAAATGCATCGCTTTTTTTAGTAAAATGCATATATTAGCATCAATCATTTGAAAGCATTCTTCCCTCTCCAGAATATTTCAAGAAATATTTTTTGACTGGTTTAGACTGTTAGCTAACGTAAGCCTACATTATCTTAAGATGAGATTCAATAATTCTGAAGTGGAGGCACGCATGATCCAATATCAAGCAAACGTGGGCAAATTACACATTGCTCAAAGAAAAGTGTAGTTTACACTCTCTGAATAAGATCACATGCGTCTTGTAGAAAGTCAATCAAAACACAGATTTCAGAACGAAAAAAATATTTTCATTACTAATAAGTCTAATAATTAAATAATTAAGAACATAATACAAAATAATGAACAAAAGATTAAATAAATTATTGCCTTCATTATGCTGAAGTGGGAGGAAAATTATAGGTCATTATATCCTGCAAAAGACATCAATTATTGGGTTTAAAATGTGCTTTAGTGAAGAACTAGTGGGTTTTGGATAAAAGCAGAACTCGGCGAAAGAATGCAAAAACCCATTAGCCTCAAATTTGTAAATCACTCTTTTACATTTGAAAATACCAACACTGATTGTATTTAAAAGTGCATTTTCCCTGCACAGCGGAATTCATGCTGTTTGGAACACATTGCCTTGCTGCAACATCTGTCATCCCTTTGCTGCGGATTAAGGGAGGTGGTGAGGCAGGTGGTCAGATGTAACCACTGTGCTGTGGCAAGTGTTGTCAGCAGTGGTAGAAAACAGAGTTTTGAAAGAGTAATCAGCAGCTGGATGTTCAATACCCAAAAATTAAACTCCTGTCAAATCTACCAGTATCTCAGGACTTTTAATACTTGTTTTTATTTTTACCTTAACTAACATAAAACACTGAACAAAATATGTAGAAGTGACTTTTGCCCTTGTGAAGAATGACACTAGATATAGCCAGATATTACAGTCTTCATTTTTGCCACCAAAGGGTAACTCTTGCAGATTTGCCTCAACTCTAAATAGGAAAGGATGGTCTTAGTTGTGAAAACTACCTCATCCTCCTTATCCACCCAAGACCTTCACTGGTACTAAATCAGAAACACCACATATTGCTACAAAATGCCAAGTGCAACATCTCTGAGCTTGGAGTGCTGCTGCCAACTGCTCACGGGACAAGCTTCACTGTGATGCTTCAGATGCACAGCTGTACAAGGGGCTCCACACCATTATTCAGCCTTTACCTGTCTTGATTATTCAGATTGGTAAACTGGGCAAGAAGGACGCCCATTCAAGGTCAAGCTGCCTATTGAAAACTCAGCATCACAGCTTTGATGCTGTTCTGCCACCACCCACAGCTGCTAGCATGCTGCCTGGCATGAGTTTGCCTGGAACCAACGAGCTTTTTCCCAGACAGTGCCCACACTTAGTTTAGGGGACAGTATGAGCCAAGCTGGCAGAGTGGATGACACCACCCTGCTTGGGGGAGAAGAGGAGGAAGAGTTCAGTCACGCAGAGCAACAGGCAGTGGACAAGCTCCAAAGCCCCAACTTGATTTTGTTTCTGTCACAGACGTAACCAACTGGATTGTTTCAGCCTTGCTTCTTCCAACTCAGCAGAAAAAAGAAAGAAAAATACATTAAAAGTTGATAGAATCTTCTCTCTACTTTAAAAGTAGGCCTTTTCTTGAAGAAATAGAATTATAATAATAATAGATCAACAGAATAATAATAGATCACAGACACTTGAAGCACTCACATGAACACAGATGGCACCAACAGTCTCACCCTGCTCCCTTCTCTGGCTGAGCAGGACGGAGGTCCGCTGGTGAAACTACATATATGCACATGTACAGGGTGGATCCCTGCAGCAGCTGGGCTCAGACAGGCTGCCCCGTAGCTGCCCCTGGATCCCCGTCTCCCCATTTGCTGACATCTGGGCACAATAAGCCCCTGAGGCTGCAGCCCTGCTCCAGTTGCTGGTACAGACCACCACACTCTCACACACACACACGCGCACGTGCACAGAGCTGGTCAGAACTGCCCCCGGTCCCACAGCTGACCCCCTGTGCTCCCCCACCCAGAGGCACATGGGCACTCTCACACCCACAGCTGGCCCTTACAGAGCCACTGACCCCTTTACCCCCAGACCGCCTCACCAGCTCATAAGGCTTGATCTTCACTAGCAATCACACGTGTTCACATACCCACACTCACTCCAGTCACTGCACCATGGACACACGGGACCTCCAGCCCTTGGCCTGACTTCAGCTGCTGCACTCATACACACAGGAATTTAATAAAACAACAGGAGAGACTGTGCTGATAAGCCACAGGGCATGGCTGAACAAGTGCACCAACCACCCACATATTTACATTTTACCAGCCATTTTTATTCCCTTGTCCCTCTATTTCCCACACAATAACAGCTTTTGAGTGTCTCCATACTGAAAATTTTATCTCCTTAATTTTATTTCCCCCACAAATATATATACAGTGCTGTTTGCATGCTAATGCTGTTTGCCTTGTTTCACTGTTTAAATTACTGCAATCTACAGTGTCAATTATGACTGAAGCATTTCTTAATTACTAATTGATGCTTCTTCAAGGTGTTCTGATGGTATGAGAAATAATACCAATGCACCAAATCCTGAAGCTTTATTTTTTGTTGTTAAAAGTGCAAGGAGATCCAGAAAGACTAACATTTGTCACATTTATGTGCTGTTCAACCATTAGAGACAAGCAAAACCCACAAAACAGCTTATGCCAGTTTCAAACACAGGTATATTTAATGATGATTGGCTGATAAGAGAATTATGAAGCAAAAATAAATGAATAGATATTTTACGAAATGGACTACACTTTCTATTGAAACATTACTATCTGCTTGGAATTGTTCCTTTCTCTAGATCTTGCAACATCATTCTTTTATCTCATGTTTCTATCTAAATTGTCTTGCTCAGCAGTCACAACAAGTGACAACAGCCAAGAGCTACGTTCCACTTGTTGTCCACATTCCAAATGATGAGCTTTACCTAACACAGGCTTCAGCAAAGCACAGCAACAATTTTTTAATTGGTTTATGGCACAGATAATTTGGTACCTCCCAACTTTCCTTACATGCTTATTTAAATTCACATAACTAATAAAACCAACTAACAAAAGTTTATGACTATACTGTTAGCTGAACTAAAATGCTGTGCGACACAGTGTGGCCTGTGTTTATTTGAACGACTCACAGAATCACAGAATCACAGAATCACAGAATGGTAGAGGTTGGAAGGGACATCTGTGGGTCATCTAGTCCAAACCTCCTGCCGAAGCAGGGTCACCTACAGTAGGCTGCACAGGACCTTGTCCAGGCAGGTCTTGAATATCTCCAGAGAAGGAGACTCCACAACCTCCCTAGGCAGCCTGTTCCAGGTCTCCGTCACCCTCAGAGGGAAGAAGTTCTTCCTCATGTTCAGACGGAACTTCCTGTGCCTCAGTTTGTGCCCATTGCCCCTTGTCCTGTCGCTGGCCTCTACTGAAAAGAGTCTGGCCCCATCCTCCTGATACCCACCCTTGAGACATTTATAAGCATTTATTAGGTCCCCTCGCAGCCTTCTGTTCTTCAGGCTGAACAAGCCCAGCTCCCTCAGCCTTTCCTCATAGGAGAGATGCTCCAATCCCCTCACCATCCTCATAGCCCTCCACTGGACTCTCTCCAGTAGCTCCTCATCTTTCTTGAACTGGGGAGCCCAGAACTGGACACAGTACTCCAGATGAGGCCTCATTAGGGCAGTGTAGAGGGGAAGGAGAACCTCCCTCGACCTGCTGGCCACACTCCTCCTAATGCATCCCAGGACACACTGCTGGCTCATGGTCAACCTGTCGTCCACCAGCACACCCAGGTCCCTCTCCATAGAGCTGCTCTCCAGCAGGTCCACCCCAAGCCTGTACTGGTGCATGGGGTTGTTCCTCCCCATGTGCAGGACCCTGCATTTGCCTTTGTTGAACCTAATCAGGTTCCTCTCTGCCCAACTCTCCAGCCTGTCCAGGTCACGCTGAATGGCAGCACAGCCTTCTGGTGTTATCTACCACACCTCCCAGTTTGGTGTCATCAGCAAACTTGCTGAGGGTACATTCTAACTCTTCATCCAGGTCGTTGATGAAGAAGTTGAACAAGACTGGGCCCAGTACTGGCCCCTGGGGGACACCACTAGTTACCGAACTCCAACTAGACTCAGCGCCGCTGATGACAACCCTCCGAGTTCTGCCATTCAGCCAGTTCTCAATCCACCTCACCGACCACTCATCCTTTTTTCACGAGATCACCTGTCTTCACTTTGCTGGTAGCATGAGGAAAGGGAAGACTGAAAAAAATTCCAGTTTTGCAGGGTAGCACTACACACTATAATAGTTAGAGGGAACCAGCCTAAGGAAACCTAGCCCCTTAATAAAAATCAACCACAAAGCTCTAAAATGTCCTCCTTTTGTGTTGTCTCAAATCTGTACCCAAAATAAAAATCATTCATGTGGTTCCCCGGTTTGAGACTGCATGGTAAAACTTGATTTTGACCTGAGGTTCTGGGTTTTTTTTATGTTCGTAACCAAGGTAAGGAAAGTGATATATAGAAAGAAAAATCTGGAAAGGTTAATTAATCGTTGTGTAAACAGTAGTATGAGCAATTGCACATTTTACTATAAATGTTTAGTGAATATCACGTATAGGGTAAATAAAGCTTTGAAGAGCCTCCCATTAGAGGATGACTCCAGCCTCCTGGGACAGCCTCCACTGTCTTGTACTGAACTGCTGAAGAATGAAAGGACTTCAAAACCAGGCGCTGGAACCAGGTAAGAGATGACGTCCCTTTGAGCTGACGACCAAGAGGAGGTGTGTGTTCCGAGATATTTTTAGAGGAAGGTTTGACAGGGAAGGCTATTTCCCTCCCGCTCTCCACCATTGCAACTGGTCAGGAACCAAAACTCTGGTTAGTGAAGCAAAGAACTGGGGATGAATGACACTGCGCTTCTCTAGTGAGGCAGAGGTCCCTCTGACAGCCTGCCTCTAGGCTCTCTCAGCCAGCGACTGTTTCATTACCCAGACAAATACGGTGCTCGACATCAAGTGCCTTCTGTGTGATACTGATATTGAATAACATTTCATGTTTATTCAGGGAACCTTAAATTGTATCAGGATATTTTTTTTTACAGAAATTATTAATGCCATCATTAAGAAAGACTCTTTTAAAAATACATTTCCAGAACAGCTCCGGACTGCCTACAAAGCTCTAGCAGGGATACCACAGTACATTCAGCCAGTTAGAAAGTAAAGATTTCATTTTTTATATTTATCATAGGGTAAACACTATATATGACAGACTACACTAAATGGGGACTGTCTCTCTAATTCCAGTCGAATACATATACTGGCATGGAAATAATAACTTAGGGTAGAGCCAGGTACTATTTATTTTTATCTGATTTAGTTACATCCTCCCATGTATCATGAATATGACATTGGTAAAATGTTACAGAGTCATGCGCTAAAGAGAAGATATACTTTCAGGAGAATATGCTCTTTCAGTAATGACAACAATTTTGTGTGGTATGTGTGGCAGCAGTTTCTCTATTGCTCACAGGGAGTGTCTGAAGCAGGACAGCATGCAGGCAATGCAAAACCTCCAAATAATTCTAACATGGCATCTAGGAACAAAGCTCTTGGTTTTGTGTTTTTGTTGGTTATTGCCAACAAATGTGAAAATGCAGAAGCTCACAAGGTGGCTGCTGCAAAAGCAATTAAGTACATCGCCATACCCTTTGGAGACATTCACATGAATGATTTGAATGTAATAATAAAATAGCATGTCTTTCTAGGAGCACCCGTGTCTAAAATGTTATCTCTTAGTATGACAGAGCTTTGTTGTTTGCCAGTTTTAACTAAAGAAACTCATTAAGAATAGTTGAAAAAAAAAAACTGTTTTCCACTGTGGCTCTTGGTACTTCAAACAATAAATATATCAAAATAATTTCTCCTAGTCCTACCTTATTAATATTTACAGAAAAAGAAAAGTACTATTTGTTGGATTACTTTCCACAAAAACAATGAAACTGCGGCCAGAATTCTGAAAAAATAAACAGCACACTACATTCAACTGGTCTGCACTTTGACAGAGAATTATCCTCTCCAGCTGACAGTGTTAACATCAACTCTGTGAGATATTACTCTGTCTGCAAATCAATGGAGAATAAAAACAAATATTCACTTCCAGCTAATTGTCTATTTCCTACATAGCAAAATACACTGAAAGTCATAAAATGATCCTGCCACTGAAGTAACAATATGCTTCATCTTCCTTTCTCATCTTCCAAAATTTCAAGATAATGGGAGCTATGTCATTTTGTTAGTTTTAGATATTTAGAAATATTGTTCATGTCCCTTTGTCTCTACAGCTGAAATCAGCTTAAAATGTTTTGTTACATTTTTCCAATATCACATTTGCACCATGAGAAGAAACTACAACTTTTAGTCTCTCTACAGATGAAGAAGATGGATTGGAAGAAACTATCCATGACTGAGAACTATTCCTATTTCTGTAATAACATCATGCATTAATTGACGGTTAAGTACCAAGGGAAAGTTGATGACAAATTATTTTTTCACAAATTGAATACACCTTAAACAACATACAGCAAAACAACAAAAAGTAAATAAATTTATTTTAGCAATATACAGTAGCTCTCAACACTCAGGTGTCAGCAACAAAAACACAAAAAACAAACTCTAATATAATGTAACCATTTTATCTAAAAACTATTTAGTATTTATTTTACTTCTCACGGAACTATCAGAATTATTATAGGGTTCGATCCTGACAAAAGACTTACTATGGATTGTATGCATAAGGGATATTTTAACCGAGATTCAGTAGAGTATGCAAGTTAGGAAATTAATAATTTTTCTACCTTTAAATCAGATTTTCTGAAGTTCTCAAAAGGCTTAAAAATTACTATGTCTATTCCCATCTCAAAAATAATTATTTTCCTAGTAAATAGTCTTGGAATAATTGCAGAAAGTTGCTAAATACTAATTCTGTTAAGGTTGACCATCAAACTAATTTCAACTATGTATGTCAGTTACTAGATATTTTTTGAAGTTTTGAAACATATTAAAACTGGAAACCATTTTAAATAGCAATGTGAGACATGTTGACTTGTATATATAGGAGCAAGAAAAAATAGATATGAGAGAAAAAGTCTTAATATGCTAGACAAAATGGTGTTTTTTCCATACTGACCTTTTAATTTCAATTCTATTCTTCAAATTCTTCAAATATTCTTGAATTTTCCTTGTGTCTCTCTGTTTTTTTCCCATCTCCCTGAGAACTCTGCAAGATCCCAGTAGCTCTGACAGGAATTCCTAACCACGCAGACACTGATTTTTAGTGTTCTGTGAATTAAGAATCAGTCAATGACACTTCATTACCGCTATACTGTAGCCTAGCAAAGATCACTATAAATCAGGAATCTGATTTCACACCTTTTTTTCTTCTTAATACCAGTGTCCACCAGTTCACTAGATTGTAGGTAACAGATGAGAATTTTACTACAAAGGACAAGTTCATTGCTCCTTTCAGCCACTACAAACCAACCAACAGGAGTCCCATTTTTCCCAAGGTGCCGTCAGTATCAGCTCCTCACTTTGCCACAGTTTTCGGCAGATGCCTAAGCCTTTAACAGCTGCTTTAGTACCACTGTTCATTTGATGTCACAACAGAAATCTATGAACATGACACTTTTCAATCTTCAAGAAAGTTACAGGAATACAATCTCACACACTTTCCTATAACACTGCAGGGATCTCCAGGCTTGCACTTAACAACAAAGCTGCTGGTAATACTAAGAGCTTAGAACGTCAATATGGGCCGAGACCATGCTGGGTGCTTTTGGGTTTATACCTAAATAGACAGCTTTGTCCTGTTTCTGACATTACCTAGGGAGTGCACTTATCCTTTCATTTTATTTGCTCTTTTAATACCAAAGGCAGCAGACTATCACATCTATCTGTGAGTTTCTACGTTACAAAAACGGAGATCCTGAGAGCATGAACTGAGAAATGGATGGATTCCATCAGCTACACTCTGCATGAACAGAATTTTCACAGCGAGTCAACTAAGAATGTTTTAGCATCAATTTTCCATATTAATGAAGTTTGGTTATATTTTCTATAATTTTCACAAGGTATAGGCTTGAAAATACCACATACATATTAACAAAGGTGAGATAAAAGTGAAGTTTATCAACATATTAAGGATTATTAAACATGGTGCAAGATACATAACCAGGGACTTTAGTTTAGAAATACATACAATAATAAATTGCTTGGGAATAAATCGATATTTTAAGGGCTCAGTCAGAGAAGAAGGTGGTCTAAAACGAGACATTTTAGGATACCCCTAACCCACCAGAGAGAAGTCATGTGATAGAAGAACTGCTAAGGTTTTTCCTTCGTTAGAAAGTTAATTTTAGTACAAATTAAAATGCGTCTTATTTTACTTCTTTTTATTCTACTGTGTAAGCAAATACTACTTCCTAGAATAACTTAGTAAATTTTCTAAAGCAGCTAATGTTATTAAGGAGCAGCTAGCCTGTCTCTATGCTGTCTTTATTTAGCTTTCTAAAATGTGTCCTGTTAATGAGATCAAAAAGAAGTTGTCATATTTTAATTCTAAAAGCTGAGTTTCTCTACTTCTCCCCATCACAGAACTTTTTAGTCCTTATGTTACCCTATATTTTGGATACAATATTTATGAATATATTACATATAAATGCATTTAATAGGTGTAACTAACAATAACAGGTGCAACTTCAGCACAGTAAACTAAAAATGTACCTGTGTTATTATTTTTTTCTTTTACTCACACAGTATACCTTTCTGAGGCAAACGGGCTTTTTCTAGCAACATGGGCTCATTAATTAAATATTTTATTTTTTTTTAAAGCTAGTTTACTTACTGTCTTTTGCTGCACTGGTGCTATCCATCCCAAGGTCTTTTCTGAGCTGGAAGATTCTCTTTTGTCTATAGCATACACGTTCTGCTGACTCACAGCTGGTGCAATGTTTTGCAGTTATGCTACCATTTTACAGACATCGACATCAGCTTATCTTGTGCTAACTGGTGTGATTTTGTGTGATTTTGGCAACATGACTTTCATGGACTCCAAACCTGAGCTTTGCTTCCCCTTCTTGTTTCAGAATCTCTTTTCTCTTTTGGGATCGTTTTTTTTTCTTCTTTTTCTTTTTCATATTCTCTCATACTCGTGCTATCCAAGAACTTAACGTTCTTCAGTAAGTTTTCATGTGGGTTGACAAATTTCCTTTGTTTGGCAAATTTTAATTACTTCAACAAAAATTACTTCTTTGTTTCTGAGATCTGGGACAAGTCACAACCTGATCTTTTATAAAACCCCCAGCATTCTTGCATCCTTAGGTCAGCTATATCCTCTTCTTCTATCTTGCTTTTTTACAGACTTTAGAAAGGTTCACTTTTATGTATACCATTCTAGTTTTTTTTCAATTTACTGAAAAAAATGGAAAAAAACCCCTAACCCAAAAGCTAAGTGTATATAAACTGTTTTGCCATGCTCGTAGATGGCATTCCTAGAGGAGTCAACAACTCACAGTGTGGCAGCTTCGAAGTCGACAAATGTCACATATACCACCGCTACACCTCCTGACTTCCCTTTGCCGCTGCCTGCTCACCGTGCTCTTCGGGCTTTAAGTTGGCGGGATGGCTCACTGTACCCTTTTGGCTGTACGTTGGATGGCTCACTGTGCTGTCGTTGGTGCGGTGGCTGCGCCCGCGCTGCGTGAGCGAAGAGCGCTGTGGTTCAGGTGCCAGCGGCCTGACTGCAACCTGCCCCGCAGTGCAAAGCCGGGCAGCTGTGCCGTGCCACATCTTCTCCAGCCCAAGGAGCCGAGGCCGTGTCCTGTCAGGAGCGAACAGGACCAGCCTGAGCTGGGACAAGGCAGAAATCCAACTGCGACAGCTGCACACCTGCACGCACACCAAAGGGGCGGGGGGCTGACTGCGAGCCCATCACTTCACGCTACAAAACTGTGTAGCGCCGTGGAGCCCAGTGAGCTCTCCTGCGCAGGGCAGCAGGCTGCGGGGCAACCATCTCCTCCTGCAGCAGGGCCACCTCTCAAGGTCACTCCTCGGGTGGGAGAAGCCCCTTACCCGGCATCTGACATCTAAAACAAGGTAACTGACACTTTACAGTAGGCCTAAAAGTATACTGTATGCTAGCGACATTTACATATATCCAGCTATAGCGTAATTATTAGAAGTGTAATAAGGAGTAGAGTGTTTGACTGCTGACTAAATCGTTGTCTAAATCATCATGTAAATTATCATTTCAATCATTGTCAAATCATTCTCAAATCATTGTTAAATCACTGTATAATTAACATTCAATTACTGCTTAATCACCACTTGATTACCATTTGATTTTCATTCAATATCGATTAATAACGATTTGATCATCATTCAGTCATTAATAAAACCCTTTTAGTTGTTCCCGTAACAATGACTTCTCTTAATAACTCACTTGTGACAGCTAGACTTTTTTTTTGCAACAGACTGATAATTCAGCTTTTCTTACTTTACTATAGTCCAGGGTTAAGAAAAACCAAACAAGTCTTTAGCCAAAATACGGATTTATAGTGCATGTTGCTACCACACAGCAAGGTCTGGTTTTGATGATTATTGTGTTCCTTTTCCTGAGACTTACACACAAAGGTTAGCAATAAAATACAGATTCTGATGCAAGTAAAACCTTCAGAATAATAAAGCACTGCATCCACAGAGTTCGACAGACAAGGCTTCCACTGTAAAAATATTCATGCAAAGTGTTCAGACAATACATATATTGTAAATCAAACAAGGGAGGCAAGAAATAGAGCTGCCCAGTCCATTTTAAGAGAAAAAACAGGCTATTGTTTTTCCGTGGCATTGTTAGAGACAAAGAATGCTGTGTAAGTGATAAACTTGGCTTTTGTGTGATTAAGTGCACCAGCTGTGTTTCCGAATTTTAACAGTCAATGGGATGATGTTCAGGAACTTTTGTAATTAAATATTTGCCTTAATTCTTCCATGACGCTCTTTCACGTAACGTAGATTTCAATAGCCACATACAGCAGCTACCTATTGTAGAACAAGTGAGAGGTTTTTAATGGCATGCTGCTTCAAATTAACATCATTTGAGTTATCAGGCATCACTGAAATTATGCTTATGTGATATGACACATAAATTAATGCAAAACAGCCAAAAATATCAGTGTTCTGAGTCTCTTTACTACATGTTGCTGGTATTATCAAAATAGGCTAGGATTTTCCTATAAAATCAGGAGAAAAACCACTCTTCCCAAAGGACGATTTCTCTGAACAGTAAATAAACAGAGAAATGGAAGAAGATGAACTTGACTAGACAGCAGAAATACTGTCAGGGAATGTTCCCTACACAAATAGAGATTACAAATTATTCACATATACATCCACATAAATATTGCATGATATTAATTCTATCAAGACTATTTTTTTACTTGCTCACTTTTAGTTTCCTCAGTTGAAGGTATTCTCTGGCAAAGGAAAGAGAGAACATCGTAAAGCTCCCTGGTAACTTGTAGGGAGAAACATCTTTTCTTCAAGAGGAACAATGATTATGTTTTATTAGCTGAAGACATGCTGGTTCCAAGGCCTGCTTTTCATATGCAGAACTAGTACAGAGATCCTTCCACTGTAACCCTCTTATATAAATGTTTCCTTCCCTGAGGCTGTATTCAATTTAGAACTGGAATAATGAAGAGTCAATAGAGGCCTGACAGGGACAGGCTCTCATGGATAAATTTTTGCCTTGTCATTATTTTTGATGAAGCTTTGAGAAAACTTTAGGAAATGCTTTACATCTGCACCCAGCCATCATATCTACCTAGAATGGCAAGCCGAAGCAATATTTTTCAGCAGATTCCGAAACTCTAGTGGCTGAACCTCTATCAAAAACACAGAAGCAATATGAATGCCAGTTACCTTTTGCACAAATAAAGATTGATTCAGGCTTGTTCCTGCTTCCTGGGACAGTCTAAATGTCAATGCCAATGCTGATGTGATGTATTTGTTGAAAAAAATCTTTGACTTATGGAAGATATTTCATTAGCAAAAACAACCATTTGGAGGGGTAAAGTGAGGACCTTCCTTCTGATCTGCTGTGCCTTGAAATAACACAGTTCATTACTTCAAATAAAATCAGACAATTATCTGATTTACTAACTGAAATTAAACCTCTTTATACATAAATGGATGACATAAGCTAAGTAAAATGAAGGAACTTGTCACATATTCAGGTTTGGTTGCTTTTTCTTTAAAATAAAAGTTGGTATCAACCAATTCTGCTGGTTAATCACATACTACAAGAGAGGATCTTGTTCATAACAAAAGTCTCACCAATAGAGAAATATGATGTATGTTGAAAAAAGTGATTACAGGAGCCACAAAATTTAGGTTTCTAGTAGAAGATAATATAGTTCATAATTCTTCCTTCTTTTTGTGAATTGTTTGAAATTTGATATAAGACTGGTTCAATATATCATAAATTTCCTCTATAAAAAACACCTCCCAAAGCTATCACCTCTCTCTCAGAATGCTGTTTGAACAGCTTTGTCATAAGGAGTAAGCATTCAACAATCTTTTGATAACCGCTCTCCATCTGGAAACGAAGACCAGCTCCACAGTATTGGCTTCCATTGCTGCAAAAATAGCAGCTGCTGAAATACTCGAATTTAAACAGTAATGCAAACAGAATTTAGAGTGAAGAAGAAACCATCCATCTTCTGATAAGCATTAGAGTGGAGAAAACCACCACACACTCAACAGAAAATAGAGTGGTTAGGGCACTCAAAATTCTCGGTTCCATTTCCAGCTTTGTCACAGACTTCTTATTTGACCTCGCTCAAATTTCAGTGTGCTCCAGTTCTCCATTTGTAAAGCAGAAATTAAAGATTTCTTTTCCTTTTCTTCAGTCCATCTGTGCATTAATGACTCAGACTATATCTGAGATACACATACACACCTATATTTACACTAATCACTTTGTGTAGCTGCATGAGGTGAGAACCATGATACGCTTTTCAGTGACACCAGTGCTGTCACCACCAGTTAACTGTTTTCCAGGCTGTAAGGCAGAATTACTTTTGGGCTTAAGTAAGCAGACAGAAACCCTAGACTGAGTAAGGTTTAAGCAAAAGCCAAGGCTCTCTATGTTCAGTCAGGGTTTTTGCTGAGTATTCCCAGGGCCTAATTTCAGGTACACAAGGAATTCTAAGGAGAGTCAAGGAGGATAAGTAGCCTCCGCAGAGCCACTCCAGCTCAGACTCGAACAAAATTTAGATACTGAGGGTCATGGTAAGGCAGAATCTAGGTGACATTGATCTCGGCTTCATTATAATGTGTACGTACAACATCCAAGACATTGTGGGGTGCAGACTTCTTCTGAGACCTCCTCATGCCGCAAGAAGTTAATCATTCTGTTTAGAGGATCATCATTCCTTTAAGGGATAAAAAACCCTAGGAAAGACCAAGCTTCTGCTCTGTCCTCCCACCACTCCACCAAAATCTCAGTACCAGGAGTACATCCTACTCCTCACTGACTTTGAACCTGCTGACTGCACAATCTTGTCCTTTCTTCATTTTTGTGAAGCAACGTTCTTGGTCTCTTCCCGTTTCTTTCAGGGTGGCCTTTAAAGTAGTTTTCTTAACTTCTGTCTGCCTTCCTAGAGTTCTGTCCCTACTCTCCTTCTGTGGTCCTTCTATATGTTATTTCAACTATGGCTCCATGGTCTCTCTTCAAAACATTTCTAAAATATCTTTCTTTGTTTTTTTCCTGTTTAGTCATGCAATCAAAAATCTCATTTATGTTCTTATGAATTACAACAATGTCCTTTTTTGGCCTCGGCACATGCCCTGCTTGCACAAAGTCAGAGCATTGTTACAACAACGAACTTTCTGTCCCATCACTTTGAGTGCAGTATTCATTTCCGTGCATTCCTGTACTTGTGGTTTCACATGCAAAGCTTCTAGACCTGAGATAGGACATCTTCACAAGTCATCTCATTACCTTCCCTATCCCTCTTCTTTTTACGATGTCTAAAAAATGAGTACTCAGGCTGCCTCTGTGCTATAATTCTTGCATCCTGGGGAAGATCAGGACTGAATTACCAAACTGTATCCTACTATCCGGCGTCTTGATGCTTTGAATGTAAGCTACACAGGAAAACATCTTCTCTGGTGTCTGGTTTTGTACTGTGCCTAACCTAATCAGATCACGATCTAGGATCAAAGCTTTTTCGTGCTATGGTAATTCAAATCACATTTTTTATTGACATTTCTAGCAAAATTCCAACTTCAGAAAGGAGGTAGCTTGGATTTGTGTACTGATTATATTCAGTTCAAAGAATGCTGAAAACTGTAGTTGCTTACGAAACTGAGGTGAATAAAACTGTTAACTATGGGCATCAGCTTCAGAGGTCTCGTTTAGTAAAACTAGAAGTAAGATATATTTGGTCTACAAATTGCAAGTTACAAGTATGTGCTATTCAGCTACTTATCCACTTAATTAATCTTTTATTGCCTTGAGATAGCTAGCATACACTGTCCAAAAGCTTTTTTCAGATGGAGCACGCTCTGCTGTTCCACCGCTATGTAATTAGATACTACCTCTGGAAGAGACTGCCTGTGCGGATATTCAAGACTCATTTTATACAATTTTATCTGTCTAAGTGCTCATATCTCTGTGAGCACAATGAAATGCCCCACATCATAAAATGTCAATGTTCAACCTATTGTACAATTTTATTCTCCTCTTTATCACAACAATATCTGAGCTGATTCAAACAGCAACTAAATCTCTTACAAGTTATTCCCTTGTAATCCTTTCTTTTTTGACTGGAGAAAAAAATGTTTCCAGAAGGATTTTATGAAAGTTGTACCTTCCATTCAGCTCTTGCTGAAATTTATATTATTTTTTCAGTCTCCTCCTTCGTCCCATCCTACAAAACAATATCCCATTACCCTATTGTTGAGAAACTCATCTCCAAAACATTATTGTTTCTTCTGTTTCATGACTGACACAGTTTGCTCTAGCAACACAAACAGACTCAAAGAAATCCACAGTCACAACAGAAGATAGACTTGAAAGTGGGATTCCTATGGAGGCATTGAGCTTGTAAGTGGGCAGGCCCAAGGAACCGTTACGGAATTTTCCAATATACACTCAGAAATGAAACAGCAAAATTAAACCAAAAAATTACAAGTCAATTACTTTTTCTAAAACTATGTTTTGGAGGAAAATATTCACTAGCATTGGTACAGAATCACTAAAGCACTTGGTTTGGGAAATAATTATTTTTAAGCAGAAAGTCCCAACACCTCAACTGCATGAATCCAAACTACCGACCAGCTTTGGGCATAGTACTTATCAGTCATGAATTTGCTTCTTTTATTCTGCTGGGGGTAAAAAAAAAAATATGAAATATACACACCTGTACAACAATGAAAAGATTTCTCAGGAAACAGGCAGTCTTAATAGATGCAAAAATATTCCTGAGGATGACTATCAACCAGCTCAAACTCCAAATGTCCGATGTTGTCCTGACTGCAGTGAAGTCAGGAAGAATTACACTTGTACAGGAAAAGATAGGAGCAGGGACCCAAACAAATGCTTCAGTAGATAGTACCCAAAGAAACAACTGAGAACTGCAAATGCCTCGCAAACCAGGAGAACTGCATATGTTTAACTGCCACCCACTCACCAGCATTTAAAAAAACACAAGCAACCCACAAGCTTCTGTTATTTAGAAAACTAAGATTAGCCACCATCCTAATTTTTTTTTTTAATTTCTGAACTGAAGATTTTTGCCCAAGAATACTGAACAGAAAGGGATACAGAAAGGGAAACAGGAAACAAAGTTAATATATATAATCAAAACAGACACTCTTCAGTTTTAGAAATTGCTTTAGACAAAGTATTAGAGGTGCTGCCATGTTACTGAGAAATCTGCCTAAAACCCGACTCATGGGTTGTGCTAGACTTGGGATTAGCACAAGATGTATTTTCTTTGGTCAGACAGAAAGGTTTCACATGTTTCTTGGCTGGTTTCAACTGTTTTGGCAGCGAGTGATTACCTAAAATACACAGGATCACTGTGGCACATTTTTGCTGTTGAATTTTCTGCATCTGCAAAGGCACCAGGTTTTGGCAGCTCTCACTGGCTTTGCTACTCTCGTCCCTGTTATGCACTGTAACTTTTAGTAGTGTTTTTGTTTGTTTTTTTAAATTAAAGATCTTTCTGCGTTGCAAGATGCTTTCTGTTGCGTTGCAAATGAAGAATGCAGAGGACAATCTTATTGACAAATCTCTTTTCAAAGGCTTGTGCATAAGAAGAAGCATCTGGACTCACCGACTCCAGTCTTTAATTCCTTCACTAAAACATACAGACGTAAGGGAAGAAATCTGAAAGAAAATCAGGATTAAAACCTTACAAAATTTTAAATCTGTATCAATGACAGTCAAAGAAATACAGGCTGGACATCAAATGCTAAATATGACTGCAGGCTGAACTCTCGTGAGTCTAAGTAAGACAGAAAGGCATCAAACTAAAAATGGAATGTGGACACTGCACACAGATGTATACTGAGAACAGCCAATCTAGAGGAGTTACTCACCACTTTGGACTGGACTCTTTTGGTTATAACTTTACCAGTTTTAACCATTTGACCTATAAATTCCAGAATTGTGTGAGCTTCAAAATGTACTTTAATGTCATAAGAAAATTCTTTTTTTCCAAAAATTGTCAGGGTAACTTCAACCAGAACAGAAATAAATAGGATGAGCTCTCTTTACTCTTCATGCTTTGGATGAGGAACTGAACTAACCACTAAGATTCAAACGTAACCAAATCCTTGAAAGTCTGAGAACTACACACGCTCAGAGAGAACTGGGGAGTTTTAGCAACAACCACTTCTAAGATACCACTCTCACAAATCACAGTCCAGAGCACAGTCAGTAGGACCTTTCATTAACTACTTACCCAGTACCAGCTCTGGAAACCTGAAGTTTTCACCTGTTATGTTCTCCGACAGCCAACTCTATCCATCTAGCACCAGGCTGCATGGAAGAGGAAGATGCAAACTTCAAATGCAAAGGATGACATGAGCAAGGAAAAGGCTCTGCTAAGAGGAGTACATCAGCTCGGGCTTTTCAGAAAGAGATGAAGGGGTATGGCAACAAGCCAAAATGACACTTGGCAGTTGTGAAGAGATGAAGAGGAAGTGAGACCGAACTAGAGAGCCTCTGATTTCTTTGTTCTACCATATATTATTAGGAAATGGAAAATCCTACTATCTGGAGAGGAGCTATGTCAAATACTAGCAGAAAGAATGAAGAACAACTAACATTGTGGGGACTGGTATGAGAAACCTGAAGATGGGAATTAGGTTGAAGATCAAAGTTAGAAGAGGGCATGAACAACATATGTCAAGATTCTCCAATTTTTGCTTTTGCAGTGTTGACAAGTAGTTGTGGAATTGAGCTAAATAGAATCACTGAATGGTTTGGGTTCGAATGGACCTTTATAGCTCATCTAGTCCAAGCCCCCTACCATGGGCAGGGACAAATTTCACTAGGTCAAAAGATATCCATTCATGTAAGTAAACATACTGAAGTCCTATCTAGGTATCAGAATTGTCACACAACATTTTTATTCTTTATAAAGAACAGATTCCACGTACTACATCTAAAAATGTGAAAAGTTGAGAGGTCAAGTACTCAGAAAACACCATGACTAATTCCAGAATTGAGAACGCTAGTACAATCTTAATTTCTCCCCTTATGGCATACACATTATAACAGCATTATATTATTATAAGCTATTTTTCCCACTTGGAAGGATGCTTTATATTACAATGTTAGTAATGTATTTTTAAGCACAAAAAATGCTACTGTGGGACTATTATTCCTACAAAGTTTAGAAAATGTATAAGCAAGCAATGAAGCTAACAGTGGAAAATGAGAAAACCCAAGCAGGTTGCTATTAGAGTGTTAAGAAAATCAGACTCCTTTGTACCAAGACAAATGTGGAAGCCCCAAGGGGAAAAAAAATGAGAATACATCTGTTCCTACTGACGTCAGGAGGCTAAGGGCCAGGCCCTACCCCTGTACAGGCACGACTTCCATTAGCTTCAGCTGAAACAACTTGTAACTTCGGGTAGAACTGGGTCTTCTGCATAGAAGTCAAAATATCGTAGTAGAGACGTGTCGTAAATTATCATCAGTGCATTCTGCAAGTGCCTAACAATGTTGTACAAACTGAAACATTGACAGTCCCTGCCTTGCAAACCTGAGTATCCTAGTCTAAGAAAATATGCAACCAGCATTAAGACGAGGATACTGAGAAACACCGTCAGAGGCTGTCTGCACCAAGAGTTGGGTTATTCTAAACTGTTTATAACCACATCATATTTCTTGAAAATTCCTGTTGCTGAAGATTAGAAATTAATGTACTGAATGCAGCATGATTCGTTTGCTTTTCCATTCATATTATTTTGATAGTTACCAAGCAATCAATAAGAATTTACTTAAATAATTATTCCCTCCCAAATGGTTTGGAAATTATTGCAGATATGTATCACTACTTGAAATATATTTTCTTGATGATGGTTTTAGTTATAAGAAAGTCTATTTGGGCATTGTTGATGTTGCAGTTCCTCTTGCTATGTTCTTCATCATCACACTACTTTTGGGTCACTATTTCTGCCATACGCATTACACCTCATAAATACAACCAACTGAACAAAATGTGTTTGTTCACTTAATTTACTTAATGGCATACCTACACATAACAAGCCACAATGGCAATGAAAGAATAAAGAAACAGTAAGGAATTGAAACAGTGGTCATCGAGAGACAGCTTAGTCTATTCGCTTTTAAAAATCATCTGCTGAAACAATACTTCTGACATTAGCATTTTTAAGTACTGTTTCTTCTTAGTAGAAAGCCTATAGCAATTTTTATTTTGTGCATAACTTTATTTTTGGAACCTGAAGTTATTTAATGTAAACGGTCTCAGAGGGATCAGATGGCCATTATCTTATCAAAGAGGGATAACTAAGGGTTCTTCTGATGCATTCTTACTTTGCGTTTCAACATCATTAAGACTGTTTTGATATCCAGCAGGGACTGTACTTACTATATACTCCATGGGAAATGTAAAATAATGTTCAATATCTTATGTTGCACTGCTAGTGACACGAGGCAATTGTTTTTTTCTGTCATTTTTTTGAATGTTTAGGTAAAATTTTTGCCCAGATAGATAGGCTACAAAAACTGGTAAAATTTCATAAGAACTGTTTATTCATTGTCTTGCTTTCATTTAAATAAAGGCTGAAGAAATACAGAAAAATCCTGTTATTAAAGCATACATTAGTACTTAGTTTAATATTACAAGAAAAAAAAAAAGCTTATGGCAAACTATGATCAACAAACTGGTTATAATAAAATTATCTGTCGTTCTCCAAGAAACAGCACATTGGCTTGCAATGCAGAGACTCCAAAAGCACCAGAATTTTGGAACACACAAAAAGAACCTAATGTATGTAACTGCCACATAAGCAGGTCCATAGGAGGCAGGCTACTCGGGCAGAAAAAAGTGGATGGTATCAGAGTTCTTTTTTATATTCAGTACAACCAATTTTCCTAGCTTCAAGGATATACACTTTAAAGAAGCCCATGTGCAGTGGTCCTCATCTCTTCTTATGTTCTTGTATTACTTCTGGCTGGGGTAGAGTTAATTTTCTCCATAATAGCTTGTACGGTGCTATGGTTTGGATTTGTGATCAAAACTGTGTTGGTAACACAGGGATGTTTTAGTTATTGCTGAGCAGTGCTTACAGAGCATCAAGGCCTTTTCTGCTTCTCATCTCACCCCACCAGCGAGGAGGCTGGGGGTGCACCAGAAATTGAGAGGAGACACAGCTGGGACAGCTGACCCCCAACTGACCAAAGGGATATCCCATACCATACTGCATTGTGCTCAGCAATAAAAGCTGGGGGCAGAAGAAGGAACGGGGGGATGTTCAGAGCAACGGCGTTTGTCTTCCCAAGTAACAGTTACGTGTGTTGGAGCCCTGCTTTCCTGGAGATGGCTGCACACTCGCCTGACGATGGGAAGCAGTGAATGAATCCCTTGTCCTGCTTTGCTTGCGCACGTGGCTTTTGCTTTGCCTATTAAACTGTCTTTACCTCAACCCTCTAGCTGCCTCTCTTTTACCCTTTCAACTCTCTTTCCCACCCCATCGTGGAGGGTTGCGAGAGAGCGGCTGTGTGGGGCTGAACTGCCTGCCTGGGCTAAACCACAACAGTTCCCCACATAATATATGCTTTCATTCGTAAGACATCTCGTAAATCAGATTCACTTTTACCAAACCTTGTGGTCTGTTTTTGTCACTGACACCAAGCAAAGTGGTAGAAAAGCTGTAAGCTCCAGGAGATTTTTTACTAGGAACTTCCTGAAGGTCCTAATGCTTATGAAAAGTCTTATATACTTCTTACGTAAGTATATGCTCACATATGTATATATGAGCAAGAGTGTTATGAAGTATTTCCTTAACAGGAGAGCTTCAGAAACTTCCCACAAGCTGTGAAATTCCGCTATACAATCTAGGGCACAGATTTTTGATGTATTAAATTCCTAACTTCTCTCCAGAATGATGTCTTGCCTTAACAGGACAACTTTTGGCCATTGTTCATGTTCCTAGTCTCTTACACGTATATCTTAAATCTACCTTACACCTATCCCTACATTCTGCAGTTTATCGAATGGGTTCCATAGTAAAAACATCCCTGAATTTCAGTGTTGCATGCTACCACCAACTAGCTCATGTAACTGAAATTTCCTAGGTCTCTTCTCATTTCTTGAATACTGGCACTGTCTGACAATCTCCAAGAATAGGGTACCACCTTTGACTTTAAAAATTTCTTGAGATGTTATACCATATTCTTTCCATTACGCCTAGATGGAGATTTACTCCTCTGACTTGAACACACTCCTCTGATTTTATTTTCACTGTGAAAACAGTAACATCCATTTGTATACATTCATTCACTTGCCTTCATTGGTTTTTCCTTTGCTCCACCTTTTACTCCAGCGAGCAATTATCATGAAAGCAAAGTACTCAGTTTGAGACAGATCCTAGATTTTTCACCCCATCCTCACTAAAAAAGAGCTTATTTTTTTTATTTCAGGAATTTTTTACATTTTTGCAAGTGATGCACCTTCTACTATTTATTTATTTTCACAATCTAATTTAATTTCAAAGTTGGCAAATCTCACCCTTGCTATTTCTAACCTCTAAGCCACAACTTTCTCTTCATTTGTTGGCTGACAGCCTACTTCTAATATCTTGTTCGAAGTCACCCCCTCTGCAGTTAATCTGCAGTTCTTATTTACATATTTTTCTTCTCACTTACTAAAGAAATTTCTGATTTTTCCCCATATTCAGCTGTTCAACTGTTACCTAACTAGTTCCTCCTATTTTCCCTGCAGTGTACCCTGTTAAAGCTGAAATGCTTACATTTCAGTCAATTTATATTTATATTTGCATTTATTTTAAACTGATATAATCAATGATTACTAATTGAAGATCATATTCTCTGAGTAGAGCAGGCTCTCTGAATGTTGGTAAATGATGCACACCTATATGTTTTTCTGCTAAAATCAAATTCTACAGGTGTCTCACACGTGCCCTTCCTTTTTTTTGTAATTATGTATACTGAATTGTACTAACTAATACTCTTGGTCCAGGAGCACCTACTTCTCTGGAATGTACTGCCATCAAATAAATAAATAAATAATAATAACAATAATAACTTTTACTTTTGCACAGATCAAGGATTTTCTAGTACATTGATCATTTACTGGATTGTGCTAGGAGTTGCTCAACCATGTAAGCCCAATAGAAGACCAGCTGCCATGGCTCCATTTTCCTAGGTCTAATCAGTTGCACGTCTGAGCACGTATTCCTAATAGGCACACACACAATGTATGTATACAAAAACAGATATATAAATATGCACATGGCCAACCACAGAGATCAACACAAACACTCAAGCAAACATGGATGGCACGAACAGTGTAATCCTGTCGTCCTCTCTGGCATGAGTCCCTGTGACCTGAGGTGTGACTCTTGCTGCTGGCACTTTACACCCCATACACACACAGGCACACAGAACAGGGAGTACTCTCACCCAGTAATTAAGAGTTTAGTGAGCAGACAGGAGAGACTCGGCTGATGAGGTGCAGGGCATAGCCAGATGGACACACCGACCAGCAGCCTGTTTACGCAGGACTAGCCCTATATACCTCCTCATCCCACTATTTTCCCACACTTCTCCATTCCCGTATCACCTTGATGCTTTCCTTTCCCTGCTTTTGGTTCTTGCCCTAAAAGTCCCACAATAAGCCTTGTACAACCCCAAAATGCTCTTCCTATTATGCATTCCATAACGTGTCCTGTACCCTTAGGCAGTAACCCCCTCAATCTGTGAGGCAACGCATGCAGCTTTTTGGTTGCCTGGTGGGTGTCCCCCACAGCCCCACGGGGCCAAGGCTCCCCTAGGAGAGCCCTGGCAGGGGCTGAGCAGGGGCTCCCTCTCTGACCCTGTTTTCGGGTCTCCCGGCCTGCCTACATGCCCCTGAGCTCCTCCGCATACATGGACACGAGCCTTTAATCACCCAGCCTAGCACGCTGTAAATAGAGATTAAGTATCACTGTTGAAATGCTGCCAGCACTGCACATTCTGGTCCGCGACGACAATCAGCAGGGGAGGGTCAGGGCAGGGAGCGAACAGGCGCGGCCCAAAATCAGCGCAACGGTCGGGCTGCACAGGTACAGGGAATCGAACCACGGACGCAGTTAAAAGCTTCACCATAACCGCTGTGAAAATAAACACGGCGAATTCCCAAAGGGGAACGGATACCCGTTTTCACGGCACCAGAACTCGGCCTCAAGAGTTTTCACACCTCACCTGAGAGACGGAGATTAAGATCCTCACCTCAGTGAGATTCCTCTCCTCTTTTCTGCTTTCCTCTGCCACGACTAACACCCCCCCCCAGCTACACCCAGGCCGCAGAGGCAGCTCTTCTCCTGCTCCAGACCTCACCACCGCGGGCCTCCTCCGCGACCTTGCCGAGGCAGCCGGGCGCGCTGCCCGCTACCGGACGCCCTCGGTGCGGGAAAGGCGCGTCCCGGTGACCTTGAACGCAGCGCCTCCCCCCCATCCCCTCGCGGGCACCGGAGCAGGAGCCGCCGGCGGGGCAGGGCCCCTCGGCCCCAGAAACGGCTGCGTTCCCCGGGGCACCCGCGGGGCGGCGCATGCGCGCCCCGAGGCCCGGAGGGGAGGGGGAGCGCCGGGCGCCCGCGCGCAAGCACGAGGGACCGACAGCGGATTTTCCCTCAGAACAGCGCCACGCGCGGGCACGGAGCCCCTCGGGGTCAGCCCGTTCCTCGGGCCCGGCCCTGCAGCGCGGCGGGAGCCTCGCCGCTTCGCCCGGTACGACCGAGTTCGGCGGGGCGGGGGAGCCTCGGGGGCGACGATTGGAGTGGGCCGCACACCCCGCAGCCCGCGGAGGGGACTCCCGACAGCGGTAGGTTGGAGTGGGGCGGAGCGGCCCATCCCGCCGCCGTGCCCGGGGAGGGACCCCCCGACCGGCAGCCGCGCCGCCGGGGAGCCTGTGCCGCCCGTCGCAGCCTCCCGGGCAGCGGGGTGCGTCTGGTTACCGCGGCACTGCCGGCCCCGCGGGGGTGGGGGGAAGAGCGCCGAACCGCCGCGGGGCTCGGGCGAAGCGACCGAGTCCCCCTCCGCGCCGGGAGCGGAGTGCGGCGGCCCGGGGAGGGGGCGGGGAGGATGACTTCATGCCGCCGGAGCGCTGAGAATTGAGGAGCAGCAGCAGCTGCCGCCGCCGCGGGATGTGGAGGTGAAGTGACGACGGGAGCTGCTGCCGGCTGAGGGAGGGGCAGCGCCGGGCACCCCGCTCCGCCGAGCCCAGCGGCTCCGGGCCGCCGGCAGCAGCCGCTGCGGGACGGAGGGGGAGAGAGAGAGAGAGAGGGAGGGAGGCAGATGCGCTGAGCCGGTCGTTGGGAAGGTGAGCGGGAGGTGCCGGGGGCGGGCGCGGGCGGCGAGCCCTGCGGCGCTGCCCGGCCGGGGAGCCGCCCGCCTCGGCGGGCCTGGGGAATAGCCGCCGTGCCGCGGGCGTGGGGCCGCGCTCGGGCGTGCGGCTCCCTCCGGCTCCCTCCCGGAGCAGGGCGGCCGCAGCGTTGCGCCTCATCTCTTGCCGCCGGAGTGCGCGGCGGCTCCGCGCCAGCTTTCCCCGCGCGCCTCGTGAGGGGGAGGGGGTCCGCCGGCGCGGAGGGGGCGCTGTGCCGGCGACAGGTGCGAGGCCGCGGTCCGGCTGCCCCCGCGCTCCGCCGTGCGGGGTGCGCGCCCCGGCGCCGGGGGGGGAGGAAAGGGATGGCGTCTCGCTTGCGTTCCTGGGTTGGGAAATCGCCTGGCAGGAAGCTGAAGGGAGCGTGGAAGAAGTTGGAGAACCAGCCCTGACGCCAAAGTGGATTCACGCTGACTTTTTTCGGGAGCGATTGTGTGTGTCTTTTTTTTCCCTGTTTTTATCGTCTCGCACGAGGTTTGGGACAAACAGAATAGCAGCAAAATTCAGACGCCGTTTAAATGGAAGTATTAGTGAGTTGCTCTTCCATCGTGTCGCCTCCAGAATTGGGGAAAAGAGTACATGCAGCGCTGTAGCTTGGCCGCTGACATTGCCCAGTGCGGTACGTACGCAGGTCTTAGCCTTAGATGAATGGTCTCTTGGAGTCGAGTGGAAGGGAAATATCTGACTGGCCTCTGTCTCTGGTATGTTGCTGATTTTTAGTTTTGTTTTTTTTCTTTATTCTGCTCTAAAAAAAGTTGCTCTAACGCAGGCGTGTCAATACAGGAGGCTGGGGCTGGCGTGCAGAGGCAGATCATTAGAATGAGCACTGTCTGCATGTAGTAATGGTTAATGGCTCTTTGTGGTTTGGTTTGGAAGCAGAAACAATGATTGTGCCTCTGGGAAGAAAAAGATAGGGTTCTAATCTGTTCCTAATGAAAAAAGGAAGCAGGATATTGGAAGCTGAAGGTTATTTTATTCAACGTCGACTTACTTCTGTGTTAACCTTAAAGGATCCTGTTATCCTATGCGTTTGCAGAGCAGCTCACAGTGGTGGGATCCCCAGTTGTGGTTGAAGCCTCTGGTTATGGTGGTAGAGTGATAAAAGTGATGCTTAGGGAGGTAACGGGCGGTTGCTTGGTCTGTTGCCATTATTTCTGGGAAGATGTTTGAGTACATGTATTTGACTCAGTACTGTTGCTGGGCAAGCAGAAGGTGAGTGATGGCTACAGAGATGGCGAATGTGTACAAAAGACAACTGAGGCTTCACAAGGCTGAAACAAAGTAACCGGTGCATTGAGGTGTCAGAAATCAGTTCAACAGACAAATCTTTGCTCTGAAGAGCAGTCATTAACTATGAGCCTGTATAAGCTTGTTCTTTTTAAGCGCTCCATGGCACATCCAATGCATGCGTTTCAAGCTAGAGAAGAATTCTCATTCCATCGAACCTGTATTTTTCGTCTACCGAACATTTACTTCGTTCCTGTAAAACAATTGAGAGTCTGAGTTACGCCATCTCTACTGTTTTTTCCTTTCTGGAAAAGAACATGGGTGGCTGTCTCAGCAGTTGCAATGTTGTAGTCATTTGTTGATTCCTCCTCTAGTTGCCTCTGGCTGGAAAAAGAACATGTGTAGCTGAGTTTAGATACTTCTCATATTAGTCCACCCATTCTATATAAAGTCTGTTTCCTCAGCGAAGAAAGCAGGTAATGGTCTCCCATTCTGTTGTTGGAAATACAGGGTAGTATGAGTATTCACTAATGTTGACACATTAGCACAGTAAATTTAGCTGTTGTGCTTCCTGGCAAACCTAAATAATGTTTCTAAAGACTGTTAGTTAACTTTTTTTAAAATAATGTGGTGGCACGGATGAAGTAGTTGACTACGAGCTATACATGATCATAGGTGTGAATGTACATCTGGTTGGTTTGACACTGAAATCTTGAATTGCTTTGGTTGTTGTCTTAACGTGTACTGCAAAGACAGAGGGTGTAATCATATGAGATGCAAGACTGTATGTGCACGTGTCCATAGAAAAAAAAAGTGTATATATAATTATCAGTGTGAGTTTAGTGTAACTGATGTAAATCCACTTCCTACAGACTTCTGTTCCGGAACTTCTCTTCCTCATTCTATTACAGTAACTTCCATGGGCCTGCCAAGTGAAGAAAAGCATCTTTATTGTGGTTAATCTGGGCAGCAGCCCCGCTGACTGGAAGAGCAGCCTTGTTGGCCAGCTGGTTGATGCCAGGCAGACTGGGTAGCAGCTGAGATTTAGCTGCCTTTTCCTCAGAGGGTCTCCTATTTTGGAACTCTTCATTTGGGTTAGTTCTTCAAATTTGTAAGAGCTTAATTATCTTTGAGATTTCTAGGCCACCGTCAGCCTTTGAACCAGCAGGTTCATTTGACCAAATTTACGAGCGGGAGCCAGATGGGTATGTTTGCGTAAGGCTTGTTTCCTTAGGAGAACAAACTGGAAAACCCAGTAACCTTGAATGCACTTCAAGTTGCAGAGGTTTAATGTCACTTGTGGCCCTTTCCAAGGGCTGAAATGAAACAGTTCAGTTAATATATTTTTCTCTTATTACAAGAATGTTTAAAGCTGTATTTCTAAGTGCTGTTTGACCTGACTGAAATAACCACATTCCAGAGTATACGTGTAATTTTTCATTTATGTTGTTACTAGGCTTTGAGTTGGATTATTTTCCCCAAATTAAGAGTTCCTTAAAGGAATGTGAGTGGACAGATATTATACAGTGAGCTTAAGACTATGTACTTTAGCACATGCAAATAATTAAGAATATTTCACAGTAGTGATACTGTCTTTTAAGAACAAATGTATTGGTACTTTCCAAATGCCCTTTTTGTGCAGTTGCTAACATTCCTAGGTGAGAGAAAATTTCCATCTGAGAAATAAATGCCAGACATCGATTTAAATTTTTGCCTCCTATTTCATGTTGGACTCTTTTTAATTATTGTCAAGAGAAGATCTGTATGTGAGTGGTCAGTCAACTGCAAAGGTAGCAATTGTTAAGGAGAGCTAAGAGTTTTACCCATTTACAATGTGATAGTGGTGGGAACAAGACAGGCATTACATCTTTTTATCTTCTGTTTCACCTAATCAAGTAAGTCAGCACTTCACAACCCAGGTAATGAGCCCCTAAGTTTAATATCTGAAATATGGAGATAAAAGTGCAGAGTTCATGTATGCGTCTTGCAAAAGCAAGCTGATTTAAGCCTTTCTCTTGAAGAGGGCTGCATGTGACAGCAACACAAGAATGAATCCATTTACTTCTATTAATTTTGTGATGCATTGAGAGACTAGTTTCAAGAACGACTTTGTGTCGTATACTCTTACAAAATGACTGTATTAAAGCAACATTATAAAAGAAAGGACGTGATTGTACAAGAACGGTATACTACCAGTATATATCACTGTCTTTAAATATAAACACTTAGGAGGAGAAAGTAACACAAAATGGACTATCTCGTAGGACAGCTGATGCAAATGTCCCAGCCAAATGCCAGATCAAATCAAATAATCAAATAATTTTATTTTTCTTCCTTTTAATTCTTACAGTAGAACTAAGAAGATAGGATAGTGTTCTTTGTCCTCCCTAACATACTGAAGATACGCTGCATTTCTGTGGTGGTAAAATGATTCCAGGGTATCTCTGCCCTTCTTCCTTGGGTCGACCAGGTATAAAACATGAACTCTGCAGAAGAACTGCAGTGGAAGAATTCCCATGTCCACAGGGATGTGGTTCTCCCTAGCAGAATTTGTTTAGTTTTGTAACCTTTATTAAAATAAATTTCAAAATTGGCTAAACTGCTGTTCTTTGGCTTCACAGGATTCATGGGCAATTTAACCTGCCTTGTATTCGGAAGTGCTTTAAAGCAACTGGCTGGTCTTTACACAGTTAGGCATCCCTTTCTGCACAGTGGCTCAGTGATTCATCAGATATGATAGGCAAATAGGGCTAACTTAATGTACAATTTTAGTTTCTCTGTTTTTTCTTGTCACATGTTTGTTCTAGCAACTATTCTGAAAGACTCAAAGGTGTATCAAAGTTATCTTGGCAGCTGTTAGCTAGCCTGTAAAATGTGCTGCAGCTTTAGTGAGATCATATACATCTTAACATATCTATATAATTATATATATTATATAATATATATATTTGCTAACTATTCACTCATTTGCCTTCTGCCTCCTACAGAATTTCCACTTGCACATATGGTGAGCACATAACTGTGGTGAAACAATCTCGCCACCTGTTGTTTTAAAATAGCACAGATGCTTATTAATGGTCCTTCCATGATACTTTTTATAGTACCTGTTAAACCTCACTTAAAATACTGTGGCTCGTATTGGTAAAGGATATTATTACTTCAGCAGCAGTCTTAAATTGGTTCCTCTTCACCATCTCTACTTGTTGATTGTTCATAGGTAAGAGAGAGGCAAACCTCACAGAAGAGTCAAAGCTATGATGCTTAGTGAGAAACCTGTCAGTGAGTCCTGTACAAGGTGTTCTGTGAAGATGGCTGCAGTGATTTGGATAGCTGATCAACCCAAAGAACTGCAAAAAGTATGAGTGCACCGATTTTCTACACTCGGTCTTGAGCTCAGCGCATGGGAACTCCTTCAGGCCAAGGCTCAAACGCAAAGTTTTCACACTTCAAGGCAAGGGAAAGTAAATAGCAGAACTTGAGCCTTGATCAAGCGTATCTCCTAATGTATATTTATTTATTTTTTCCCCATGGAAAAGTCTGGTCTAAACTGACTAAAGTAAATTTGTGTAAACAGATGTTTCATCAATTCCCTGTTTTCTTTGTCCAGTCCAATGGATTCTCAGCTTTGCTTTCGGAGAATTTATAGAGTTCTCTCAAATATTTCTGGTCTGTAACTCTCTAGATTTGTCTTTTGAAATTTTTTTTTTCCCTAACCTGGTCAAAGTAAGAATTAAAAATACATTTCTAATTTGAAATCATCCATCCACAAGTGGATCAGGAAAAATTCATGTTGTTAAGTGGCAGTTCACTGTCATTCTCACTTCACGCAGACGTAAATTTAAAAGGGTGATAAGGATAAACAGACTGCACTACTTTCAAACTTCCCAAGGTGCTTGCTCTGAGGCACAGAACGTGCTTGATATCTGCATGTTGTGAATTCCAGGAAAACACTGTTATACACTGCAAAGAATATATAACAGAAAAAGGAATGAAATATGTGTCTTAAGTTTAGCACAAGGTCTTAGAGACTACTAAGGTGAGTGTGTGTGGGTTTTTTTTAGTGAGTTTTTTAAAAGAAATACATGTGGAGACTTTTTTTTTTCCTGCGGTGCATGAGATTTTACACTGGTTGGTTGGGTTTTGTATAGCTAATAAATTAAAAAATAGTTGTTCACATCAGAACAGTGACTGTCAGATGCCTGTTGGAACTATATAGGATGAACAAAAAGCTCTTCTTATTCAGGAAACATGTGTGGCGTATCATTGCAGGCCTAGCCTGTAAGAATATAAATCTGCTGTTGAAATAAGACCACTGGCAAAATTCTGATAAAAGATGCTTAGAGAAGTAACGCATAAATTAAATGGAGTAATCATCTCTTGATACAGTCTGCCAGTGTTTAGTGCTCAGCGTTGGTTAGGAGTTTCGTGAGCTCAAAGCAATGTTTGCACTATGATGTTGAATCGCAAGGGGCATCGTGTCCTCACTGGATGTGTTTGGTTGATCCGATTGATATTCTCAGCCTGCACAGTAGTATCCTTTGGCAGTTGCATGATTCAGTGCATGTGAAGTGTAAGGAAGTAAGGCTCTGTTTTGCCTTAAAATTTGTTGCCTAATGATTTAAGTGGTGGGGGCCCTTTTAATTGTCATGATGTGAGAAATGTTAAACAATTGTTCCCTTTTCAGTTTCTCACTAATCATGATTTCCCATATCTGTCACATTCTCTTTCTCATGAAGAACAGAGTTGTCTTGGTTTTACTCTTTCTGCATATGTAGATTCTGTTCCATATCTGCTTGATTGTTTGTCACTTTTTAATATACTTCCTACAAATTTATTTCTGATGTACAGTGATCTTAGGAACTCTGCTTAGTAGCCTGATAATTTCTGTTTCTGTTGCATTCCTTTCCTCGTTTTTTTACTATGCCTATTTTTTCCAGTTATTATTTACATGTTTCATTTGGGCTGATGTCTTGTGTCCCTGTTAGGTTCGTTTTCATTGTAAGATCTGTACAATATTATGTTTACAGGGAGACTGGAAGGAACTGGTGCCATTAGCCAGAAACAGAAGTTGGTAGCTGGATTTAAAAAATGTGCATTTTAAATGTGAGAAAGAACATACTGTAGTGTGTAGCCTTATAGAGCAAGAGAGATTCAGTTGTAAGCCCTTCCTTTGTTTTGTGTTACTCTTGTTTTAAAATAGCTGGATGATGGCAGTTGTACTGACTTGGGCTAATGTTTGTGAGTTCAGAGATGGCGAGCAGAAAGGATAGGATTCATTAATGCATGTAAGAATTGGAGCATGTGAAAACATTTCAGACTTTAAAAGGCAGGCATAATGTGAAACAACTGATTAAAAAAAAGCCTAAAAATAGACTGCTGCATTTTAAGTAACTGTTATTCGTAAGGTCTCATGGAGTCAAAGCGTGGTAAGAGATATGAATGGAATATGCGTGAATATAGAAGCTGTATGACTTGAGAAAGACATAGCTTATCAAAATTGATTACAGCATGCCTTAAAAGCCTAAGGACACCGCAGCTTTTTGTCAGTGAAGCAAGTTCATTTTATCATATATGTGTTTACGTACAGGCTACTTGTGTTCGTGTTCAGTTCTTAGACAAATACCAAAACCTTTTCCAAGCAGAATATTTATCCTGAGTAGGGAGTGCCCTAAATCATTCTGAATAGCTAGAGGCCTTGTTGGATACTTCTCTGGTGTGTTTATTTGCCTACAGGGAGTTCAGGTGTTGATTGTTGAATGTCAGCTGTAATATTAAAAGGTGGTAAAGAATTGTATAATACCAGTGTCTGAGTGACAACATGCAAAAATAATGCCACCACTGCTACGTGTCCTTTTAGAGTGCAATTTTTGTATCTGTACCTAATGTAGTACTTCTAGAGCCTGACTGCGGCAATAGTAATATTCTCTTGGATTTTACAAGACCAAAGAAACCTGATAA
This sequence comes from Opisthocomus hoazin, assembly GCF_030867145.1. Classification (NCBI taxonomy): domain Eukaryota; kingdom Metazoa; phylum Chordata; class Aves; order Opisthocomiformes; family Opisthocomidae; genus Opisthocomus; species Opisthocomus hoazin. The sequence continues at coordinate 35,267,062 of NC_134416.1, read as the reverse complement.
ATTATGAAAAACAGGTGCACAGCCTTCACCCATCCCCAGCACATGCACAGAGCATTTCCAGAACAAATAAAGTTTGAATGGTTATTTATAGAAGATGAACATGTTAGCCATGCACACAGAGGAACACACCTACTGTGTAAGAAATTTAAGCATGTAACGTCACTTCCTCACTGATACTTTAGTATTCGTTATATGTGTAACAATAGGCTTTTAATATATAGAAAGCTACTAAGCGGGAATGATCTCATCGGCACATGAGGAAGATATTTTTGCATGGTAAGGTACATTACCTAATTGTGACTCTAGAGGAAGATACTTTTCAGTTGTACACTCTGCACATATACGTGATTGCTGTGCAGACCAAAAAACAAGAAGAATTTCTGTTACCCTGTTTTCTCAGATACTAGGGAAATGTATTATTTATGTAGCACCTTTCATCGTGGAAGACTTGAAAACATGTTACAGCACTTTCATTTTCATTGACAATATTTGCAAGTAAGGGATGAAAGCTGTTATTTAAACATTGTTTTCCCACAGTTGTATAGCTGATAAGACTGCAGATCATGGGGTTATTTATGTTAACCTCCAGAACAAGGTACTGATTTCTGATGACTGCTGCAGCACACTGAACCACGCTGTTTTCTTCCAAGCAGAAGGAATGCTTCCTATTGCTTTTATGCCTCATAGAAGCAATTTTTGAAGGCCGTTCATCTGTCACAGACTGTGGGTCTGTTTCATAAGCAGTGTGTCTAGTGGGACAACACACTATGCACCTCTATTTTGTGTAAGCTTACTAGATCCTCCAGGTCCGCTCTTTGTTAGCATTTCTGTTCTTCCATCCTCTAACCTGCTTGGCCGGACTAAGCCAGGCACCAGTACTCCTTTTGCAAGTTTTGCAAGTATATTTTTTTTTAAAACTGAATTTTGTCAGGAAGTAAAACTTTTGAGTTTATAGTTGGGTCTCGCTTTGTATTTCAGTATATCACAGTATTTTGTAAGTATGTGTTCTTAGCTACTTTCATATATATTTATTTGGAGACTAACAGATTGCATACCTTAAACAAATGTATATTATTTAAGCAAGCTACAAGGCAGAATTCTAGAAAGAAAAAAATTTTAGCGCTGTTCTGGGGTCGGCATCCAAATGACTGCCTATCCTTCTATGGTTTTATGTTGCATTAATTTCCTACCACAGCGGGAGGAGAAAGTGCCAAAACCATTCCAAGTTTCCCGTGCTTTCCAGGCTGTGTGATCAGAGCCAGTTACTGAATATTGTGTGCTCTTTGAGCCTTAGGCAGCACCCAAGCACCTTGTTTTGGTGTCTAGCCATGCTTGTGGCAAGTAGGCTCTTCTGACCAGCTCATCCTCAGGGGAGCCGTTGCCTGTCTCTCTGTGCTTAGTAGTGATTCATTACACTCTCCTCTCAGGGCTGCTCTTCACTGTCGTCTTTCATAATTCTATTCTTGTATGAATTCTGGTGCCAAATATGGGTGTTTTGAGGGTTTTTTGTTTGTGTGGAATGGGTATCAGCAGGATCAGAGTCACAATCTTTGCTTTAAGTTAACAGTTTCTATGAATACTGCTGAGCACTAGAACAGTTTCATATATGTTGTGCTGTTGCCAAGGAATTTGGTACATGTTTGGCTTGTGTCAACTTGTTCTTCCAAACAAATCCAAAACTTGGTCTGGGAATTGGTGTGGGTTAGGTGCCATTTCCCAATAGGTAATTTGAATGTTGTTTAGAAAATGAATTCTCCTGCTAGAAGCCTTTTAGTTTACCTCACTTTCCCTTGATGTGGTTGCTGTTGAGGCAGGCCAGATTTTCAGCTAATTTGTCTGGCTTTTCTCTGTTCAAACCGACGAAAACGGTGGAAGCTTTCTATGCATCCTGTGAGATCTGTCTTTCAGCTGACGTTCCTTCTGTGACACTCTTCTTGAACACCTACTTAATCATATCTGTTGTTTGTTCTGTTGAAGAAATTTCAACTTCCCAACCCCCTTTCTGAAGTATTCCTGTTGTGTTCAGAGAGCAGTAATTCCAGTGAAGTGTTCTAATTTATCTTTATTCTCTAAGCACGTTTGAACGCCTTGTCAAGGAAGGCAGATATACAGAAATCATTTGGAGTATGATGGCTCACAGTTGTTGAGGCTTTCAATAGTTTTACTTTCTACGTGTGTTTATTTTGTGTTAAGGTGTGATGTGAAAATCCAGGAGAATTCACAGTTTAGCACCTCAGTTTTGTTGATTTTCCATATGTAGTGGTAATTTATCAAAGTAATTAACATTCTGATAACAGTGGCCAAAATACTAGGCTTTTATTTTCACCAGGGGTTGTCTCTTAGGAGATTCTTGTGTAAGTGAGGACGTAGATCTTACACAGGTACCCAGCAACAGGACAAGGGGCAATGGGCACAAACTGAGGCACAGGAAGTTCCATCTGAACATGAGGAAGAACTTCTTCCCTCTGAGGGTGACGGAGCCCTGGAACAGGCTGCCCAGGGAGGTTGTGGATTCTCCTTCTCTGGAGATCTGCAAAACCTGCCTGGACAAGGTCCTGTGCAGCCTGCTGTAGGTGACCCTGCTTCGGCAGGGGTGTTGGACTAGATGATCCCCAGAGGTCCCTTCCAACCTCTACGATTCTGTGATCTGGACAGTTTAGAAAGGACAACATAATTAAGAGTTAACTGTTACCAGAAGAATGGGAGGGTGGATCAAGTGAGGGACTTTCTGGATAAGTCAAATATAGGACTTAAAAACTTCTGATTTGTATACGCATACTGATGTTGATATGTCAGGGTTTTTGTCCAGTGGGTGAGTTTTTCCCTCCTCATTCACACAAAGTGCCTGCTCTGTGGAACTAATGAGTGTGAGATCAATATGAGGGAAGAAGTTGTTCCTTTTATAAAGATTAGTAATAGCAAAATTTAAGTAATGAAAAATAATGGTAACTCTCTACTCTGAACTTTTCCCCTCCTTTCTTTTCTGCTTGTATATGTATTTGGGTGGTAGTCAGGTGCTTCTGTCTTACAGTTTGGGCATCAAGATTTCTTACAAACTAAGGAACAAAGGCTTCTGTGTTGGGCTTTTTGCTTTGTTTTGTTTTGCTTTTGGGTTTCTACTTTTCTGTCCAACTAGCCAGCTCATTTAAAGTTAAAACTCTTACACTTGGCATGGAGGCTGTTTATATTCAACCCAGCTGATGTATCACTTAATAAAAAAGTATTCAGGGAAGCATGAAAAGATTCAGTAGGATTAAATAGCAAAGCATAAGAGTTTATTCCATGCAGGAGCAGCCGTGGAAAGCTAAAGGCAAGCTAAAGAAAGAGGCATTAATTGTGGGAAGTTAACATGTAAAATGGGAATCAGAAGAGAAGATTCTTCAAATGCTTTTAGTTACTGAAAGTGTTGATTGGGAGGTCTTCAGTTTACAAGTGAGCAAGTATAAAGAGAGATGGAAAAGAAGCCTATTAGGGATAAAGAAAAATTGTTGAAGTGGCTGTTGTGTACCTCCCTGTAATCAGCTGTGTGTGAACAGAGTCTTTTCTCTCCTACCCTTGAGTGTGGTTTTAGACATATTTGACCAGAACTGTTGGTTATTTAAGGTGTCATGGATGACATCTGAGAGCAAGACATAGCTGAAGTCAGTATCCATGTGCTTCTATAAATAAAGAAGATTGTATGCTAGGCCTTGCTGAATGCTGGCTTGTCTGTTAACTGAAATGGCTGACTATTCACAAGTTTATTTCAAATCTTCTTCCTTCAAGTGCTTTATTGTTCAAAACCTAACGAAACAGAACACAGGTCACTTTCTCTTTGTGTCTCTCCTTACCTATTTACTGACTGCTTTGAGAGCTTCACATGGAACTTAATGAAAACATTCTGGCTTTTCTAGTCATTTGCTTGGTTTCACCTGGGAAATCTACACACAACTATGTCTGACAATAACCAGGAGTTCAGTTACTGCTGAAGGATCCTTTGTTGTCCTCTGAAAATCCTTTTGTCTCTGAACACAAGAAGAATAAACCAAGACTGGAATAAGCTCTAAAATGCCAAGCTGAGTGCCTCACCATCTGCACTTGGATCGTCCGCGGCACACCTACTTGGACTGTGCACAAGTACATGTCCTTTCCATGGAAACTGGAATGGCGATGCAGAGAATGGGAATGCCTAGGTCTCATCCTGACATTTAATCGTGACAAGTCTTCAAAGTACTCATGAAACATGCAACTTGAACATAACTGCCATCTCTTTTTTGGTCTCACTGACTGGCATGTTTAGCTGCTTTTTCTACAGACAAATTTTTTTTGGAGTTTCCTCTCATCTCAAAATGACAGAAGCTACTCTGCCTGCACTGAGCAATATTCCAGCCCTTTTATTTGCTGGAGCCGCTCTAGCAGGATCTAACAGACAGTACGGCTTAGCCCTAGCCTTCTGATGAAAATACTTGTTTTGGCAAGTAATTTCCATTTCTACAATTGTTTGGAAGAGGATGTGCTTGGTGCTTTCTCATCTGTCTGAAGCAGAAGGAGAAGTACATACTTACACCTGAAGCTTGTCTCAACATGCAAATGTTCTGGCAGGTGCTTTGAGGGAACTAAAATGGCTTTACTTCAAATAATAACTGAAATAATTTTGACTCCTTCTTTAAGCTTCTTAGGAGAAGACATAGGCAAGAAAGAATTTTTGTCTCCAAGGGAGACTTTTTTTCTACAGGGGAGACTTTTTTTTTTAATGAAGTCGGTTTATTTCTGTGGAACTCCTGTGGTGTCCTTCTCATCTTCTGTGACCAATTTGCTAGTCTGTTTCTGTAACTATGGTTATGTAAGCTACCAAAAAGAGTGAAATTTGTTTGTCCGACTTGCTCAAAAAAACTTCTTTATCAAGAAGAATAAATATAATGACTTAGTTACCAAGGTCTATTGATCTGATATGAATCCCAGGCAAAACAGTAGAAAAAGCAATACTCTTTTCACTTACAGCTTTGAAGGACAGGATTATAATTAATGCAAAACACTGATGGTTAATGAAAAAAAGATCTTGTCAGAGAGACCTTGGCATGCTGGCTTTATGTATTTTGGAGGTTACAAGTTTGACTGAAGGAAATAAAATTATTAGTCTATTTTACTTGGTGAAAACTGAAGCTAATGTTATTTCATGTCTGGCAACTCAGACACCTCTTATGTTACCTGCCAGGTTTGCTAGTTAGTTCCAGATGCCAGGCAACACGGTGGTAGATAGTTACAGCAGAGCGTATGATGTGTTAAGTTCATACCTATGTCTTACCGACTTACTTTTCATATAGATGTGATGAATGTCTTCTCAACAGGTTCATGGTGACGTTTAGATCCGTACTGGCCCACACTATAAGCAGCTGCTTCTGGATTCACTGTGAAAAGATTTCTAGAAGATGGTGTAGTTTCAAGAGTCTTATTTGCTCAGAAAATACTGACGACTATCTGTCTGACGAGTATATGATTTTCCCTCTCTTGCTCAGTCTCTGCAATGGTCTGCATTATCTGTGGGTGTTCCCTTACCTTTCTCTCTCCTCCCTGTCTTCCACCCACACCAAGAAAGACAAGCAAGGGGGAAGTTTTTCCTACAGTAGAAGGTAGAAACAGAGTTCAGAAGTGCTCTAGAGAGCTGTGAGTATCTGGAGAGCTACATGATTTCATACAGCTTCCATATTTTACCAATGGGAAAACTTGTTTTCCTATTGCTAACTTACCTTGACACACAAACATTCAATCTTTCTCTTAAAATAAAACTTTGAAACCAAAGAAATGCAAATTAAATTTACTTGTTCAAAAGTGCTGGTAGTCAGAATGTTGTTTAAATATAGCAAATTTGTCAACAGTGTGCTATAATACCTGTTCATGAGGCTCACTGAGCATGTTTGCTAGATGAATTCAAAGACAGCACAAAGAGGATTAAGAGTACTCCCTGGCCATCTTAAAGACCTATATGACTAGTGTTTTTGTGGCTGTTTATATGTAATGCATCTGCAAATGTTCATTGCAAATTTGTGTTAAACCCACCAAAATGATCACTTCCTTTCTGGAAAACTGTGAAACTGTTGAAACACTGAAACTGTACATTTCTGTTTCTTTCCATGTGACTCATCACTTTGCCTCATTTAAATGTTTTACACCTCATTAATTCCTTGTGATTATGTTGTGTGTCTTAGTTCTTTCTACTTTGTACTGGACAAGATGAACTTTGTTTTATTTGTTTTCTTGCATTTTGAACTTCGGTACAGACTGTTCTCCATTACAGCTCCTTGTTTGATCTACAACAGGGTAAGATTCTTCCAGACATCAGGATGTTGCCTAAAAATCAAGAGGGGCGCTTAATGTCACATTATCTTCCCCGCTTCTCTTGTAGTAGATATAGTGAAGACTTGACCACTGTGAAAACAGAAGACTGCCAGCTGTGTCATATGCATGTTTTCTAGTAGCATGAAGAGAGCCTCTTGTATAAGTTGTAGCCAGAGGATGCTGACTGGGTCTTTCAAATTAATTATTGACACTGGCATGAGAAACACAGAAAAAACAGATGAAGAAAGGCGAAAAAAGGTCACCAGTTATAATGAGTAGGATCTTTTGAGGAGTCTCTGAGAAGCAGCTATTAAAAATATAAAGCATCAACAAAACAACAGAAAAAAACCCTTAATTTATAAAGTACTTGTTTTTCAGTGCTGTGGCCAGAACTCCATATGAGAGCTGCCTTTGTAGAATCCTTTGTCTTCAGCCTCTAGCAGTTTCCTCTCACTTTGTTCTTGTACCCCTCCCCTTCTTGTTTTCTGTCAAAAGGACAGAAATGAAGGTCAGGTCTGTGCTCTGGACCATATGTCTGAGTCAGTGCTCCATACTATACATCTATTGCTTTTTTCCCCCAGCTTCTGTTACAAATTCATAGCTGAAAAACAAACTCATAGGCTTTAAAAGTTCATAACTGCAAGACGCTAATGAGGAAATCTCACTGCAGAAATGCATTATGATGTCATTTTTTCCAGATGCTGCTAACAGATGGAGTTTCTTACTACTTTATTATTTTATTACTTGAAAAATTTATTTTAAAATAAGATCTTATTTCAATGCCTACTTGCCCTGTATATTCCTAAGGCTTTCTCTTGTGTGCCAGCTTATAATGGAGATCATCATTCTACCTTCTGTAGTATGCTACCCAGCTTGTAGATAATAGGTACACGTAAGACTTTATTAGATAATGTGTATGTGTTAGTAGCAAAATACACAGCAGTGTTTCTCTTTCAGCTATAACGAAGCTCAAGGCCAAAGAATGTGTGTTCTTGCAAATTTAGGAGTTAAATATGCAAATCTTCATCTTCTTTTGAGAAATTAAGTATTTTTGACTGTATGCGTGAATCTGATGAGAATTCAACCAGTGAAAATTCTCCAGTACAATTAATTAAAGCTGCTATCCTGAGAACACTTTGCATTAATTTTGTATCAGATTATACTTCTACTTTCTGCAACCTTAATTAATCAAATCTTAATTGTTACTCAATATGTAGCACTGTTTTGGGCTTAAAAAATATCAAGGGGCATGCTCCTAATTGAATATTGGGATCTGGGGAGTGGAGGAGTCGATATTGGTCCCCTTTTCTGAAGGGGAAATAAACTGAAGTCTGAGCAGGGGGAAGAGAAAGGTGAAGGGCAGCTTGTCCTTCGGGGCGAGAAATGGCAGCAGAAGACAGACAGCAAAGTAATTAACAGGTCTTTCTCCAGAAGAGAAGGTGGCCTTTACTGTGCCTAATTACACAGACTGTAATTTAAAACATGCTGTCTTGATCTCACAGTTGGATCTTTCCGTGCCTGGTTCATGCAGGCAGCCTGCTTAGGTTTTATGCCTGTGAGCAGATACCAAGGTAGTCTTTGCCTGAGACCACAAGCTGAGAGGACAGATTGCCTTGTGCAGAGTTAGAACTCTCATCCTTTGTGGATTAGTGTTGTACAGTAATCCTTTGTAGATTAATAGCTTTGGCCTGTAAAGTTAACATTTTGAATTGTACCAGGATACAAAGGAGTATCAATTTTAGACTAAACCTGGGCTGTTATCCTCCAGCAAGTAGAGAGCTAAAATCTGACTTTATAAACTCTGTGCAGATGTGTGATTAAAAGGACAATATCTAGTTGCTTGTGTTATATATCAGGAACAAGCAAGTCTCAAGCAGGCCAAATTAATTCAAACTCCCTAATAATGGATTAAACAATGTTTCTGTCAGCCAGTACCCTTTGGTTCTACAGTACTTTTAATGAGGCTGGGCTCTTGAGCCAATAAAATATCTGGGAACTACATGTACCTTTTAGGAGAATGAATTCAAGACTGTAATCTTTTCCTATTTTACTTAAAAACTGTAAGCATCTAGAGCTGCTGGCCAGACTATGTGCATACCATCTGCATCTCACCTAAGACTGTTTATGATCTGGTGACTAGGACTTTCTGACCCTAAACTCTCTAATAATGAGGCAGCAGTGTGCTGTTGCAGTCATTTGGAACCCTGGGTACAAAAGGGATACTGACATACGAACTCAAGTTTACTGGCACCCACCAAAATCGTTATGTGGCTGGAGCACATGATACACAAGCAGGGGCAGAGGGGACTGGGTTTCTTCTGTGTAGAGAAGAAACTACAAGGAGATTTAACTGCACTACCCAAGGAAGGGTTATAAGAGATGAGGTAGACCTTTCTTGGATGTGTACAATAAAAGAGTAGGTAGCAATGGTCACAAGTTGCTGTGAGAGAAAGTCCAACTACGTGAAGGGGAAATCTTTCACTGCAAGAATGGTTTAGTGCTGGTACAGGTTGTCCAAAGTCCGTGGGGAACCTCCATCCTTGGAGATACTAAAAATTCATTTGGAGTCCCTGAGCAACCAAACCGAAGTTTGAAGTTAGCCTAGCGTTGTGCAAGTGGTTGTTGAACTTGATGGCCTCCAGGTGTCCTTTCCAGCCAAAGGTTTTCTGGGATTCAAAGAGATCTGTAGATTTACTAGGTGTGTCTATACAGACCTAGCAGTCATGACTCAGGGCCTGAGTTTAATTTAATACCTTCTGTGTGGAGATAGGGAAGCAGAGAATCTTATTGCTCATCTTCCATCTAGTAGCTTCATGTCAAGGAAGGAGACCTGGACTCCAGACTGTCTTCAGCCTCAAAGAACCTGAACCTATGTCCAAGCAGAGAGGACAGAACCACCAGTATAAAAGGTATGTTGAAACTGGTTTGTTGTGTACAAGCACAATTGCTTTTCTTCTGGCCTGTGCCTTTTTGCAGACAAGAGGATGCTTGATGCTGTAGTCTTGTGATTTGTATGCTGAAAAACAGGAAGCCTCCACTTCTGGATCATGCTCCTTAGATTATTTTTGTTGTTTCTAATTGACTCTGGAGTAAAATACATAAGCAGTTCTGGAAGTCTTTCTAGCTCTAGGTGTTATGCACAACACAGGCTTTTGTGTCACTCAGTGCTTATTTCACAGGAATAAGCTGATCTAAGATCATGCAAGAGACAGAGCTTCAGTTAAACCTGCCCCACAGAAAGTGTCCAAATGCAGCAGAAAAATACGTAAGTACCATGATGATACGGTTCTCAAACTTCTACGCGAGTAACAGAGTTATGGCAAGCTGGTATTTGCCTGAACCTGTAAGACATGACGACTGTGTTCTTTGTGAAGAGATTGCTTCTATTTTCCTCATGCTGCCATGTGAAGTGAAATTCTCACTAAGACAATGAGATGCAAACCAAATAAGCAATTCCATATTTCGGTGTTAATGATTTTGTCGTTGTTTAATGTACGTTACTCTGGTGCAGAAAAACAGATAGGTGACAACAGGCATTGCAAACGAAACTTACCCTTCTATCAAATCCACCCACATGGAAAAATATTAAGAAAAGCTCCATCACATGCTGGAATCTGTGAAATCTAAAGCAACCCTGGGAAGTAAATTAATTTAAATTAGTAGCTGTATATCATTCAAACCGTACTGGTGTGGGACAAGAAACAACAGAAATTAAGCAAAGAGTATAGAAGTTCATGACACTTGTTTTTTTGTGTTGCGTTGGTTTTTTTATTGTGAATGTTGCCAACACTGTCCTAGGAGACCTTGTAGCTCCCTCTTCTGAAGTATATTCATTTCCAATAGCTGTCAAAGTCTTTCTGCACAGGCTTGTTAAGGAAAGCTAGTGAAAAATACTTGTTCTGGATAGAGACAACACCTTTTTGTTTTTTTCTGAGAATCACAAAAGTTGGTGTATTTGCAGCATTGTTCCTAGTGTCATAACGTGAAGTAATCACTTCATATACAGCACAGTTTTTTTGTCTAATCATCGTGTACTATTATAGTTTATACTTTTACCTACTTATAATTCTTGCTTTCTTATAACACAACTAGCATAGGATTATAGCTACTAAATTCTGTGCTGATCTATTTGATGTTAACCATGATCAACACAGTATTTTCAAGACTGCTTCACAGCAGGTACAAATAGACTTGCAATGTAGCGTGTTTTTGTCTCTGTGTGTTATAAGGAAAAAGATATTCAGCCTATATTAGTATACTGAGTAATTTTCTTAATGAAGCACGTGAGCTGACTTAAAAGGTAGTCACTCTTCTAGGTGTACATAATCAGCCCTTTGTTTCTAAGAAAGAACATTCTTTATTTAGCATCAGGCGTGGTTCTGTCTTTGGAACTCCTCTGCCGTATTATTGTTTTATAGTGCCCAAGATTAATAGGAAGAGTGCAGAACAAAGAACCCAATATGAAGCTGAACAGAGCAAAAATGTCTGAGTTGCAAGGTTTAGCTCTGAAATACTTGATTACTACTGTTGTAGCATCTGCAAGACACAACGCTATGCAGCTTCATAAAAACTTTATGCGGTAACATTAGAGCTCACTGGAGTATTCTATTACATGCTTGATAATCAGACTAAACCAGTTTCCCTTTGTTGGCAGTGTAATCACCATCTCTATTGAATGAAATTAGAATGGTGGTTTGTTTTGTTTAGCTTACCTGGGAGTTTTTTGTGTGGTGGTGTGCTGAGTTCGGCCAGGACAGGGTTAATTTTCACCGGACTCCAGGAAGGGGCACAGCCGGGTGGGCGGACCCAACCCCAACCTGGCCAAACAGAGTGTTCCATACCATGTGCCGTCATGCGGGGTTCCGGTGGGGAGGGCGGCGCGGCGGGAACTCACTCACGGCTCGGGAGCGTGCGGCGGCGGTGCGGTCTGAGAGAGCGGGTCTGTTTTTGTGGTGTATTCCCCTTATCTGTATCATTGTTGTTACTGTTACCTCTGTTTGCTGTTCTGTTAAAGTGCCCTTATCCCGACCCACCAGTTTCTGCCTGCTTCTTTCCATTCTCCTCCACACCCCGGCGGGGGGAGGGGCGGCCGCGTGGCGCTTTTGTTGCCAGCGGCAGCCGAAACCAGAACAGGTGGTGGTCTTGGTTTTATTTCTTTTTTATTCAAGTTATTTAACTGGAAAGTTGACTGAAAATGTTTCAAATAAACTAAACTGGGAAAGAAGTATTTGTTTGGGGTTGTGAGTGATGAGAGGCGAGGGAGAGGCGTTGTTGTGTTTTTCCTGGGAGTGTGTGGGGTTGCTTTGTTTTTTAAAAATAAATAATCCTATTTCTGCTTATATTCCTAAGGTGAATATGGTGTCTGCTTTTTTCCATGCTACTGTTTTTGTCATGAGGATGGCATAGCTCTTCATTTTAATCCTGTCTTCAAATAATATCCTCTTCCAGTTGTCAGACTTGGAGAATCTGTGCACCTTTACACACCCTGCAGTTTATGTATCGTTTTTAAGAAAAGAAAAAAAATCCATCTGTATTTATTATTTTTGTGGGGGAAACTTGATTAAGCTTGTTTTTGCTTTCTGTTGAACCCATTAGCTTTGGTAGTCCCTTAAATGGTATACCAAGATATGCCAAACGAGAATAATTTACTTAAAAAAGCTTTATTGAACCTAAGAATCGTCACGTTATGTGATGTATGTGGAATTTCAGGGAAACAGCCAAAATCCCTTTGTCTTTACAGAAAAGTTTACTTCTTTTGGCACACAGGCCAAATGGCCAAAAGATTTGTAGTGATTCCCAAACAACACCTTGGCATATGTAGATCACTGTTGTCTGGATGTATTACAAATACATTATTCCAGTAGTGACATCATGCAGAATAGCTCTGTGGAAAGGAGGGGACCCATGTCAAGACATGGGCATTCAGCGGTGCTTCACACAGAATTGAAGTGCCCAGAGTGTGTGAGTCTTCATCCAAAGGTCAGCTCTGGGGAAATAGTTTTCTATTTCAATTAGCCTTCCAGATTCTTGATTACTTTTTTCCTTTCAGTGTTCTACATGTTTAAACTTTTTAAAAAGTTTGTATTTAATAAGTTTGTATTTAATAATTACTAATAGAATTAGATATTTTAAATTTTCATTTATTTTAATATTTGAATATTAATATGTGAATAATCCCTGTAGGATGTTGAGCAAGAAGAGTGGCAGAATACAAAAGGGGGGAAATATTGCTTGATTCTGAAAGTCAAAGATTTCTGACAAAGGTTTAACAAGCAAGTTGCTTAGGGGAAGGAGGAGCATTTTGGAAAGAAAGATTTAAAACAGAAAGGCACCTAGGCTGAGCAGGGTGTAGTTAAGATCTCTCTCATCTGAATGTTATTTCACTCAGACTGTGCTGAAAAGCTTTTGTGAAATGAAGATGCATCTTGTCTTCCCATTTTTAGTTCACCTCTGATTTCACTGGGGTTTATGATGAAAACAAATATGGAATATTATCTGTTATGCAAACATCAGTACAATTTATTTGAAAATAATGATGCTGTTTCTGTTAGATCATGAAGAGGCTGTAGGTGTAAGGTATGCAGTAGCAATGGAAAATTTTGTTCAAGGGAAGGGTAGAAAAGATCATATCTGGTGGTTGGGATGGTAAATTTCAAAGACATTGCACTAGAAGTTAAAATACTGAAAGTTTGCCTATGAAGCACACGTTCAGCGAAGTTTTTAATTCTGCATAAATAGTCGTGCTAGAAAATGTGGGCTTTAATTGCCTAGTAGTAGAAATAAAAACGTCTTTGTCTTCTCCCCCCCATCCCTTTCTTCCCTTAATGTTTCTTATAGTGTGGGTGAATTTCTGACTCGGCTGAAATCAGTGGGTTTTTCATCAACTTCAGGTCTTGAAGTTTGCACTATATCTTCAAATTTCATGGGTGGTGTCCTACATTTCAACATTACATTAAGTGAAATTTTCAGAAGTGAGAAGAGGCTTGCGCTTGCTAGCTTATTTCACTACTTATCCCAAGATACTTTTTTAAAAGTTCATTCTTAACTGATGTCTGAAGCATGAGGTCCTTTGTTGGTCACCTGAAACTGAAAATGCGAGTTTATACATACTGTGTTCCTTCACCCAAACTTGGCATGTTACTTGCATGTGGGCAAGTGTCATCTTTTTACCTGTTGTTCTTGTGGAGTACTTATTTTTTAAACAAGCTAACCAGTGTTCAGAGTTAACCCACAAGCAAATGCGTCACCTCTTGCAATGTACTTGCATCTTTGGCACTTCTTGCTCTTCTGGGAAGCCGTAATTCAACTGAATAATGTGGTGTGATCTTGAAAAAACTCGTGATTTTGATTCTGTAGTGAATGATTTCTTGGAAGTAGCTATAGGCCTCAAAAGCTGGTATGTACTGTTTGCTACCTTTCTTGGTACAGAAACCTAAAAACGTCAAAGCTAATCTCATGTTTAAGTTACTTCAAATAACAGAGAAAAGATTCCTCGTCTTTTATGGTGTAGAACAAGGGCTTCAGTCCTGGGGAAGAACACATTGCTTCTGGTGTTTGTAAAAGTGGCTACAGTGATCATGACCTTTGAATGCACTGTGATTTTCTTGGTCTGTGATAGTAAAGACTGGCGAGTGGAGAATAGTGCCTTATTGTCTGTCTCTGATGGTATTAACCTACTTGCCACATAGCCTTCGCTTGGTAAAAGACTGCATCGTATCAGCTGTGAGGTATCACATGTAATGGATGATGACATCACATGCCTGTGACGTCCCAGTCTGAAGTGAAAGAAAGTGACAGAGGGGCAGTCTCAGCAATTAGTGAAACTTCAAGGAGGACACTGAAAAGCATAGTATGTGCTTCTCGTGGCTGTTTCTACCCACTTAGTGTCTTGTAATGAACATGAGTTGTGTTGGTGGGTATACTGGGTGTTGGTGTCCAGGTGTTGGCAGTGAGGTGGCTGCAGGACCAGCCTCTGTGAGGAGAGGCTTGGGCTGCCCTGTGATGGACACAGCTGGTTCCAGTCAGCTCCACGGACACGCAGCGGGCAGCCAAGATAGTGGCGCATCTGGGAAAACATATTTAAGAAAGGGCAAAAAAAAAATGCACACAGGTAGAGGAGGAGGAGGAAACAAAAAGAGCAAGAAACAGCAGAGGGAACACAAAGGTTGAAGGAAGAGGAGGAGGTGCTCAGGCACCAGAGCAGATTGCCCTGCGGCCTGTGGAGACCACAGTGGAGCAGGGATTTGCCTGTCAGTAAGTGCCACACCGGAGCTGCCTGATACTTGCTGAAAGAACTGCAGCCTGGGGAGAGCCCTCGCTGGAGCCCGTGGGAAGGACCTGTGCTGGGGCAGGGGAAGAGCGTGAGGGGGAAGATGCAGCAGAGGGGAACTGTTAGGGACTGACCTGACAGCACCCTCCCATTCCCCATCTTCCTGGGCTGCTGGGTGGTGGGGAGGAGGTAGAGCAGTCAGGAACTGAAGGAGTGAAGCTGAACCCGGGAAAAAGGGGGGGGGGGGTGTTGGTATGGTGGGTGGAGAGAAGGTGTTTTAACTTGTCTTTGTTTCTCACTATCCAAACCTAATTTAATTGGCAGTAAATTAATTTTTTAAGTCTGTTTTGCCAGTGCTGATAATTGGTAACAGATCTTCCTGTCTTTATCTCAACCCACTGAATCTTTCATCTTATTTTCTCCCCCCTTTCTGTTGAGGAGGAGTGAGAGCGCAGCTGGGGGGGCATCTGGCAGCCAGCCAGGGTCAGCCCACCACAGGTGGTTCTTTAAGGCTAATTATAGGTACCAAAAGATAATTTTTTAAAATACACAAACATTTGGAATATGAGGCAATTCTTGTACAGCTTATAAAATAATCTACTAAGCTCACAGACTCTACTGGTAAGTACGTCTAAATACCAGTAGTTATGCAGATGGAGCGAATATTTAACGGTACCCATCTCGGCAGGTATATCTATGTATATTTACATGGATAGATGAGGTCATTTTCAAAGTTCCCTGACCCTGAACTCTTAAACTGTTGTATAGGAAACCCTCCTGGTATCTTCTAATTTTATCTGGTATTATGAGCCTTCCCATGTTCCTCTAGGTCCAAAGGTGGACAGTTTTAGTTGGAATGGGGTAGAGGCTTACAGCTAGCTCTCGGCATCCCAAAATCTTTGCCAGGAGGAATAATGGTTATAAAGGAGGTTTCTTTCTCTTCTCTGCCAGAAGGCACTTTATTGTTTCTTCCTGCTGTCCACTTGGGTTTATTTTTATGCACTTTCTTACCGCAATATGCCTATATGTATTTTCTCTTCATTGGTTCTCAATTACTTAATTATTTTATTCTCTTTATTTCTAAAGTTTAGTTTCTACTTGAGTAAGGCACTTCTGTAGTGACTGTAGGAGATGCATGTGTGTTTTTTTCTCTTGCTTTAGATTTGGAGCAACATCTTTTATATAGTTACCTTCTTCGTCTTTGAGGTTATACGTGCAGCTTGCCTCTTATGGAAAAAATGGTATCCAGAAACTGACGTCTGTGGGTGGTTCTTACTCTTGAGAGGTGTTTTTTCCCTTTGCCTGGGTTTCAGAATTGGAAGTCTTAGGAAATATTCTGCCCGCATACACATTCTTACTGTAAGCAGACAGCTGGTACTTCCTTTCGTTACCCACAATGCACCAGCAGGTAGATAAAAGGAGGGATTCTGTGTTTTGCATGGCTTCTGAAGGGTCATGTAAGCTATACAGGTCAAGTATGTAAGTGGTCTCAAGTGATCTGACAACATTAATTCCTCTCAGGAACTTTATACAGGAGAAGGGGTTTCTGTAAGTTCTTCTGTTTCTGCTCATACCTGTGTGTTTACACTCATATCCAGAAAACATGGCTTGCACTTCGTTGCATTTTGGGTTTTTTTTATGCATGTAGGAAGAACTGTATGTTCTGATTCTTCTTAGACTCTTCTTAGTACTTCAGCAACTTGTGTGAAAGGGTGAGTTGTGAGCTAGAATTAAGAGCTTGAGCTGCAGAAAATGTTAGTTTGGTTGGATCACTTTTCTTGGCATGACTATAAAATGTCTATTGTATGCTTTTGTAATAAGTCATCTCTTAAAGTGATGGAGCTGTTTGTTATATTTGGCTGAAATCAATGAGCTCTGTGAGAGTCAAAGAAATTCTACTTTGTTTATGTGCTTCCACTACCACCTCTTGTAAGTTGCCCACCCTTTTATCTTCCTCCATTTGGCCCTTTCTTCTTTTAGATGAACAACTGGGACATTAGAGGGATAAGAATTAAGTACCTGAGCTTTAGTTTGGCTTGAAATTGGGGACAAAAGCAATATTTAACTCTCAGACTCAAAGCTGTAACTAGCACTGATTTTAAATAGCTGTAGTTTGCAGAGCCTGTATCTTCCTCAGTTGCTGTTGAGTATCATATTCGGCAGGGTACCTAGGTTTGCATCTAGAAATGTGTCTTAAATCTGAGTGTCATGGACAGATTGTGTAATGCAGCACAATTGCTAATTAAATATTAGTATATGCAAGCCATTTTTTAGCTTCCATCTGGTACCAGCACATAGAAGTTTGTCAGCATTGTTAAGAGCAGCTCTCTGAAGTGCAGATTTTTCAATTCAAAGTGTTCAGAGGGATCCTAGGTCACAAAGGATTGTTCAGGAAGGAGGGTGGTTGGTTGTTTTGCTTTTTTCCTTTTTGCTTAATTAGATTCTTTTTTAAGCATGGATGTGCAAAAGAGGTTGGTAAAGTTCCTGTCTTCAAACTTATCATGGCAAAGGTGAGGCCTGCCTTTTTGTCTTTTTGTTAGAAATTATTTGACCTGTCTTTTAAATGCCCATAAATACTGCAAAGTGTAAAATGCAAACTGAACACACTAAAGGATTTCCATATTAGAAAATACTTCCTAATTAGTACTTTTCTCTCCTCCAGCTGATCATGCATCACTTGCAGATTTTGGACTGTTTTCTTCCATAAAGGGGATCCTTCCGAATGTTGCTGCGCTTCAGGTCTTGACCTCTTTGCTTTCAAAACAGTATTGATACTAATTTGAGACTGAACTGTACTTCTACTGTGGTTTTAAAGAATATAGACTTGAAATAGATCGCTCTGGGAGAGTCACACTCACTAAACCTTGCTGAATCATATTCTTGGATAGCTTGGCTACTGTGCATGTGTGGCTACACATATGGACATGGAAAATACCACCTCATAGTTCTGTTTTTGAGAAGCCCATTCCTGTGCCTATCAGAGTCTACTCTTTTTTTAAGAAAAAGTCGTTTTTAAGACTTAGGATCTTGTAAACAATATCAAGTTGCTGCTCTCTTCCCCCTCTTCCTTGAAAAGGCTGCAGTGGACTTGCCTCTGCAAGGGCCTTAATTTAAACCTTGTTCCTATTTTTTCTGGGTCTGGGAGGCATCCTTCCTCTCTCTGCCTCAGTTCTGGACTGACTCACAGCATCCATAGACATAACTGCTGCTGAGCATGCCAAGGTGGACAAGGAAAAGAATATGATGTAAAATACTTCATTTCATTAAAATCTCTTTTGTATTATTACATGTCCTTCCTTTGATCCCTCAGCCTGATGCATAGTAAGGCATTTGGCCCTCTAGAGTTGACTGATGCTGTAACAAGAGCCCTGTGTTTACAGTGTTCTGCATGTTGTTACAGAAATGAATTAATTTAATATTCCCAAATAAGCCATTCATAAGAAGACAAAACACATTGGTCTGCTCTTGCAGCAGCACTAGATGGCTGTAAGAAGAAAAACGCTGTTTGATGCTGGAAAGATTGAATGTTTCACGGGCTAGTTTCTCAAGGGCTGCTTGAAGGTACCTCAAAAAGCAAATGCAGACCCAGTTTGTGGCATCTGTAATGTGATTTTTAAAAATGTGGAACCTCGTCCTAAAGCATTCTGAAATCAACTTACTTCTAATGAATTAGAACATGGAATACTTGCAAATATGTTCCTTCTGTTGAGCTGATTAAATTTATAATAGACTTCATATAAAGAGAGTTTGGGTTTTTTTGACTGGTGGCTTGTTCTCCATTAAATGCTGACCTTTTTTTCCCCTTGAATGAAATGACTAAGACAAACAGCAGTCAAGATTTTTTTTTTTTCCCATATAAATATATGGCTGTCCTATACCTGGAGAATACATGGCAAACGTATACTGATATTTGAGGTATTAAGGCAGGAGGCATGTTCTGAATTTTGCAAGCAGTAACATTGTTTTTTTGTTACCTTAAGTAGTTACCAAAACTTCCCATGTGACCACTGTCTAATATTGTGGTAATAATATCAGTGGTCTATTATAAAGAGACAGTAAAGTATTCCTGCTGGAAACAAGTCTAAAAAAAGCACATTTGAGACGATTATTTCAGGAAGCCTGAAGTAGGCTATGCTGTTGCTTAGCAACAGAGCCAGGCAGTCCTTCTGAAGTAGTCAGTGTACACATGGGAACAGAAAGCAAAAATGATGGAAACCTTGAAAAATGTAAGGCAGAGACTAAGACGAAACCAAAGGGAAATGATATGCAATATAAAATGTGAATTTATCATGTGAGATACAATAAATTGAATTGCTTTTAAATTACAAAAACTGAAATGCTGTTAGTCAAATTGTGCTTTTTTTTTTTTTGCTTCTAGATGGTAATTAAAAGAAAGGCAGAATGTCTGGTGGCTGGGAAAACTAATTCAAATGTGAAAGTAGATGTTCAGTGCCTGCCACAGGAAAAACATGCATGGAAACTTTAATTTATTATTGACAAGTCAAAAAGTAGACCAGAAATACCATGAATGAAGTACTGATTAATGTATTGTGACACAAAGAGGTGCAAATACTTATTAAAAAGCTGCTTGTCTCATGTTCAGGCTGACCCAGTGGTATTTATCTATTTATCTTTGCAAATACTGAGAAGTATAGTGTCATTGGGGGTATTTTTGATAAAATCCAAGCTTGCATGTGAAATATGAGATCTTAGCAGAAACATGTTATACTACAGCAGCTTTGTTTTTGCGAGAGGGTAATGTGATTTTATTACCAATATTTAATATTTGGTAACACAGAGTTGTGGATAATCTTGCTATCAAAAAAGGCAAATCTCTTCCTTCCAGTACTGCCTTTGCCCCTGCCCAAGAAGAAACAGTAATAAGCTCAAGCTCTTCTGTTCTGGATGCTGCAACACATTCTTTCATGATGAGTCACGACTGCATGATTTTAAAAGGTAGTCACATGCAGACAGTTGAGCCATTCCACCAGAACCTGCTGAATAGATATGCAATACAACCAGTGCTGCATCTGTCTAGTAGCTTACAATGTCTCAGAAATTTGAGGAAAGTGTTTTGAAGGGGGGACAGTTGTTTTTTAGATACTAAGGAAGAGTTTAAGGATGTCTAAATACCTGATAGCTAGACTACACATTGTACTGAAACACTGAAGAATCCTAGTAAATAGGTCTGGAAGAAACATTGTGAAAATGCTGGTGCATCCTTCTGTCCACACAGGTTATCATACAGCCTAAGTTTTAAATGCTGTCATGATACTGTGTCATGATAATGTTTTCTTTCTGCTGTTCTAACAGTGTGCTTTACCTTTGAAATGCTTTTGTTACCTACAAACTGCTGTTGTAGATACTGTAAACATATCAATCAAATTGTCAGAATGCAGAACATCACAAAATGCAAACTTTAGTTAAGTTGGGAATGGGAACATTGTGATAGGAAGGATAACTCTATTAAGCAAATGTCTTGCAGTGAGGTAAGAATAAAGGTGGTCTTCGAAGACAACCCCATGCATTACAGTTTCAGAGGAAAATGGGTATTGTAACGATACGAGTATTGCCTAGAAACAAAGTATGCATCATAATTGTGTTAGATCTTGGTTCAGCAGTAAGTGGTGGAAATACTGTGTTCTAAGGAAGGAAAATTAAAATATTTAAGATGGAATCCTCCAGAAGGAGGAAAGTGGTATCTGTTTTCTTAGTAAATAGGCTTCTTAATGTTAAAAGCAGTCTTTTTAGACTGTGACTAGTAAATATAAGTTGCCATACAAAGAATTAGTATAAAATATTGTTAAGCACCTGACCAGGTTATCTTTCCATTGTAAGATGTCTGAGGCTTTCCCCCACTCCGTAATGTGTCTTTTCAGCGAGCCAGACCCCTCATTCAGATCAATGGCCTTGTGTGAAGTCCTTGAGTCCAGTTAGCCTGCTCTTGGTAGAGCAGCTGGAGGGGTCCACCACAGTCAGTTACCTTTCTGGTTGTACAGGCTTAACTGGTTTCCCTAACTGAACTCTGAGTTCTCTAAGGTAGTTGCTGGTTTCTCCCCATCTCCATCTGCTTTTTTTTTTTTTTTTTCCTGGTCTTGTCTTCCAAACAGAGTACCCTTTTGGATGGTATCTTCCCACCTGAAATCTGATTCTTCATGCCCGTGTTGTGGTTTCGTAATTCCATCATATTCCCCCAGCCCAGCACATGCATAGATAAATCGCGGCAATGCTAGCTACTGCCTTCTTGCTAACCATTACCTTTACTGACGTTTTAAAACAATGAAGAGCAAGGCTCACATTAGTTCTTACCCTAGCATAACAAAGGTATGTATTTTATCAGATTAGGCATATATTAATATGGAAAAGATGATCTATATTTCTTGACTCTTAACTAGCTAAAGATCATGAATCTTCATGTTAGTTTCATGGTTCACTGTTAGGAATTGCAGCAACTATAATAAATTACTTAGAAATGTTTAGCCATTGAAATCTGTAGTTCAGCTGAGTATTTCAGCCCTTATAAATGAATGAAGGTTGCCTTGCACCATGGAGCTATTTGTTAAAAAACACAGCTGGTGCCCATTTAACTGAAAAAGTACACAACAATGTACTGCATACTGTCTGTGTGCCTTTTCTTGTCTTTTTTTTTTTTTTTATAAGAATAAAGTCTTTGTTTTGCTTTGACCTCGAAGGCATTAGTACTAGTAAAATAATATCTAGCAAGATGTGTATCTGCAGGGGAAAAAAAAAAAGATATTAAGGGGAATAGGTCTTATGTGGATTAGCATTTTATATATGCTGAATTTAAGAATTCAATGGACCAGAATCCTTTTAGGTCATCTAGAGTAGGATTAATATCACCTAACTTAATGTATGTATAATAAAGATCTCTGCTCACCTTCTAGACTTTACTACTTAGAAGAGATAAGCACATTGAAGGTGCTAGTTGCATTCATTGTAAAACAAATGCTTAATATGGATCCCATGATTCACCTCATATGGATACCTACCTACGTATGTGTACACAGGCATTTAATATTAGTCCAATGAATCTCACTCTTAGCCCCTTCCATAGGATTAAGCTTCTGCCAGAAATTGGACATCTGTTTGATAGAAAGCCCTTTACCTGAGGGGCTTCCACATCGTTGCCTTTGTACCGTTGATTGTTTAGAAGGCTCATACTGGTCTGCAGGTAATTCACAGAGCTATTTGGCTGTCAAACCTTCAGTTAAAAGTTGGCTGAACCTACAATTTTTTTTCATTTTAAAGTTATCTGTGAGGATTACAGTGGCTCCCATCAGTTTGGCCCAAAACATTCACAGACTACTGATTGATCATGACTGTTCAGTGTTTTGTTCTTTTTTTCCCCGTTAAGCAGTGTACATGCTGTTGTATATAGCAGTGACTAGAGAAGACATGACTATTACAAAAACAGTTACTACAGTGGTTATAACAAGTTCTCTGAAGAATAGACATCAGAGACTCAGCTGTGTCTTCTAATGAGAAGTGTATTGATACCTTTAAAGCACTGGCTGTGCAGGCTGGCACTTGTTGACAGAAATGTCTGGGAAAACAAACTTGCTTATAGTATGAATCCTGAATTAAGGGCAAGGTTAGAAGGATATGAAGATGCTTCATGAGCAAAGCCCACACAGCTTCCACCCTCCACTAAAAGTCCTGATGCGAAGCAGACATCTATTCTACATTTCTGCAGAAAGCCTTTTCTTTTTGCACAGAGCATTTCCAAGCTGCCAGTCTCTTGTGAATCCTCAATAGACTGGGCTTTTCCAGTAATCCAGCAGTTGAGGAAGAGCTCCTTTTTCCTGTTGAGGGGTGTATTTTGTGTCTTCAAACTCTTCCGTGGGCTCGCCTCTTGCATCATATCTTTGTTCTAAAAGGAGTGCTGCTGGATTGCCGTATAGAGGCTGCAGTGGACACACTTTGCCCAAACGCTGAAACCATTCCTTTTGAACAAAACACTGTACTCGTTCAGTATTGTGTTAACCCTGCCCTTTGGTTCAGAGCACCACACCATTCTAAACAAACAAACTGCGGTGCTGCATACCTGGCCTTATCCTCCCAGAACCCTGTAACAGCAGCCTTCCCATGGCTCAGATGGATGTGGGAATGCTCCGCAGCGCTGCCAGATGTGTGTCACATGAGGAGCTTGACAGCTCCCATCTTGCTTGAGGCCCTTCTCTGTCTTTCTGGTTCTGAGGTGCTATAGCAATGGGTTTAGCTGTTCATAGGGAGTATCAGAGCATCCTGAAAAGTGATGCTTTAACTCCCTCTTTCCCTTCAGAAGCCAAGAGGTCCATGCACCAACTGCAAGTAAAGTCACACAGCAGTTGATGTCTCCTTTCTTAACGATGTTTTGTTTGCTGTTCAGTACTCTCTTTAGGTTGAGCAGTGACTAGTGGTGGTAAATGGTAGCTCACCCTCTTCCATTTCCTAATGTCAGAGTCACCATGTGGATACTTAAATGTTGTGATTTGTTTCCTGCATAGGGTGTTAATTTCAAAATGTCAAAACATTTATTGTTATTTATAGTTACTTCCAATAACCTCAGTAGTTGTCTGTGGGAATGACAACTTCATTTAAGTTTAACTATTTGGCTTTTAGTTCTGCAGATCTCTTTAGGTAAAATATAACTCAGATAATGCAGAAGGAATGTTAGTCTTAGTGAATGATCTCTTTGTATAGGTTATGAGCTGAAGGATATCCAAATTCATAGTGCTTTTTTATGCAGCTTCTTAATTTTGGGGGAGTTAGAAAAAAAATCTCAGGTGGTCATTTTCTTTGTTCTGTTTCATTGTTTAACCAGTTGAATTGCCTGCTAATTTCCATTAAGATCTCATTAGTACTAGGAGTACTACATTTAGTATGTTCACAGTAAAAATACGTTAACTGTTGAAAAGGTAAGTGACCTGTTCTACACTACTATTTTATAGAGGTGGTCACTTCAGAAACATCAGACAGACAAAGCTATATAAGGGATTTTCAAAGTACAGATTAAAATACTGTCCAGCTCACTCTCCGGCATGGACATTTGTATTTCTGTTATTTGGCTTTCAAGAGTTAATACTATTTTATTGCTCATCTGTGTCTGTGCAAAAGCTATACTATCGTATAGCAAAACAGTCTCTTGTAGAAGTAGTACACTTCTGTGAAATTGTTGCTCTGTTTCTGCTTTCAACATAGCAGACCATACACAAGATGGGAATCTAGGTATGGGTTGCTGTGGAACAGAGCTGTCTTTTCACTGGAAAGAGCCCTGTCTCTAAGCTAAGGTTAGATTTGGAACCAAAATTTATTTTAAAAGTATAATTATACACCTTCTCTAAAGCAGACGTCCTATTAAATGACAAGTTCTCTCTTTTTTTTTTGTTCCCTTATGAAAGCTGAATATAGATAATTATATTTAAATAATATGCTGATTGTGATACAACATTTAGCAGCCAAAGCCTGGGAGAGTTTTATCTGAAAATCCCTTATTCAGTGCCATCATTAAGCATATATGGAGAAAGGGGGGGAGTAAATGTTGAAGGATCGTACCACTTAGCCCTAACGCTGCAGGTTTGCCAAGAAAATGGCAGCTGTCCTGTGCTAGCCAGCAACATGCGTCAAACCCCATAGACAAGCCACGTGTCAAGTGCCCGTTCTTATTGTCTTCCCTTTAAAATAATAATAAATACCATTTAGTGAAAGTACTTTACATGTGTCTGGGCTTCTTTTAGGTAGCTAGTCCCTTAAAGAGGCTAAATTCAATAACCCTAGGTACTTCTAGCCCATAAACTCTATAGACAGTGATTTTGAATTCATGGTGTGCCACATAATTTCTGTACTTTCACTTCCAAACTCTAGAGAACAGTGGCACTGTGTAACACTTGGCTTCACTAAATGATTATGGAATGCAGTCAAATTGGGATTTCATTTGTGAAGCCATCACTAACTTTTAGGTTTTTTTAGGATTTCTTTCAATAAAACCAAAGTACACAGAAGAAGGAAAACAATTGTAGAAATCTGACAGTTACTTTCAGAAACTTGGGGGGATAGGATTTGTTAAATATAGCATGGAAACAGAAAATTTAACACAGAAATTGGATTGTGAACATCAAGGAGTAGTCCAGGAACTTTCTGAAAACACAAATACTGATTCTTTCTGTACCTATTAAATTATACTGTTCTTGTCATCCCTCTTTTCTCTTCCCACATTCTCTGGATACTAATACTACTCCTTACGACGCTTGCTCGTAAAACTATTTCATTTGCGTAGGGTATAGAAGTAGGCTTTTTGCAGGTGTGGTAGTATATGTTACCCAGAATATTCATTAATAATACAGAGAGGTCTTGCTGCATTGGCTAAAATCCAAGATAGCAACTATGGCTACCTACCTTCCTCATCCTCCATAATTCTTTTAAGTGCTTTCATCTAATTTTCAGCAGAACTTTTTCTGGGAGGAAGGGAGTTGGGAGGGGAAAGAGACAGAAGTCTGATACCCACATTTCTATAAGTTTTATGAAACTAAGAGGCTGAGGGAATGAACGATGCCATATGAAAATCCCCAGGGCTGTACTGCAAACTCTAACCCATTATCGGGCCCAGTGACTCTACATGGGGAGAAAGACAAAGCACAGCTGGGGGAGACTTCAGATGGGATAGTGTCTTACCAGTTACCAAGGAATCCAGTCCTGTGACAGCAGGTTTCATTAATCCTTATGCTCTCAGAACTGCTTTCTTTAGTTTGCTGGTTCAGTTGGTAGAAACAGTGAAGTTTGCAGCCTTTTTGTTTCAGTTCAATACCATTTACAGAGTATTGTTTTTGCAACTTAAAAAACTTAAATTACTAGATTTGGTGAGACTGTGACCACAATCTTTAATGCAGGAATGTCTGTTAATGCAATTAGTTAGGAAATTCAAATTATACTTTACAGAATTATTAGCAAATTCCACTCCTTCCACAGAGACTGAGGGGGAACGAAGTTTTTTTTGGAGTGAGTGGTAATTCCTTAATGACTGGTTCAGTGAATAATTACAGACTGCTGGGCATTGAGCCATTCATTGGAAGGGGAGCTCTCGGGTGATGTCAGTAGAGTTCTGTATTTATGCAGTAATGTCTCAAGATAATGCCAATACAAAACAGAATGGTGTTTGACATTTAGGAGAAGATGCAGACAGGAAAACTTGGAAGTGTTAATAAATGTATGTTTGGTAACATTCTTTTTTTGATCAGAATGTTGTTAGTAATACCATATTGAGCCTATAGAAAATGAACCTTTAAAAGAAAGTTCTCCACAAGCACATTTTCCTATGCCTTTATAGCTTGTTTCATAGCTAAAATTAAATAAGCCTGAGATTTCTCCCAGTGCTCTCCATGTTAAATGGAATGTTTCAAGAAGAATATGATCTTACAGAGGAGTATTCTGTGGAGTGCAGTTTGTACAGTCCAGGGAATTGCTCATGGAGTACAACACCACGCACTTTGCCAGCCTTACAGCCCTATAGCTTGTTCCACCTCGGTCATAGTCTTTTCTGCTTATTCTGTTGCTGATGCACTGATCTGCAGCTTCCAAGTAGCAAAAGAATATTCTTCTCTGTGGTGTTATTTCTACACTAAAACAAAATTAATATCTTGGCAGGAGTGATAGCTGTTGTAACTTTGGACTGATGCTACGCTAATGACAAAATCCAAGCCTGTACATTGATTACTTTCAAGTTTGGGTCTTCCTTTTTGTTTTGGTTTGGCCTGGATAAATGCCAGGTGCCCACCAAAACCGCTGTATCTCTCCCCCTCCTCAGGTGGACAGGGGAGAGGAAATACTGATGAAAGGCTCGAGGGTCGAGATAAGGACAGGGAGAGATCGCTCAGCAATTACCGTCACGGACAAAACAGACTGAACTTGGGGAGAAAATGGAGTTTAATTTATCACCAATCAAATCAGAGTAGGACAGTGAGAAATAAAACTAGATCTTAAAACACCTTCCCCCCACCCCTCCTTTCTTCCTGGGCTCAACTTCACTCCTGTTTCTCTGCCTTGTGCACCCCCATCCCAAGTGGCACAGGGGGATAAGGAAATGGGGGTTATGGTCAGTTCATCACATGTTGTCTCTGCCGCTCCTTCCTCCTCAGGGGGAGGACTCCTCACACTCTGCCCCTGCTCCAGTATGAGGTCCCTCTCACAGGAGACAGTTCTCCACAAACTTTTTCAATATGAGTCCTTCCTACGGGCTGCAGCTCTTCACAAACTGCCCCAGCGTGGATCCTTCCCACGGGCTGCAGTCCTTCAGGAACAGGCTGCTCCATTGTGGGTACCCACGGGGTCACAAGCCCTGCCAGCAAACCTGCTCCGGCATGGGCTCCTCTCTCCACGGGTCCACAGGTCCTGGCAGGAACCTGCTCCAGCATGGGCTCCCCACGGGGTCACAGCCTCCTTCAGGCATCCACCTGCTCCGGTGTGGGGTCACTTCCACGGGCTGCAGGTGGATATCTGCTCCACCGTGGACCTCCATGGGCTGCAGGGGGACAACCTGCCTCACCATGGTCTTCGTCCCGAGCTGCAAGCGAAGACTCTCTGCTCTGGCATCTGGAGCACCTCCTCCCCCTCCTTCTTCACTGACCTTGGTGTCTGCAGAGTTGTTTCTTGAACATCGTCTCACTCCTCTCTCCTCACTGCCATTTTACTGCAGCTTTTTTTCTTCCCCTTCTGAAATACGTTATCACAGAGGCGCTACCAACCGTCACTGATGGGCTTGGCCTTGGCCAGCAGTGGGTCTGTCTAAGAGCCGGCTGGCCCTGGCTTTATCAGACATGGGGGAAGCTTCTCACAGCTTCTCACAGAAGCCACCCCTATAGCCCCCCTGCTACCAAAACCTTGCCACGCAAACAAACCCATAACACTTTTCTACAGGCCAGTTGCAATAACAAGCATGAACAAATACAACTCATGTAAGTTTCACTTAAAATCTTTTATCTTCTGATCTTGCTTGATGATACTCTTCAGTGAACGTCAGATAAATCTGAAAACTTGTGCTGTTTTCTTACCACAACTGTCCTCACTGTTTCCCTTTGCCTTTGCAAGTTGTATCAACTATGTAGTAATGAAGCATATGTTTGGCATTGAAATGTCTGCACCTTGGGCAAAGAATAAATGGTAGACTTTGCATATTCTTTCAAGAAGAGGACATTTCATGGGGAGAAATGCACGTGCTCTTCGTGCTCATGAAAGCATTTGTTAGTAGAGAGGCACTACACTTTTTATGTGTGTAAGGCAGGCTTCAGTCAGTGCTGACCTCTTTCCATTTCCTACGTGTTTGTTGTTAGGTTTTGTGGGTTGGTTTGGGGGTTTTGTTGTTTGTTGGTTTAAAGCAGTTTCCCATTTCATAGTGGTTGTTCATAGGAGTAAAATGATCCTGTCAGCCATTGAGCATTTGGCATGGGATACCAAAGCTTGATAGCAATGAACTTTAAAGTCAGTCAGTCTTGCAATGATACTTGATATAGTTATATTTAGACTAAATAAAATATGGTGTAGAACTCCTTTCTTGGCTTCTCAGACACATCATATGTACACCCTCAAACAGCTGTCTGAAGTTGGGGAGGTGACAACTGGAATGAAGATGAAGAATGGACAGGATTTGTGAAGTTATTCAGAGTTGAGACTGGGGAAGGGTTGGCCGTTGCCTTTTATGTATCTATTTTTAAAATAAAAAGTGGTTATAAAAACTTAGTGGTTTTTTTTGTTGTTGTTTAAATAGAGAAAGCTGAATCTTTTGCTGCTGTTAGTGTTTGTGATGACTTTAGGGGCTTGTTCAGTGTCCTGCAACTGCAGTAGGAACAATTAAAAAGATTTGTACACTCTGTGCAAATGTGATGTTTCAGCTACTTTAGTAATAATAGCTAAAGTTTCTCACTGCTTCAGCAGCTGCACAATGTTGCCCTTATGGCAGTGTCCACTCTCTGCAGTATGCAAAACCACAAAAATACTGCTTAGAAATGAAGGAAGCATACAGCTGTGGCTGTTGCTGTTTAGTGGCTCCTTGGTGCTGCTTTTCGTTGGAGTACTGCTCTACCAGAAAGCTTCGCTGATTCCCCTACTACCTCCAAACATAAAATGTGAGGAAAGCTGCATTTGAAGCATGGTACCCTAGCTTTTTGCAGAAAACCTTAGTACAAATGGGGCTACAGTAAAAGCAGCGTGATCAGCAAAAGAAAGTGCTTTCCCCACAGTGTTGTTGTCCCCCCCCCCCCGTCTCTGGTTTAAATGCTATAAATTAAGGAAAAGAAAAAAATCCGACTAAGTTCTATCTATAGCAGATACAGCAGATACTCCAGCAGGGATGCAAATCATTCTTTTACTGAGGGTGAAACAGGAGTTTGCTTGTGTCTTTGGAAGATCTTACATGGATGCACATCATCACGTTATTCCATTATAACATGAGAAATAATTATTTTCTAGTGAAATGAAGTTCTGAGCTTCTATCTAGGTTACAGACCATTGCTTTCTAACCTCTGCATTATAGTGTAGCTATTCTGCTAGCCCTGTTAGCATGTCTCTACTAGTATTAGGGACTTTATGGTAATGCATTCACTTGAGTGCAACTACCATACCAAAATAAATTAGTTGAGTGTGAAGAGGTCTGTATACAATGCCAGAACTAATCATACTAACAGAAAGGAAAAGATACAAAACATAGCTGTGCCTGTGTATGAGCACTGTGCTTTGCATGCCAAAAGCAGTATCGATTTGTACTTTCTTAGTCCTTACACTCTGCTTTTTGTGCAGAAAAGAACTTTGTTCCACCCCCTACCTACCTCCTACTTCCCAGCTAATATTAAAAGCAGAGACAGCTCTATACAGAAATTATGTTGCTGAGGTCATTGCTTTTATAAAGTACTCACTAGCACTTTATGAAGTATGAAAAAAGAAGTTGTTTAAAAATGCTGTTGAATACAGATTGCATAAAATCCACACACCTTTTTTTGCTTTCTTCTTTCTTTGTTCTCTAATTTCTCCAAATTTTGAGACTGAGGCATCTTCTTTTGCTGCTTACTGCACAGCCAGTCTACTCTGCAGTGAGAACACTCTAGTTGTTCTATTCCCATTCCATAACATCATCTGTTTTTCTAGTGTTCTAAGTGTTGTTCTTTTTTTTTTTCTATCCAGGTACTGCTATGTGGATATTTGTTAGCAATGACTGATGTGGAATCTATATATGCAGACTTTATTGCATCAGGAAGAACAGGTAGAAGAAATGCAGTACATGAACTCCTTGTGTCCTCTCCAGATGGGAACTCTAGTGAATTAGCCTTAAAGTTGTCAGAGCTTGATATAAACAAAGCAGGTGAGTAAATTTTTGTCTTTTATTATATTTATTTAAAACTAAAATGAATAGTACACAAAACATGGTTTATGTGCACGCTTTATTCCCTTGTCCCTCAGCAACAACAATATTTTTTTCTGATAATGGAAGATCAGCAGGGGTTGCCTGCAATAAGAAGCCCAGGTTTCATAAATGTTAAATGCGGTTATTTGCAAATACAACATATTACTGAAAAAAGAAAAGTCATTCTGCAGTGAGTGCCTAGTGGCAGGGTCCATGTCAGGATAAATTTTCTGGAAAATCAAGTATAAGGAAGAAAATAAGGAAGTCTTTATTAAAGCCTAACTCTTCATAATATACTTTAACAGAAGCTCTTTGGTTTGAAGCCTGTAGCAGAAGCCGTGTGTCTGCTTGAAAGGTTATTGTGGAGATTAATTTTGTTTTCAGCTGCTAGAGGACAGAGCAATAGCAATGCATTGGTTTTTGTTTTACTTGGATCTCTGTTTCTGGATATATTCTCTCTTTCCCCTTTCTGCTAATACTTTGTCTTTCTTCTAAGGTGGTTAGTACTAATGCAATCCTAAATCTTACTTTACCTCTAGCATTATGAAAATTTTTAGCTGGTTGTGCACCTTCAGTTGAGAGGAAGGAGGGACAGTGTATGGTGAAGGGCCTTATGTTAAATAAAAATAGTAATATGGCTGTGTGATTATTTTCATGTTACACAGGTGGGAGTTAACGAATGGATCTTACAGATATTGAAAGCCCTTTTCAGATCTTGGGAAAGTGGTCTTATGCTTAGTTTAATAACAGCAGAAGAAAACAAATGCAGCAAAGAACAAACCGTTAATAGGCAGCTGCCCTGTGCACGCATTTTTCTCAGGGACAATGGCAAGAGTTCTGAGAGACAGTCTCATCACTGGGCAATCACATGTGGGCATTGTGACATTTGAGTGGTTGTAGTGCTGGCTGGAGGCGGGGATTCTTTTTGTGTCTTTCAGACTAATGTACATCTTAAGTCCTTCCTTCTGCAGTTGCCACTTTACGGCCTATAGCTTCTAGATGCATGCAATTCTAGCTGGTCAGGGCCTTTAATTTTCTTTTCTATTTAAAAAGAAGAGCTTTATTAGTATGTGTGTAGGCGTGTCTATTTATTTTAATGTGGGGACACATGTAAAATGTTGGAAAAATTTAAAGTAGGTGGCATTTGAAATGCATAATGCCAACCTTCCTTCTTGCTTTAATTTTCTTTGGTGTCAAATTTACACTTATCAAAATTGTCTTTGATCTTGTCCATTTAGAAGATATAAACAATCCCTACTTTAAGTTAAGCTGTTGCAGTGATTGTAAGCCGGAACTGTGTTCTTTTGTGAGCTACAAAAAGAGTCTGACTTTGTGACTGTAGTATATGTTGGTATGCATTTTGTACATGCAGTTAGCTCTGTAGTGATGAGAATGGTTTAAATAACTGTTAGCATAATTTTAATACATAATTCAGGAGCCTGTTTAGTTTTTCTTGGAGACCTCTTTTGCAGCTTGAGTAACTTAATCATTGCAGAAAAGCATAGAGTTGCTCATAAAATTACCTTAGGTAGTAGATAGGCAATAATGCCTAGCATACTTCTTCAGAAGGTTAGGCAGTTTGAATTTGCTATAATGAAAATATTTTAAAATTTTATATTATTAGTACACCTAGGTGCCAGATAAAAGCCTCCAAACAACAAATATTGGAAAATGCATTTTATTATCGTTCCTATGAGTATTAGTGAATTATCCCATCATGTCTTTCCAAACCAAAGAGAGACTAAAATATGTTTTGCATCCCAGATTCCAATTCACAATATACTAGTGCTTGTGGGATGCATATATGCATCACACCTGACAGGATTAAAAGGAAAACACATGTTTGGGGGTTATATCTTATTTCTTTCAATATTCACATCAAACAATTTATGCTAAGTACTACCTAATTGTATAAATATAGACATCAAGTTTTGCTTTTTTTTTCTTTTATTCTTACTACTGCTATATGCATTTTTTTGCAAACATGCAAATATGCTTGCTTTCAGCTGCATGGAGTAATGACAAAGTAGGATAATGCAGATTTTAAAAAAAGAGGTTATGATAAAACGTATGTAAATTAAGCTACCCAAGCATATTTATATTTGGATCATCTTACAAGTGATCATAGCTAAATAGACCAGTAAAGGAAAAAGTACAATGAAGAATGAAGACCAGTCTCTGCCAGTGTAATCTCTGAAACAAACTGCTGATTTTTTAGGTGTCTGCAGATATGCCACAGAACACACAGTGCAGAAGTGGAAAGGAGACTTCCTTGTAAAAGTTCTAATGGTCCAACCATGTGCAAAAACCTGGGGATACAGAGGCGTTAAAGTCATACAAAACTGGAATGAAGCAGTGATTATAGAAATTCGTGATTAAAAGTGATTTTAGTCCACAGTAGAAATGTTTTAGGTGTAAGCACTGGGAACACTGACGAACACTTGACGAGTCAGTAATGTTACAGAAAAAAAAATGAGTTAAAAGGTGTACATTAGCAGAGCTAGTAGCTGTTGCTAGCTTACCAACTCACACAACTGTATTATGGCTTACAGTATCATATTATTTGATTTGGGTTTTTTTTAATAGGCAGTAGCCTGTTGTTTCACAATGCTGTGTAAGAATCGCAACTCGTAAGAGCTTGTAGCATTCATGTTTTGAAGGAAGAGTAGTTCAAGATTGTGCTTAGGCAATTCGGATTCTCAGAACCTAGAAGGAAAATTATTTTTGTAAATGTATTTTAAAGCCTTTAGTAGGAGAGCTCTGACAGCAGAAAAACAAAGTCTGTATTACCAAGACAGTGTATTATAGGTTAAATGGATTTAGACTAGTGAGATTTTTTTCAGTGAGTTGAGAAAAATCTTTTAAGAAGTGGTGTATTGGAACCTTAGTGTGCTTTCTTTGAATCTTTGTGCACTATGTTTAACATTTAGGTAGTGAAATGTTTAGGCTTTGTGTCCAGAATGATATTTATTTTCAACACAAATACCTTGCAAGGTTTTTTTCTGTCTTCAGTTTTGTCTCTTTTTTGTCTTTTTTTTTTCTTTTTAAATAAAAATTCTTTCAGGAAAACTTGATTTGCCTATACAGTATGAGTGATATTAAAGTATTCCTTGTACTCAGAATAAATGGAGTCCAGAGCAGGCAAAAAAGGAATCAAAAAGTCAGATTCCACTCATCTAGACTTTTGCAGTATCAGAACAAATGTAGGAGGCTTTGTAGAAAGTGCTCGGATAACTTGGGCAAAAGGGATCTAAAGTTAAGAGGCACTACTACCTCTACTTAGACCTCTTTATAACTTAGTCCATGGAATTTTCTTAACTACTCTATCAAGCCCGTGCAATACAAATTACTCAAAATCCTTGCAAGGTACAAGAGACAACTTACGTCTTTACTCCTTATTCTGTACCTATAGCTAATTAGTACCGTGTTCAGGGACTTCGTTCTTACTTGCACTTAGCTTCCAGCTGTCTGAACCTGTTAGGTCTCTCATCGTTAGGTGAAATACAGTACTTTGCACTGTATTAGACCATTGTCAATGCACTTCTTGGCCTTCATTAGACAGGCTTTATGAGTCGTCTGCTCACTGCGCCACTGCAAGATGTGTTCTGTTACAGAATCACAGAATCACAGAATGGTAGGGGTTGGAAGGGACCTCTGTGGGTCATCGAGTCCAATCCCCCTGCCAAAGCAGGGTCACCTACAGCAGGCTGCAGAGGACCTTCTCCAGGCGGGTCTTGAATATCTCCAGAGAAGGAGAATCCACAGCCTCCCTGGGCAGCCTGTTCCAGTGCTCTGTCACCCTCACAGTGAAGAAGTTCTTCCTCATGTTCAGATGGAACTTCCTGTGCTTCAGTTTGTGCCCATTGCCCCTTGTCCTGTCGCTGGGCACCACTGAAAAGAGTCTGGCCCCATCCTCCTGACACCCACCCTTCAGATATTTGTAAGCATATATTAGGTCCCCTCTCAGCCTTCTCTTCTTCAGGCTGAACAAGCCCAGCTCACTCAACCTCTCCTTGTAGGAGAGATGCTCCAGTCCCCTCACCATCCTCCTAGCCCTCCGCTGGACTCTCTCCAGTAGCTCCTCATCTTTCTTGAACTGGGGAGCCCAGAACTGGACAGAGTACTTCAGATGAGGCCTCACTAGGGCAGTGTAGAGGGGGAGGAGAACCTCCCTTGACCTGCTGGCCACACTCCTCCTAACGCACCCCAGGAGGCCATTGGCCTTCTTGGCAGCCAGGGTACACTGCTGGCTCATGGTTAACCTGTCTTCCACTGGGACACCCAGGTCCCTCTCCACAGAGCTATTCCCCAGATCGTTCTGTGGTTTGCAGTGAGACAGCTGGACTTGACGCCGCGTGGCATGGTACTGAATAGGGGTGCACAGAACAAGCACAGTTTTAATAAACTGTTGCTTTTATTGAAGTTGCATCTCTTTATGGTGAACTCTGTTCAGACTTGGTGTAATGAGGTTTTTTTCTCTTACATTGTCCTAGCATCATAGTGAATAAATAGTCAAAAATACCCTACTATTTTTGTTACATTCTTTCATTTTTAGCTAATTTTGGTCTGTACTTAAAATGATAGTGGTGATTGCAGCTAGGACTTTGTTTTTCAAGGTGTCTCTTGAGATGCAAAGTATGGCTATCTTAGTAGTAAAAGGTGTCATGTTTTTTGCAAGATTCCAGTTTCTGTTTCTCTTTACTTTCTTTTTGAGACTGGTAGATGAACAGTTGGGGTTCTGGGAGTGAGAGCTCTTTGTTTCAGGGTGGATCACTTGTCCTTTTCTTATATGTTATAGAAGGAGAAGGAGATGCACAACGAAATCCAAGTGAGCAAACCGGAGAGGCCCAAGGGGAGGCAGCAAAGCAAGAAAGCTGACATCCGACTTTGACCGACTGGAGCAGCTGCTGGATGTTTTCAGACTACGAGAGCATACTGGAATAAATTTGTTTCCATGAGCAAGCTGGTAGAAAAGAAAGTGCATGTGTCTTCACTGCTGGAACCCACTCAGCACAATGCTAAAAATGAGGGTACAAGCTGTGGCAGAAGACAGAATTTTCTCTACCTCTGTCATTAGCAATGGTTGAACATGTATTGATTTTTTGGGATAGTGTCATCAGATGGATCCCTTCATAATGACTACTTGATGGGAACACTTTTAAAAAGTAGAACAGGTAAATCTTGTAGCAAATGGCCTTTGAAACATCAGAGGATCTAATTGTGTATCTTAAGCAAAGGCTTGTGTGATCCTCAGAGTTTAAAATTCTCTGGCCAAAGTGTTCACCCATTAAAAGAACTGTAAAGAAAGCACTGTTTTTAGAATTTTACGTCTGTTTTACAGCTCTGTTATTTACAATGGTTTTTGTATTGTACAACTTAGATGCTCCACACTGCCCCTTCTCAACTGCTTATGAAGAATATTTCTGTTACTGTGAATTTTTCTACCACGCGTTTTGAAAGGGCTGGTTTTTTTCATAATGTGGTGATATGCACATGATAGATTTAAAACGTCAACTGCTAAATTGAATATGCCTAAATCTAAATGACTCAGCAACACTCTTAATTTGTTACTAGATGAGCCTTCAAAACGATTTGTTAATGTGAATACTTCAGCGTGTTTTGTGTCCTTGGTACAGTTTTGCCACTTGCCTGTAGTTAGTTGCATATCGGAGACTCAAATTGAATCTTTTGTGTTTTTCTTCCCCATTTTTCTAATTTTACTCCCAATTTCTTAATCTTTCTCCAAGATATTTTTTTAAATGTTAGTCCAAGTATTTTATTGTTATGGTAGTTTTAAGAATACATTTATAACCTTATATGGGTTAAAATTCAAACAAATTCCATGGTGCTAGAGATTTTCCTGGTTCACATGGTTGAAGATGGGTGTTGTTTGCACACAGGCGAACAACTATCATAGGTTATTGCCAGTTATGTGTTCTGGAATGAGTTTTAGATTGCAGGATAGTCCAGCTAGTGGATCATGGGCTGGATTCATCCAGGGGGACTATTTTTCATATTCCTTGCCTTTGCCTCAGTTGATCAGGCTGTTGTGTTTGTACAGCCAGTAGCCTGTTACTGATGCACCAGGTACAGCTAAGTGCCGGAGGCTGCTACAGCAGCCTTTTGGCTGGGATGTGGAGACAGAAGTGAGACTTGGCATCTAGCACCCAAAAGACTGGATTTCTCCCATTTCCGCAATTCTAAAATCACTGGACATTCATTGAAATACCAGGATAGGTTTTCCATCCAGGGGATTACTTAAAGTATCTAGAAATTAATAACATACTCTGCAGCAGCTATGCTGATTGGTTTCCTTCCCCCCATCCTGCCCCAACAGAAGAGGCCATACATGAGGCTCTGTACTGCAAAATGGGGCAGCCACACCTTTGTGTGACTAAGGTGAATAAAGAGAGTGACTAGTAAACCGTGGCAATCACATAAGCACCAATCACAAAGTCAGAAGATTTATTTTCTTTTATTAACAGGAGGTGATGTCACTTTCTTTATATATAGTATATAAATATTATATATATTTTTGTGTTGTTGTTGGTTTCAAATGTTATGCACTTTTTAATGTTTGTAAACTTTTACTAATGAATAGTGTGATTGCTTCCTGAATATATTAACCATCAGTTAACAAAACATCTTTGTGGCCACAGCTGTTTGTTTCTGCCATGTGTACCATAGTACTTGTCAGCTGAAATTCTTTTGTGAGATGTGTGGAGAAAAAAAAAAAAGCACTTCTGAACAGTATTATGAGCTCATCTATTAGTGTTAATAAAAAACAAGCCAGCAGTATGCTTGTGGCTCATTAGTGTAATATTAACTCTCACCTTTTATTGTTTGGAAGCTGGATGCCTTGCTGTCTTACTAGCTGTCAAATGCCCTATCTTCTTGGTAACAGAAATAGTCCATTTGCTTTGAAAATACTGTTACCCTTAAACTAATTGTTTATTCATTTGTTTCACTTGGTGTTCCTTTCAAACTTAGCACATTATTATTGATTTCTTTAAAAATTATTTTCCCCCCTTTGCTCTTGCATTGAGTCTTCAAGCTGAACTGGTTGCCCCTTTGTCATGGACTAGTTACTGTCAATCTAGCACAAACACCAGAAGGAAATAAGATTCTAGGGCTTTTTATAGTGTTACTTTATTGATGATCCATGAAACATCATCAATAAAATGTGGAAAAAGGCAGTAGTGGAATAAGTAATTACAGTACATTAAAATGTTGGTTTTCCTTATTTTCCTTTAGTGCTTTTCTTTATTTCAGTACACTTTCCTTCTTCTTAATTCTTCTGTGTTGTGAAATAAAATTCATCTCAGCCTTTCCTCTCTATTTTGTACCTGTTTCTTATATTTCTCTTCTTGTTTTCTTTTGTTTTTAAAAAAATTACAGAGGCCTTTGCTGGTTTTTGAAACGCATCTCTCTGTGATGGAAAATAATGCTCTTAATTTTAGTAGAGTAAAAGGCTGTTTATGTTCCTCATCCCCCAAAAATGTACAAGTGCTTGTTGTATCACTTGAGCTCTGCTTGCTCTCTTTATTTGGTGTATTTCTGTAGCATCTATAAGCAGGCCTTACTTTATGTAAATGTGTGGTTAGTCTGTGCCAAATCACAGCACTGTATCTTATATACTATTATTACCCAAGCAAATACAAAAGAGCTTGTTCAAGTACAGTCACACCTTTACTTCTGTGTAGTGGCATCATATAACAGGGACACTGATGGCAGAACCAGACTTTGACTGTGTTATTTTTCCCTTTGCTAGTTCTTTTCCTCAGTAAGCCTGCCACTCTGGCTTCTGTTCCAGTATCCTTATATTTTATTGTTTTCATGATAGGTGAAATGTTTAAATGTTTGTTTAATCCAGGATGAACCTAGAAAGATCTCTCCAAAAGCTATACAAACTCAACAAAGTTAGGTCTGGACTGTCAGCTTCATAGAATACTCCTTAAAGGTTTGGTTTGGTGGGGTTTTTTGTTTGTTTTACTGTGTCTCTTGCTGTATGTTTTCAGTACTTCCATCACCCTGCCAGCCCCGTCACTTCAAAAAATAGTCTCTGTACTTATGTTCTTGTTGGCCATAATAAAGTCTATGACTCTGTTTGCAAGCATTGCAGTTGCAAGGTTTAGATTCTCCATCCCATTGAAACATAAAGAATATGGAACTAGAACTGGATGAGGGATATTGGCATTTCTTTCTTCTGCATATTTCCAGTAATGTTGTCCGTGTGCTTCAAAAAGCTTCTATTAAAAGAATAATGTGCAAGCGTGCACATACCGTTACTCAATTGAATTAGCTTTTTAAGCCAAAAGTTCACCATGACCTTCCATACAATAATTATTAAATAAATATGAAAAAAGGTGGTGTATATATCCCTAGTATTTCTCTTGCCATGTTTTTTTCTACAATTTTGAAGTGGGAACGAGTGTGTCCTCGTATGAGTGACAGGTCCTGAGGGGTTAGATTTCATGCAGACGGATAGTGAAATGATCTAGTGTCCAGAAGGAGGGAGCAGCTACCGAAGTGGTGAAGCTGGAGCTTCTACAGTATGAATGCCATCCTCAGCTAAACAGTGAAGAACTCCAGGTGTGCTTAATGTTTATATTTTATGTTTCAGAAACATCAGTGCATTTTTTACAAAGGAAAGACTGAGACCTGCTGTTGAGACTGAGCAGAGTAATATAACCTCAACTTGGACAAAATTTGCCTTACCTCAGCAGTATTCCTACCTTAAACTGCTGTATTTTTGTTCTGACTTGTTTCTTTGTTTTTCTCTGCCTCTTTTCGTAGCTGGTTTATTTTCTGTTCTGTGCTTCCCTCATGTAAAATAATACCCTAGGATATGGATAGAGTGCTGTATTGGATTTTCTGTATTTTTAACTGACTGAAGTCTTATAGTGGAAAGGTTGTTTCTCTTCATCTTTCTGATCAATGCACAGAGGGGGATCTGCTTCAAAGTTCTCAGCGTGAGAGAAGCAAAGCCAGGAAGGAAGTGTGGATTCAAGAAGATAGGCCAGCAATGTAAGAAGGATGTCTTTTGTTAATAGTAAGGCAGGTGAAGCCCAATGCAGCAAATAGCTTCCTCCATCATATGATGCACAGTCAGAATGTGCTGGCCTCAGCTATAAAGAAGATAAATTGTTCAACTTAGGTGATATTTTGACTTCAGAACCAGCTTCAGCTTTTCAACAGGGCTCTGGAACCGAAGCGTGCATAAATTTGTGGCCCTTACCCTTGAGACAAATGAGAATCACCAGGTTCTCATGAAAGAGAATTAGAGATTTTTTTAGTTAGCTTAACATACAGGATATTCTCTGAAAAGCAGAAGCTTCTAAGAGCTAAGAAAGTTATAGGAGTAGAGGTAGCAGTAGGAACGTTCTCTGCAGGCTGAACTCTCTGCTTTCCTGCAAGAGAATAAGGACAGAGATGGTCAGTGTGGATGTTTGGTATATTTCCACTATTATTTATGTAACGTACTGCCAATATCTGTCTGAGAGAAAATAATGGTCAAAAAATGGTCTGGAAAAATAGGATAGTAGGCTACTGCATCAATTCCTATTATTATGTGTGACTAATAAATCTAATTGTGAGTTAACAATACATGAACAAATTTTACAAGCAGAGAGTAAAGCTAAACACAAATGTAGTGCGCTTGTGCCGACAAGAAGCATCCCTATCTTCTGAAAGTGGCAGGACTCCACGCTCTGTCCTTTTACATGGATTCTTACATGATGGCTTGGAGCTGCTGATGTTTTAGGATGGAGGGCAGGATGGAATCATCAACTCATGACGTGTGTGTGCAAATGATTGCGATATTTTCAGGCAACGCATGCTTCGGTACCCTCAAACCAAGTGTTCATAGAAAGACCAGTGCTAGTAATGACTTGCTTATGAGTTCTTCAGTAAGCTTTTAGCAAATTAGCCATCAGTATACATTTTCAATCCTGTTTGCTATTAAGAAGTTCTCTGGTGCTGATCCATGAGTGTAGTGTAACAGGTGACAGCCTGATAGACTGGACCAAGGCAGATCCTCTTGAGTGTTCCAAGAATGTCTGAGCCAAAAATGTTTGCAAAAAATCCACGCTACCTTCTTGCGCTAGCAAAGACAGGCGGTAACAGTGTTTTGTATTTGTTAAATAAGAAACCTATTGCATCAATGGTTAATCAGTTAATGATTAGGTCTACTTCCATGAAAAAACCCACGTTTTGATCCTGAAAAAATAATCAGGTTTTAACATCCAAAAGGATGAGAGATGAAGTTAAAAAAAGTAACTCAGCAGTAATTTATAGGAAATAGTGGCATATAATCTGAGAGGTGGATGGGAGATATTTGTAGGGAAATCAAATCTTGAGCAGCTCTACAAACCAGTATCAGGGGATTAAAGTTACCTGTTGTTTAACCAGTATTAGTGTGGCCCAAATAATGCATGTGTTAGCAGGTGAGTTGATCCATTCTGCATCTCTCTTGTTGCAGAAGCATGTAAATTAAGTCTCCCGTTGTTCATCAAACATGGATATTGCAGATAGATACACAGAAGCAGTGTTTAAGTATAAACACATAAATACTGGCTTTCAAGGCAGCAAAGGAGAAAACAAGATTGTTTTACCGC
The DNA here is from genome assembly GCF_030867145.1 of Opisthocomus hoazin. Classification (NCBI taxonomy): domain Eukaryota; kingdom Metazoa; phylum Chordata; class Aves; order Opisthocomiformes; family Opisthocomidae; genus Opisthocomus; species Opisthocomus hoazin. Next base: position 35,226,477 of record NC_134416.1, on the reverse strand, counting down.
CTAGCATGCTGACAGACCCATTTCATTACTAGTATGCTTCCAGCTGTATGCCCCTTTTTTGACTAAAAATATCACAGGTGTGATTGTGCAGAGAAACTCAGTATTGCAACATGCACATCAGCAAAACCCTGCATTTGTCTAACAGTTCAGTCATTACTTGGGACCTCAAAGGGCAAGTATATAGCCAATGTATTAGCCCTGTCTTTGGTATGGGAATGTTTGACCGTACTTTTTCAGCAGAGTTTCACTGTTTTTCCTGTGAGTTCAGTCAACTCGCCTGTGAAATTATTTCTGTTGTCCATATTCTTTTTAGTTCAGTGATTTAGCTGGCTGTTGATCTAAGAACATGTACTGCTGAAAGTTAACAACTCATGTACAGTAATGATATCTATCTGCTGCTTTAATATTTGTCTTTAGCGATTGAACAGGATGTACATGAGTCACTGGGGTCTGGAACTATGCAGAAACATCCTGGGACTGCCATTGCTGGTGGGAATCCAGTAACTGCTCCTGGAAGAGGCCATGCTATGTTTTTGGTGGAATGGTGTTATAGTTACAGATGAATATAAAAGACCAAGACTACGAGTAAATTTGGGGAGGGAGGGGTTGGGGACAGGAGAGGCTAAGCTTGCAGTTTTACACAGGTAGCCTGAAAACCATATCCTCAGTGAAATGTGACTACTAAATTAGATTTGGCAAACTTATAAATCTAACATTTTAAGAAGTTTGGCCATAACCCACACAATGTGGCATTGTATCTGGAAATCTTTTTCAGGCTAATGATTTGTCCTCAGCAAGGATGGCATACACTTTATCAAAACACACGTTGATTGCAAGATGCAGCAGAAAGCAGAAATAGTCAGTCTGACTGTACAGCCATGAAAAGCGTGTCACTCCTGCATGTTGCCCTCCCTCACATACAGCATTTGCAGGTAGTACTTGTTTCAACACACTGAATTTTAATTTGGTTGGAACAGGATTTTCAAGAGACCCTGTGAAATGCATCTGAACCATACATTATATCAGCAGGCAGGGCTGATCATATTTTATCAACTAATTACTTCCTATCTGATGTTCGAATGACATGAGATTTACTATTCATGCTAATGTATGCTTCTGAATATCCATGTGGTAATAAATATGGCACTACTTTAGGCTGTAGTGTAATAAGACGTCCTGTAGTCATTTGCAATGTCCTATGGATATGCACATATTTTATGCCTATATTTACACTGAAAATACACTAGGTATCTTTGAATTAAATAGCACAGACCAAATGGGAATATGCAACATAAAAATACTGTGTGATATTTAGCTTTTTGTAGTATACGCTCATCTTTTTTTACTAATCCTGGAAGTTATATACAAGTGCAAATAGGACACAATTTACATGTTTCAGTAAAAGCTCTTCATTTCCACAGCTTCATCTTTGATCTTGCAATGCAGTCAAAATGTAGACTGTGTAACATCTCATTATAGTCATCATTTCCCTAGCAACAGACTGATATCCTCAATACATTATACAGTATACTTCAGAGAACAGGGCATGCTGTAATGGAAGAAGATGGATGGCTTCACAGGTCTTTTTCATCTGTAATTCTGCTCATTCAGGGAAAGAATTAAGAACTCTCTCTGGACACAAACACACCATCCTCATTTGTTTGGAAGTGCCCAACGCTATATAATAATAATGATCCTATAGAAACTGCTACCACTGTGGCGTAGTTACAGAGCCCTCCCCTCAAAAAAAAAAAAAAAAAAGGGAGCGCGCCGGTAAGTAACCGATAATTAGCTCGCGGACACCTCCTGGTGGCACTGGGTGGTGTTTTCAATAGGAGAATTGGAAATTAAACCTACTTACAGAATGAAACAGCCACGGTGGCCCTGGGATGATCAAGGTGTTGAGAAAATTCTTTGGAAATCATGGGAGCCAAGTAGTGTAAATGCGTCTTTTACACGATTGAATTACAGTCTTGACTTTTTTCCTTAATCTCTTAAAATGCCTATCATTTTTCAGAGCTTCCCCAGGATCTGCATCCGTATCCTACAAATAAGATCTCAGTAAGTGCTGGAAATAAACCTAGGGTTTTAAAGTAGGCTTTGCAACTGATTCCAGTACTTGAAATGAAATCAGAAATGCATTATTCTTTTGTCTTCATACAAACTCTGATTGCTAAGAGGACAGTCCACAGAATCCCAGCCTGCGTTCACCACTCTGACAGCGCAGTCAAAAGACTGTACCTTCCTAGTGACCTTTACTATCAGGAAATTAAGAACCTGAGTATATCAAATAGGCTTTAAATTAAAATAAGTCATTATAGCAAAACCAAAGAATACTCTTCTGCTATTTGTGGGAAGTTTGTGCTTACTGGAACTCCTCGGAAAAAACTCCTGGAAATGTCATCCAGACAAATTCAGAAGAACAAGCAGGGGCATTCCAAAGCGTTACACGGTGCTCATGGTAGACCGCTCTGTCCTAGTGCTAACCCCATGATCAGGGCCAAGCAACTAAATGTCAAAGAGACCAATAGTGAAGGGATTTAGTGGCTGTTACCATAAGCAGCCAAGGATGTTTCAAAGAGCAAAGGAACACAAAAAAGCAGCTTTTTAGTGCAGAAAAGAAGAGATCATATAGGAAGGTGGACGAGAAGCCAGTTCACTTTAGTCATCTTTTAAACAAGGCTGCCTGCCATTTCCTTCAAGAGAGGCTTAATGTTGGAGGATATGAAAGGCCACAATGCACTCCTAAACTTGATCACTAATCCCAGGCATGACACCAGGAAAGGCTGGTAAGATATACTTACGTGTTGCTATGCTGTACAAGTGCAGAAGTCCCAAAAAGCTTCTTTTCTGAAGATTAACAATGCCATGCAGCAATCAGAGTCCTACCACCTCTTCCACCTCACCTGCCAAACTGTGTCCTGTTGCTGACAGACAGTCTCACATCTAGGCTTTAGTTTCTTCTTTCTTCAAAGAAGTACAACTTTTCAACATGTTTTTACAAAAGACCAGAAGAGTCCTGAGATAGGATGTCAATCTCAAAGGCCTAAAACAGATGAGACACTTACAAAAAATCTCAGAGAACCTTCTTCACCAACATCAGTGCATGTTTACAGACATACAGCTAAGAAGACGGAAGCTTTCTACTGTCTTCAGTCCAAAATAGCTCTCTAGGGGATCACTCTTAATCCATGAGATTCTGTTACTGCTCCTCTCTCTGTTTTAGTGCTAATTCCACCATATTTCAGGAAGTTTTGGCAGGTGTTAAAAGCCCTGGAAAAGTCCACAATCTACAATACTTGCCTTTCTAAAGGCAATAATTGTCAAGATAAAGGATTGTCCATTCACTTCAACCACATAATGTTTGCATGTGACAACACATAATCAATATTGCCACAACTCTGGTGAGTAAAGCTAGTTTCTAGCTTCTTTCCTGATGTGACATAGTGCTGCGGTGGGTTCCATGTCATATCAACAAATTTCTCATTCACTATCTATAGTATGTTCCTTCTTCAAAATCAAGTCTTCAGACCAAACATTTTTAGGTTTATGAAACAGTTCTGCATGAAACAAGGCCACACAGCGAAATTACATTCCCTTCGAAGTAGCCTGCCTGTGCTTTCACAAATTCAGGGTACACAGAATATGGCAACATTTTGAATTATGACAGTGATAGTAAGTTCTTGTGCAATGGTACTCCCAAACGTAGAAAAAATGTTATGCTTGTATCACTCAAAAACCAGAAATTGCTATTTAACTATTCCAAACACAGTTCTGCCATGTGCACAGTTTTCTCCGTGGAGTTACTGGTATACCTAAACGCTGGTAGCCACCTGTGAGCCTCATCAATTATGGATTCTGTTTCTTTTGTTTGAACACATTCTTCCCTAAAACTTCCTTGTTTTTGAAAGCTAAAAATGATAAATCTCCCTGACGAAAAGTATTTACATTCCTGATATATATATACATGAATATTCAAGGACTGGAAAAAAATAAGCAGACATTCCTTTCTTTGGTCTGCTTTGTACTAATTACTGGTCTATGAAAGTCAAAACATGGTTTCATATTTAATATTACAGAAAAATTGACACTCTTTACTAATAGCATTCTTCTACCAAATTTTGACTATAAAATACCTGATGTTAATGTCAGTTCCTTGTATTGTCACTGTATTGCCCTGGAGACACTGTTGTTTAAAAAGACTAAGTATCTTATTTATTCTACCATGGTGGTTTTACCATCAATTGTGTTGATGCAAAGCTTGTACACAGATGTACCGACATAAGATCTGATCAGTGTTTGACCTGCAGCAGACCTACTTTCATGTCAGCTACCTGCAAGGCCAGTCACCATCTTCCTAGGAGCTCACAACCTCTTGTTGGTCCCTCCCTGCTGTCTCCCATGAAATATTCAGGCTCTGTTCTCTGCAGCATTATTCTGTGTCTCTAAAATACTTCAGTGCTTGTTATTCATGAGTTGTGAAGTCAGAAAATATTTAAAACTTACTACTTTTATCTCCTATACTAAAACATTGTTATTTTTTCTCTGCTGTTTTTCTTTAGGGCAAGTGAGACAATTCAGTAGATCTACCAGTTGCATGAACATTTTCACACTAATATTGAATGTAAAGAACTGAGAGCTAATTTCAAGCTAGAAAAGAAGCAAGTAACTACTTTGAGTTTTACACCACACTACATATACAGAAATAATAAGCAGACTGTGCTCAGTACATTCTGCAAAAATAACACAGTTTTTAAAAACCTCATTTTTAAAAAACTGATCTGATTTATAAGTTCATAGAGCAATCTCATAAAAACTCCCTTCACTAAAGATGATAGACTTCGACCAATATAAATCTCATGTGGAGGTACACTCTGACTACCAGAAGCAGATTCAGCTGATAAATTTTTGATGAGGGTTTCAACCACAAGGACAATTAATGGAGTATTTTTTGTCCTGAAGTTTCACTAAATAAATTGCCCCAATTTAAAACCAATGATTCCTATCCCTCATCTAACCAAGTGTACTGGGTTTGGCTGAGATAGATAGATAGATAGATAGAGTTAATTTTCTATGTGCATAGTCAATAGAGAGAGAAGATTCTTCAGGGGACAATTAAGAAGCACAATCTAGTTTAGGTTATTTGAATTACTCCCTATGAGGGGGGCTACCTAGCTTAGGTACATAGACAATCCCCTTCAGTTTCTAGCATGAATATGCCTGAGATCCCACCCTGGAGTCCTGCGTCCAGCTCTGGAGCCCTCAGCACAGGAAAGACATGGACCTGTTGGAGCAGGTCCAGAGGAGGGCCACAAAAATGTTCAGAGGGATGGAACACCTCTCCTGTGAGGAAAGGCTGAGAGAGTTGGGGCTGTTCAGCCTGGAGAAGAAAAGGCTCCAGGGAGACCTTATTGTGGCTTTTCAGTACTTAAAAAGGGCTTATAAGAAAGATGGGGACAAACTTTTTAGCAGGGCCTGTTGCAATAGGACAAGGGGTGATGGTTTTGAACTAAAAGAGGCTAGGTTCATATTAAATATAAGGAAGAAATTTTCTACAATGAGGGTGGTGAAACACTGGAACAGCTTGCCCAGAGAAGTGGTAGATGCCCCATCCCTGGAAACATTCAACGTCAGGTCGGACGGGGCTCTGAGCAAGCTGATCTAGTTGAAGATGTCCCTGGTCGTTGCAGGGGGGTTGAACTAGATGACATTTGAAGGTCCTTTCCAACCCAAACTTTTCTGTGATTTTGTTATACACTGGAGAATCATGACTCATAAACTTGTCTTTTCATCTTCATTTTCTACTCATCTCATGAAATGGGATAGCAAGGGCTCGTATCCGAAGTAGAACAGCTATTCCAAAAACCTGTGCCAGTTTCACTATAAACATCATTATGTTTTAGGAACCACTTTAACTTGCAAAATATTTAAAGTGAGGCTACTGTATTTTCTCCCTGGGTGAATGCAGTTTTGCAGATTTACATACAAGATGATTTACAACGAAGTTGCAGTTGATAAACACACCAATACTACTACTCAACATATAGTAATCTACGGAGCTGAAACAAACACCTTGGAACTTATAATCAAAGCAGTACCCCAAAGGACTCTAATTTGTCCAGCTGTGCAAGGTTCTGAATAAACCTGCTAACAGGCATCTGGAGTTTGTTCACTTTAGCAAATAACAGCATATAAAACCATGTGACTGAACTGATAATCAAGTGCCTTCGGTGGTAACAGAGAGCTACAAGTCTCTGCTTTTAAACCTTCAGTGATATTTGACGTGAATTTGAAAATTGTTCTTACATGAAAACTTGAAAACTTTTTCATTTATGAAAAAGCTGTTGATTGGGTTCTGCCAGTGATTTTATTTTAAAGGGACACAATGAGACTGCTGTATTTCATATTATCATATTTCCTTGCACTTACATGGTAGAAAGAGGAGGGAGATATTTGTCACCTTGAAACATATTTCCTTTCCGCCTATTACCATGTTCTTTTCTATTTTAAGATTCAAACAGTGCTGCAAAGTGAATATAACAGAATAACTATCATAGCGAATCAGACCAGTGGCCATGTTTGGAACCAAACATGATATTTAATAGAGTTCAATATAATTACATATAATCTATTACTTTTTGTCATGGTTTAGCCCCAGTTGGCAACAAAGAATCATGCGGCTACTCACTCATTCCTTCCCCCCTTCCCGGTGGGATGGGGAATAAAATCTGAAGAAAAAGGCAGAACTCGTGGGTTGGGATAAAGACAGTTTAACAGAACAGAAAGGAAGAGAACAATAATAACAATAATCCCAATAAAAATAATACACAAAGCAAGGAATAACCAGTGCAATTTTCTCACTGTCTGATGCCCAGCCTGCTCCCGAGCAGTGATTCCCCTTCCCCAGTCAGCTCCCGCCTTTAAATACCGAGCACGATGGTCCATGGTATCACATACTCCGTTTGGCCAGTTTGGGTCAGCTCCCAGCTGACCATGCATTTTACCAATGCATGTATCATACATATTGGCAAACTGATTTCCTTTTGTACTGGTTATGTACCATATGCTGACATTTCTCTCTGTACTTTGTTCTGCCACTTTCGGAAGACTGACTACATTGCTTGTCTGAGCCTGAGATACCTACCTTTAATACTTTAAAGATTAGCCTATTTTGGCCTCTTTGAGTAAAATCAAAAGGCTTTTCAAACATTTTTACATGGGAAAGGCATCACTTCAGAGAAGCACATGCACTCAGTAACTAATAGCTTTGAGGTGAAAATTCAAGTTTTGTTATCCTGCTGTTTCATCTACAGCCCCGAAAACACTCAGGAAGGACTTCAGAAAGATCTTCATAAATTTCTTTCATAAGAAGGAGGCATACCACCTAAGAATCACAGAATCACAGAATCACAGAATCACAGAATCACAGAATGGTAGGGGTTGGAAGGGACCTCTGGGGGTCAACTAGTCCAACCCCCCTGCCAAAGCAGGGTCGCCTACAGCAGGCTGCACAGGACCTCCTCCAGGTGTGTCTTGAATATCTCCAGAGAAGCAGACTCCACAACCTCCCTGGGCAGCCTGTTCCAGTGCTCCGTCACCTTCAGAGGGAAGAAGTTCTTACTCATGTTCAGATGGAACCTCCTATACTTCAATTTGTGCCCATTGCCCCTTGTCCTGTCACTGGGCACCACTGAAAAGAATCTGGCCCCGTCCTCTTGACACCCACCCTTAAGATATTTGTAGGCATTTATAAGGTCCCCTCTCAGCCTTCTCTTCTTCAGGCTGAACAAGCCCAGCTCCCTCAGCCTTTCCTCATAGGAGTGATGCTCCAGTCCCCGAGTCATCTTTGTAGCCCTCCGCTGGGCTTTCTCCAGCAGTTCCTCGTCTTTCTTGAACTGGGGAGCCCAGAACTGGACACAGTACTGCAGATGGGGCCTCACTAGGGCAGAGTAGAGGGGGAAGAGAACCTCCCTCGACCTGCTGGCCACACTCTTCTTAATGAACCCCAGGATTCCATTGACCTTCTTGGCAACCAGGGCACACTGCTGGCTCATGGTCAACCTGTCGTCCACTAGGACACCCAGGTCCCTCTCCACAGAGCTGCTCTCCAGCAGGGCAGCCCTGAGCCTGTCCTGGTACATGGGGTTGTTCCTCCCCAGGTGCAGGACCCTGCACTTGCCCTTGTTGAACCACATCAGGTTCCTCTCTGCCCAGCTCTCCAGCCTGTCCAGGTCTCGCTGAATGGCAGCACAGACTTCCGGCATATCCACCACGCCTCCCAGTTTGGTGTCCTCAGCAAATTTGCTGAGGGTACACTCTGTCCCTTCATCCAGGTCATTGATGAAGAAGTTGAACAAGGCTGGGCCCAGTACTGACCCCTGGGGAACACCATTAGTTACCAGCCTCCAAGTTGACTCAGTGGGGCTGATGACAGCCCTCTGAGTTTGGCCATTCAGCCAGTTCTGAGTCCACCTCACTGTCCACTCATCCAGCCCACACTTCCTCAGCTTCCCTAGGAGGATGTTATGGAAGACCGTTTCGAAATCCTTGCTGAAGTCTAGGTAGACAACATCCACTGCTCTTCCCTCATCTACCCAGCCAGTCATGCCATCGTAGAAAGCTATCAGATTGGTCAAGCATGATTTCCCCTTGGTGAATCCATGCTTACTACTCCTGATAACCTTCTTTTCCTCCAGTTGCTTAGAGATGACCTCCAGAGTGAGCTGTTCCATCACCTTTCCAGTATGGAGAAAGCAAGGAAGGGATGAAGGGAGGGAGAGAGAAAGAGAGAAAGAGAGAAAGAAAGAGAGAAAGAGAGAAAGAAAGAGAGAAAGAAAGAGAAGAAAGAAAGAGAAGAAAGAGAAGAAAGAGAAGAAAGAAAGAGAAGAAAGAGAAGAAAGAGAAGAAAGAAAGAAAGAAAGAAAGAAAGAAAGAAAGAAAGAAAGAAAGAAAGAAAGAAAGAAAGAAAGAAAGAAAGAAAGAAAGAAAGAAAGAAAGAAAGAAAGAAAGAAAGAAAGAAAGAAAGAAAGAAAGAAAGAAAGAAAGAAAGAAAGAAAGAAAGAAAGAGAAAATCAATTAATTCTGCTACTCAGTCAGAGGTAATAGATTTTGCTCACTTAAGATCTGAATGAGTTCAGACCAGGGAAGGTCTCCCTTTTTTACTACTTGTTTCTTGAACCACGTTGTTCATCAGTAGAATATCTCTGTCTATATCTATATGTCTTTATCTCCGTCTATATCTCTCTCAAATTATATGAACTAGATATAGCTATATGGAGATATATTAACTACATTTATATAGATATAATCATATAGACATATATCTCTATAATCTGTAGTGAGTAGAAGTACACAATTTCTTCAAGCAGAAAAATTGCTTGACTCACTAACTATATTCCCATGAAAATTCAGCCATTATTTTTTCAGTTTCAGCAATAAGAAAAGCAGAATACATTTTTAATGAGCATTATAATACTTAACTAGTCAAGGCAAGCTGAGATTATTTTTGTCTTTGTTCAAACAGATGAACTATTTGATTCAAAGCTGTATGCTGATCACATGCACATTGTGGAGATGGAGCAGTACGTTAGTATTTATATTCCAGTAAAGATAGTACACCAAGCCTTTTGCAGATACATTACAGGAAAAGTAAGCAATTTTATCTTAAAAGCTTTCATGCTGTAGTTTTGACAGTTTAGGCTTTGAAATCTGTTATTTCTCTGAACCAGTCTGTCAGGCTGCATCACAAGGAAGTACAAATGCACTGCACACAAAGTGAAGGTCCAGCATATAACTTTGAAGCTTCACACATGAAAACGGTTAGCCCTTTCTTTCAGTTATCATCTTTTAGCCGTAAACTGATATGCTCACTCATCCTTACCAGACCACTGCAATAAATGTTGGAGGGAAGGGTTCTCCTGCAGAGATTGGTTTTGACTAAGCCCGTTAAGTGGCTCTGAGTATGACAACCACTGACTATGAGACTACCAAGGCAAGAACTGCCTCCCAAAACCTTCATTCTTCCAGAAAGTTGGGTTCCTCCTCTTTTAGACAGCTATTCATCACTTTTGCCAGCTGATCTTTTAAAGTCAAAATTCAAAACCTTGAATAAGGCACCAGACGCCAGCTCAAGGTCTAGAAGCTACGTCCCTTTGTGGCTGAAGGTGAAATCCCTTTCCCTTTCCTGTTGAAAGCCACAGAAACTTTGGGGAAATTTATTCTTCAAAGAAAGTACCTCAAGCATATTTGAAGCAAAACAAGGGCCAGATGATCATGACAGTACACTGTGTCTTAATCTAACATTCAGTAATGCTGGTCTTCCTAGGACACCATTTTATCTAAGGATGTAGCAGCAGTGCCTGTTTCCCCATTTGTTTCCCCAACAGAATAAACCTTTGATCCATGACATTAAAGGTTCAGAATAAATCCCATCCTTTGTCTGAGGCTTTGAATCTCCATCATCTGCCTTCTAGGCAACAAAGTATTCTGATGCTGAGACTCTCAAGCCTTCCTTTTAAAGCATTTCCCCACTGTGTAAAAAGAAATTACAGGCCTTACCTACTCCCAGGTGAATGCCCTAACCACTAGACTACCTGACAATGGGTCCAAAACTACGCTAATTGTTTTCTTAAGGAAAAAACAGTAAGATTGATAAGCTCATCTTCAAAGAAAACTACTCAAAGGGATTTACATGCTTAATAAGAGCAGTCAAAGCAGAGAAAGGCACCCCCAAGCCCAAAGGGAGAGATTTACATCCCTGACAAGCAGGTCTTAAACACCACCTTGTGCTCTTCTTTACAGGCTTATGTAGCTCAGCCCTCAGCACATGACTTCTGTAGACCCCATTTCTATGCCCATAACGCAGAGTCAGTCCAGGCCTCCTCAAAGGACAGAGAACTGCAGTAGTTGCATCCTCCTCATGAACACAGTCCAACATTTATGAACTCTCTTCAGGTCTCAAAGGAGAGATCACAAACCACTACTGATCTGAAATGTAGATATAACCAACATTTTCCCTCCAACAACAACAATAATATAACCTCACAGAATCGCAGAATCACAGAATGTTCGGGGTTGGAAGGGACCTCTGAGGGTCATCTAGTCCAACCCTCCTGCCGAAGCAGGGTCGCCTACAGTAGGCTGCACAGGACCTCGTCCAGGCTGGTCTTGAATATCTCCAAAGAAGGAGACTCCACAAGCTCCCTGGGCAGCCTGTTCCAGTGCTCCGTCACCCTCAGAGTGAAAGAAAGGAACCCCCTTAAACTGTTAACTCTTCAACAAATTCCAGTGGTATTTAGTAGCAGATTTTGTTCTGGTATTAATATTCCAGGCTGATTTTGAGAGAGGTCAGTGACAAACAGATGCTTGTGAAGCTGTCAGTTCAACGCTGCTTCCCTGTTCCAGGGTCTTTGGCTTTTTTAACACAGCCTGCCTTTTTCGTGTATGGTGTTCCTAGTTCGTAAAATTCCAAAACATCCTTAATCAAGAGAAATATACAACTAGATGAATACCGTTGTGGGAAGGGGGTGTAGAAAATAATCTGCAAAGTCATTGGAGTTAATCCTTTCCTGATCTGGTGAACTGCTTTTACAGTATTCTGAACAAATATTTTGACAAGACTCTTTTTAAAGACCTATTATTCACTGAGAAAACATACTTCAAACAAATAAAAAAGACAAAACAGTAGAGTTTATACAGCTGTGTTTAACAGAAAGGTATATCTGGTGTGGATAGAAATAGGAATATATATGACAAAAACGTATGCCATAAATTTCTGACTATTAATAGAGATATTAACGAAGTCAGACACTTAAATTGAGTGGTCATCTGACTCCATGTCTCTATAATACATTGTCCCTGAGTAGATGTGAGACTGCTGGGGCAAATTCAGTTCCTATGATGTAAATCTAGAGTTACAGTGCTGAAGTGAGTATTATTTATTGGCTTTGAGAGCAGGAATCGACTCTACCCTACAATTTCTGCATCAAGCCCCTGCTATAAATCAGCCTCATATTTTAGCAGAATTTAAATATATATGGATGTATTTATTCCTAGGGCATGTATACTGCATAATTATGACTGCAGGTCCAGCAGGAGGGGTGCCAACATTGGACTGGAGTTCCTTAATGCAAAATGTCTTTATCCTAAAAAAATATCCTTAACAGAATCCGGCAAAGATATTTCAGTGCTCAGTTCTTTCTTTGAGCATACGAATACAATACTGTTACTGCTTATAGTGTTAGAGCCTTACGGCAGCATCTGAGAACAGCGTATTGTTTTGAAAGTCTGGAAGACCGAACAATAAATCGGAAACACAAAAAAGAAAACAACCCTTCAGACAAAACCTTGATTATTTTATTCCCCTTATATTTATTTGCCATTCAGCATTGATACTTCTTTTTGAGGAATTATGAGGAGGGAATAATAAATAATAATAAATAATAATAAATAATAGTAATAATAATAATATGCAGGTAAGAAAATAAAATACTGAGTTCGTTTTTTTCATCATAGCTTGACTCTGCAAGACTTTCTCACAAAATAGTCACCCAAAGAGAACCATGGTGCCATCCATATAAGGGTAAAAAAAAAGGAATCACTGCATGCATAAATTAAATACTTGGCAAGTAATTAATTTAACATAATTGTACGTATCAGCAATAGACATCTTCTGCATGCCTCCAAGTTTTATCCTTAGCACATATTCACCCCGGTGACTGACATACCTATGAACCTGGGTGATGCCACCTCTCTGCTTCACCCTCACCTTTTTGTAGTGGGAGGGGAAAAGGGGAAGGTCTCATATGCTAAATCCTCTTTACCTGAGACATGGTGCTTTTTAGAAATTATTAACTATATTTGCTGAGGTTAAGTGCTGTCTTCAGCACACCTGACTGTCCAAATCAGAAGTTTTTTAGGCCAGCAGATGCAGTTGCCTTCTGATGGAAACCAACAGATTGAGTGGGAACAGTGAGGCGACACAGAATCACAGAATCACAGAATCACAGAATCACAGAATCACAGAATCACAGAATGGTAGGGGTTGGAAGGGACCTCTGTGGGTCATCTAGTCCAACCCCCCTGCCAAAGCAGGGTCGCCTACAGCAGGCTGCACAGGACCTTGTCAAGGCAGGACACACACAAAATTTCTACTTCCCTGTGGGGCTGAGGGGCACAGGGGAACAAGCCTGGGTCCTCCAATTTGGATGTTCAGTGCTGTATTCTAGGAGAGTTCATGTCATGTTTGCTAGACCCTATAGACCAGATCCTTTCTAAGATACGATGTCTAGTACACTGTGGAACATTGTTTCTTCACTCAAAGTATGTAAAGAGGAAAGTAACTTTGTCAGCACTGTACACTGCCCAGTAAAACATAATTACAGTAATACCTGTGAAATCTGTTGGAGGAATTCTTCATGGTTTGAATGTTTACAGAGGACGTTTGGAAATAAAAACAGTTAGAAGGCCAGAGAACACAGCAGACAGCCAGAGAGTGTGCACAGAGATTTTGAAAACCCGATGCACACCACTCTTCTGGTTGAATGTCTGGTTTACAGCAGTATTTTTAATAGTAGGGTAGGACAGTTAGATTTCTTCTGCAAGAACATGTCATATTCACCACTTCTGTGAGTACCTTTCCTCAGACTTTCCCAGCCTCGTTCTTATTTATGAAGTGTGTAATTAGCAACTCTAGATCTAGAAACACTGAGCTGTATCTCCAGTCCTGCTGGTTACAAAATGTGTTACCTTTCTGCTCCAGCTGGGTCTGGACCTCTCCAGCAGCACACAGGCTTTTGGCTTGCTGTTGCACCCCTTGGCAGGCATGAAGCAGACAGATATCGCAGATTAAAACATCTTTCAAGAAGTACACTCAAGTTGGAATTCTGTTTTCCTGAATATTTGTGGATGAATTTTCCTCTTTTACACTTCACCTTGTCCCATTTCATGTTTTAAGTCCTGCAAGGCCAAGTTATGGAGGTACTTTTCTTTAAGAATTTCAAAAAGCCATTCGTGGTCATCTTTTATGCAGTCACATAGCAGATGGATGCAGCATAGTATAATAAGCTATGAAGTCACATAGCAGGTGGATGCCTGTTAGGGCAATCACAGATCATGACAGTCTTCTTCTTCCTCTTTTGTAAGAAAAACATTTATTTTCAAGGTTTTCAAGCATTTTTCTTGACTGTGTTGCACTAAGGAAAGAACACTTACAAAGCTTCTCCTGTAAGCCAGTGCTCTGGACCCAAACAAATCACAATTTACACTTCTGGGGACTTGAGTAGAAAGGAGAGGTAGCACTGCCAGTCAGGGAGAATGTCCTCTCAGACACCAGCGGACTCACTGTCGTGGTGGTGGCACAGGTTTTACTGCTACCACTTTTGTAAAGTCTCATTCAGAAGAGGCTACTACAGAGAGAGATCTGTTCTTCTCACACTTCCTGACCAAGACACAGGCTAACAAGTTTGGAAGGACTGACTAATGACAAAGATACAATAAACTATTACAGTTATGACAACTGTAATTGGTGTTATATGCTTTTCAGCACCCTTTAGTGAGATTTTGATAGGGAATGATAAACCTTACTAAATAATTGTTACTGGTTAATCAAACAATGTAGAAACAGGAGAAGACTAATATAGGAATCCCTTCACGCATTACTAAAAAGCTCTTGGAGTGAATACCTTTGTTGTTTAATACAATATTATAACAGACTGCATAAGAAGGAAAAAGAGCACTGTATCAGGGCCTGACTAGAATTATAGGAGGGTTGTTAGGTAAATTGCATTATGATTTTTGAAATGGCATTTGACCACATCACTGTGTTTCACTCTCTACTCCTACTTACAAGTTTCCAAACTGAGCTGAACCTTCACAAATTTAGGAATTCATCTCTGAATAAAGCATAGGGGCATTTTTGCACAACTCCTTCAGGCAAAATCCTCTTTGAAATGAAGAAGAGGTTCGCATAGTAACTATAAGAAGAAAGAATAATGTGAGAAACTGGAAGAATGTGAGGTCAGATATCAGGCTGATGGTTTTGGAAGCACACAGCACAGGATAAAAGAGAGCTTTACCATGTACTGATAACAAAGGGCCACATTTTTTCCACACCAGTTATGTGGGTGTAACCTCCTTTAGTCAGAATGTCAAGCACTGAGGTCAAGACCTGTTGAAAATCAATACCACTCTTTCAGTTATTACTAAGTATGGAAAAAAAACATCACATCTTGCAAAATGAAAGGCAGAGCCAAGTAATAGAGCAACATTCTCATTCACTTCTTCATAAAGTGAAATTAAAAAAAACCAAAACCTCTAACAAATATATTTACCAAAATCCACAACATTTCTGTATTAGTCACAATATGTGTATAAACATATTTGAATCATAGAATCATTGAATCGCTAAGGTTGGAAAAGACCTCTAAGATCATCAAGTCCAACTATCCACCCAACACCACCATGCCTGCTAAACCATGTCCTGAAGTGCTGTATTTATATGTTTTTTGAACACCTCCAGGGCTGGTGACTCCACCACTTCCCTGGGCAGCATATTCCAACGCCTGACCACCTCTTTCAGTTAAGAAATTTTTCCTGATATCCAATCTCAACCTCCCCTGATGCAACTTGAGGCCATTTGCTCTCGTCCTATCGCTAGTTACTTGGGAGAAGAGACCAACGCCTGCCTCACTACAACCTCCTTTCAAGTAGTTGTAGAGAGTTGTAGTGGTTCTTTTGTACAGAGCTAATATAATACCATTAAAAGAGCTAACTTTATGAAAAGAAAGATTTCTCAGTCTATTTCTCTGCCTTGTGGCAGACAGACAAATAGCCGTAAACAGAATGACCAAAAGATATAGAACTGGTATTTATCACCTACTCTCAAGCGTGGAGAAAAACCTACACCCTCTTACTAATATTCCTGAAATTACTAGTATTACTGGAATTTTGGAGTTGCTGTGAGAAAAAGGCAGAATAAGCTTGGTTTATTGTTCTGATATTCAATGCCAGGGCATGCCCATATTGAGTCACCTAATGTTGCTTCATGGTTGGATAGCACTGTTCAGTGTTTATTATTTAGCATCCAGCTGGACCAGGAACTGCTTTCATTCACAAAAATGTTTTCTACTGGGCTTTTATAAGAACTGTAGCTAAAAATGAGTATTGGAAAAGGAAGAATCTGCCTTCTGAAAACGAAGCCAAAATAGTTTCCTTGCCAATTCCTACAAGCAGATCTTCTTGCATAGTTTCCTCCGCCTGTAGGAAGCCTTGTTTCTGTCAATATAGCTCCCCAAAGAACTGCTGATAGCAGGATCAGCCACCTTTGGAATCACAGAATCATAGAATGGTGAGGGTTGGAAAGGACCTTAAAGATCTGGTGCCAACCTCCCTGCCATGAGCAGGGACATCTTCCACCAGACCAGGCTGCTCAGAGCTCCATCCAGCCTGGCCTTCAACACTGCCAGGGAGGGGGCAGCCACAGCTTCTCTGGGCAACCTGTGCCAGTGCCTCAACACCCTCATAGTGAACAATTTCTTCCTAATATCTAATATTTACCACAGCAGCACATAAATTCAGTCTCTCTGCTGTTTTCATAGTGTTCTAACGATCCGTAGGAGTAAGGGGGATGTTTCATAACTTAACAATGTTTTCTGTTAAAGTGGTGTTTCTTCAAACTGGGAACAGCTGAAGTCTTGGAGCTGCAAATGCAAACCTTGTGATGGGAAAGGAATGCATTTTCTTAAGCAAACAAAAAAGGGGATAATTTGCCTTGCAGGGTGTGTATATGGTATTTTGGTAGCACGTACAGGTGTCTGAATTCACAGTGAAAACAGGAACAATGCAGAGCTCCTGTAAATTACTGTATCAAGTAGCATACTGCATGCTGATCCATATCTCCACAGATATGAAACAGGGACCTCAGCCTTTCTACTAGAACTGAGAAATCTGTTATATACAAAAATAGCTACACAGTAATTGTATATCATTGGCAAGAAAAAACCAATTACCTCAAAGTATGTCAGTGGCAGCATTTGCTTTTGATTTTTGTTTCTGTTTATGACAATAATAATAATCATTTTGTTAGCAATCACCAGATGTTTATGCATTAAGCATATTAACTGAACTGGCATACACATAACTACAGCAAAAAATACACAAAAGACGACTGATTAAGATAATGGATGATTAAACACATCAGCTGATGGAAATCTCATTTGTGATTTCTATGGAGGACTTACAGGCAAGCACAGAACTGGAAAGAGCTAAAAGCATAGTTCACATCCAAGCACCAAGGCCCAAAAAAGTTTGGGGTCTGAATGTAGGGAAACTGAATGACCTAAGAGAATTCTACTCATCCTTAATACACTGTAGTTCTAACATGGAAATACTAGTGCAAAGGGATGTTCAAACTCTGCCAGGAACTGTGCTGAACTTCACAGAATCACAGAATGTTCGGGGTTGGAAGGGACATCTGTGGGTCATCTAGTCCAACCCCCCTGCCAAAGCAGTGTCACCTACAGTAGGCTGCATAGGACCTTGTCCAGGCGGGTCTTGATTCATCTCCAGAGAAGCAGACTCCACAACCTCCCTGGGCAGCCTGTTCCAGTGCTCCGTCACCCTCAGAGGGAAGAAGTTCTTCCTCATGTTCAGACAGAACTTCCTATGCTTCAATTTGTGCCCATTGCCCCTCGTCCTGTCACTGGGCACCACTGAAAAGAGTCTGGCCACGTCCTCCTGACACACACCCTTAATATCTTTATAAGCATTTATTAGGTCCCCTCGCAGCCTTCTCTTCTTCAGGCTCAACAAGCCCAGCTCCCTCAGCCTTTCCTCATAGGAGTGATGCTCCTGTCCTCGAGTCATCTTTGTAGCCCTCCGCTGGGCTTTCTCCAGCAGTTCCTCGTCTTTCTTGAACTGGGGAGCCCAGAACTGGACACAGTACTGCAGATGGGGCCTCACTAGGGCAGAGTAAAGGGGAAGGAGAACCTCCCTTGACCTGCTGGCCACACTCTTCTTAATGAACCCCAGGATTCCATTGACCTTCTTGGCAACCAGGGCACACTGCTGGCTCATGGTCAACCTGTCGTCCACTAGGACACCCAGGTCCCTCTCCAGCAGGTCCGCCCCAAGCCTGTACTGATGTATGGGGTTGTTCCTCCCCAGGTGCAGGACCCTGCATTTGCCTTTGTTGAACCTCATCAGGTTCCTCTCTGCCCAACTCTCCAGCCTGTCCAGGTCTCGCTGAATGGCAGCACAGCCTTCCGGCATATCCACCACTGCTCCCATTTCTCTGTCGTCAGCAAACTTGCTGAGGGTACACTCTAACTCTTCATCCAGGTCATTGATGAGTAAGTTAAACAAGACTGGGCCCAGTACTGACCCCTGGGGAACACCATTAGTTACCAGCCTCCAACTAGACTCAGTGCTGCTGATGACAACCCTCCGAGCTCTGCCATTCAGCCAGTTCTCAATCCATCTCACTGACCACTCATCCAGCCCACACTTCCTGAGCTTCCCTAGGAGGATGTTATGGGAGACCGTTTCGAAAGCCTTGCTGAAGTCTAGATAGACAACATCCACTGCTCTCCCCTCATCTACCCAGCCAGTCATGCCATCGTAGAAAGCTATCAGATTGGTCAGGCATGATTTCCCCTTGGTGAATCCGTGCTGACTACTCCTGATAACCTTCTTTTCCTCCACTTGCTTGATGATGACCTCCAGGATAAGCTGCTCCATCACCTTTCCTGGGATGGAGGTTAGGGTGACCGGCCTGTAGCTCCCTGGATCCTCCTTCTTGCCCTTTTTGAAGATTGGAGTGACATTGGCCTTTCTCCAGTCCTCGGGCACCTCTCCTGTCTTCCACGACCTCTCAAAGATGATGGAGAGTGGCTCAGCAACGACTTCCACCAGCTCCCTCAGCACTCATGGGTGCATTCCATCAGGGCCCATGGATTTGTGGACGTCCAGATCGCTTAAGCGATCTCTCACGCAGTCCTCCTCGACCAAGGGATAGTCGTCCTCTCTGTGGGCTGCTTCTCTTACCTCCGGGGCCAGAGATTCCTGAGGGCCTACCTTGGCACTGAAGACTGAAGCAAAGAAAGGCATTCAGTAGCTCTGCCTTCTCCGCATCCTCTGTCACCAGGACACCCACCTCATTCAGCAGCAGCTCCACATTGTCTCTAGCCTTCCTTTTGCTACTGATGTAGTTGAAGAAGCCCTTCTTGCTGTTTTTGACATCCCTTGCCAGCTTGAATTCCAGGTGGGCCTTGGCCTTCCTCATTGCATCCCTGCATGCTCTGACCACATTCCTGTATTCTTCCCAAGTGGCCTGCCCCTCTTTCCACATTCCATGGACCTTTCTCTTCCACCTGATCTCTGCTAGAAGCTCCTTGTTCAACCATGCTGGTCTCCTGCCTCCTTTGCTAGATTTCTTTCTCAGGGGGATGCACTGCTCCTGAGCGTGGAAGAAGTGACGTTTAAACAGCGACCAGCACTCTTGGACCCCCCTTGCCTTCGAGAGCCCTGACCCACAGGATTCCTGCCAGTAGCTCCTTGAAGAGGCCAAGGTTAGCCCTCCTGACGTCCAAGGTTTTGATCCTACTTATCGCCCTGCTTCCTCCACGCAGGATACTGAACTTCACCATTTCATGGTCACTACAGCCGAGTCTACCTCCAGCCTTCACATCCTCAACTTCTATGTTTGGAATGAATTACAGAATCACAGAGTGGTTGAGGTAGAAAGGGACCTCTGGTCCAACCCCTTTGTTCAAGCAGGGCCACCTAGAGCCAGTTGCTTAGAATCACAGAATCATAGAATGCTTTGGGATGGAAGGGACCTTTAGAGGTCATCTAGCCCAACCCCCCTGCAGTGAGCATGGATATCTTCAGCTAGACCAGGTTGCTCAGAGCCCCGTCCAACCTGGCCTTGAATGTTTCCAGGGATGGGGCCTCCACTACCTCTCTGGGCAATCTGTTCCAGTGTTTTACCATCCTCACTGTAAAAAATTTCTTCCTTATATCCAGTCTAAATCTACCCTCTCTTAGTTTAAAGCCATTACTCCTTGTCCTGTCACAAAAGGCCTTGCTAAAAAAAATTGTCCCCATCATGCCCACCATGTCCAGATGACTTTTGAATAGCTCCAAGGATGGAGACTCCACAACCTCCCTGGACAACCTGTGCCAGTGCTCGGTCACTCTCACAGTGAAAAAGGAGTTTCCTGATGTTCAGAGGGCACCTCCTGTGTTTCGATGTGTGCCCACTGCCTCTGGTCCTGTCACTGAGCACCACAGAAAAGAGCCTGGCTCCCTCCTCTTTGCACCCTTCAGGTATTTATGGACATTGATGAGATCCCCCTGAGCCACCTTTTCTCCAGGCTGAACAGTCCCAGCTCTCTCAGCCTTTCCTCATAGGAGAGGTGCTCCAGTCCCTTAATCATCTTCATGGCCCTATCGCTGGAAGGGCCAATATGTCCCGTATGTCCATGCCTGTTTTGTACCGAGGAGTCCAGAACTGGACCCAGCACTCCAGGTGTGGCCTCCCAGTGCTAAGGAGAGTGGCAGGATCACCTGCCTTGACCTGCTGGCAATGCTTTGCCTACTGCAGCCCAGAACACCACTTGCCATCAAGGTAACTTCATGCTGTAGGTCTGGTCAGTAGGGAGGGTATGTCCATGTTTAAATATGGGCTCAAGGCTAAATGCAGCGGGTATGCAGAGCGCTGACCTGTGAGACACAAATGGGGCTGCTTTGCAGTGACTCAGCCACTGCGCCCTAAGCAAAACTCTGCATTTGTCTGCATGTACTGCCTGCCCTTTAAAGCCTATTTAGTCACGTATTTATCTGAAGTGCAAATAGTGCTAACTCCCAAAGCCTGGCTGAACAGCCTCCACCTATCCCAGCTGTGTATGGTGATTTTATGCCTGACACTGGATGGACACGAGAACTTGGGGTACACTAAGGTGCCTAAGAATCTCCTTCTACAAAGCCAAATCATATTTGTATGCAATTTTAGCTTAAGTTAGTTTGCAGGGAAAAGTAGGTACAGGTAATCAAGTCTCTACTGACTCTGTTCTCCTAGATTTTGTTTATGGTGTATAAATTTTATGCAAGGGATAATACAGACATAGTCATCCAAGCCAGATCAGAGATACAGATGGGGAGCTGGCCTCATTTGGTTCTGCTTACAATACAGAAATCAGCGATGGCAATAATAACCAGAGGGAAGTGATAAGCAGGAACAGAAACTGAGGTGGCAGGAGGAATTATTCTTGTACGCAAAGCTTTGGAGAGAAAATCTTGAAAATTTGGGCAGAAGACATAGGAAACAGCAGTCTGAAAGATCCAGAGAAAGTCAGTCCAAGAAACACAAGTGACTGATTCTAAGGTACCCAAAGGAGTAACAGAATTCAGTGGGGTTTCTACCTGAACTGCCAGCTGGAAGATATTGCTAAGCAATGGCTTCCTGTTCTACTGCTAATGAATTTAGGTCCACAAGAAGCAAGAATTCCGTACTTCAGTGGAAAGTGGACGATGTGATCCATAGAACCAGAGGGAGGCAGCTTGAGCTGCACGAAAGAGGATATTGTATCATGAATTTTTCAGGAGCTGTAACAAGTCAGTATCCCAGAGCTACAAAAGATTTGTGCTGGCTTAGTGGCAGTTAGATGTACACAGAAATCATACAAAAAAATGCAAATTTGGGCTTGAAGCTCAGTTCTATTTCCTGGTTTCTCCTTTTCATTTCTAACCAGACCTTTCAAAGAATCAACTCTCCGAAAGTATTTGAAGAAAAATTACAGGAAGGAATCAATAAAGAGGGGGGAAACCAGCAGTGCCTGCCAGCAAAATATCCTTTTTTTTTTTTTTCTCATTACTGCCTATGGTTGACCTCTAGATAGCTCCTTTGCAATTCAATTTACAATACTTGGCACAATCTGATACACTTAAGATCTAAATAACCTTCCCAAATGAACATAATAATCTACTAACCATAACACTTTAAACATGTTCAGGGGTTAAAGACTAAGAAGAGGCACATAAGAGATGTGGATGTACATGCACACAAAACAAAATCATTTATGTGAGGAATTTTGCCCTGCCCATTTTATCTTAACCTTATTTTATGTATTATCTGTTGAGAAAATAAAATTGAATCCCATTTAATATCAACAAACTCCTCAAGAATCACACAAAAGTCGTATAAGGTAAACAAAAAGAAAACCCTCCACCATAGTGTAGTCATAAAGAGTGTTGCAATCAATGTCGAATATTGTCTTCTCAAAATCTCCTTTGGCACCTAGTATTAAATAAAAGACAAACTCATGTATTTAGTTTTTTTATTTTGCAAGTATTTTGCTTTCTTCATACAAAAGATGATTGTGATTTCTGATTTCTGTGATTAAAAATGGAAGTATGCCACAGGCAAGTTGTTGAATTAGTTCAGTATGATGCCATCAGTATGATGGGCCCATTGCCCAAAATGAAAGCATTGACTAATATTTCTGTGTTTCTTGTTGGCTCACGTGTGTATCTGGTGACTTTTTATAAAGATGTGGAAAAGAATACTTCATGCCAGATGGCAAATCCACATTAAAGTGGAATGCTGCAGTAATTCTCCGCATTAGAATTTACAGGAATTATTAAAGTCACTCATGAGCAACTACTCGTTGTCATGAATAATGTTCTACAATCTAGACTATGCCAAATGTGTCAAGACTCTTCAGTAAGTATGTAAGTAACATGAATCTGGAAGTATCAGTGGAGTTGCATCATATGGTGAAATTAATTTTTTATCCAAACATCTAACTACATAGCAAAGCCAACTTGTACAGAGAAAGCCATCTCAGAGTAGCTGAGAGCTACTCTGACTGAGAGCCAGCACATTCACCATAATAACTTTCAGTTTGTTCATAACTTTCAGTATATTGATCTGTACCTAAAAAGCCATTTATTGCAATACTATGTTGAATTGGGTGTTAAGAGAAGCTGAAGAGCCAATTTTCACCCCGCACGGTAAGTAGATGTATTCAGTCATATTTCTTAATACTGGAAAAAAACATGAGGCATGCAGATATCTGGCATTTTGAAAAAAAAAATCACAGTTCATTGTGAGATAGAGGGAATGCTCACCACGGCCATTTACCAAATGCTGCTAGGCAGAGGAGAAAGAGGGAGAAAGGACAAAGACAGATATGGAGTGAGGTTGTGGATTTGGAAGGAAAAACACTACGAGGCAATCACTGGGAGATCAGCTACAACTACAACAGTCCTAGGGAATTCATTGACTGGGCTATTTTTGTTTAACTTAACGAAAGAACATCCAATTTAAAGATATTTGGATTACAGAATCACAGAATCACAGAATCGTAGGGGTTGGAAGAGACCTCTGGGGGTCATCTATTCCGACCCCCCTGCCGAAGCAGGGTCACCTACGGTAGGCTGTAGAGGACCTCCTCCAGGCGGGTCTTGAATATCTCCAGAGAAGGAGACTCTACAACCTCCCTGGGCAGCCTGTTCCAGTAATCCGTCACCCTCAGAGGGAAGAAATTCTTCCTCATGTTCAGATGAACTAGATGAAACTTTAATGTTTTCTTTCTTTACCAAAGTACTATGTAAAAATGCTTTGTTTTAAGAAGGTTTTTTACCACTATATCCAAGGCTAGGTATTCCCAAAGAGAAGAACTGCAAATGTGCAAATCTCATCTCATCTTGCAAGGGGATAAGGGATGATATGCACTGCAGAATCTGTCTAGGTTTTTCTCTAAGAATAGGAGAATTATGAGATCACATTCTGGGACAGAAAATGGCAAGAAGCTGAGTACCTTAAGTGGTCAATAAAAAAGGAAACCAATAGATCAAACTTTTTATGTTGAAACAAAATCTAAGTTCAGTCAATAAATTCTATGCTCACTATGATTAAATATGACCTTTTCCTCTGAATAGTGAAGAAAAGCACCATAAATTGACAAGTGATTATAAATATAGATTAAATTGTAATGCCATTTTAATTTCTCAGTAAAAGAAATCTCCTAAAAGGGTCAAACTGCCTCATCTCATCCACAGGACCATGGTACATACCTACAATTGTAATTTTAATTGCTATACAATGCATTTGGAGAATTTCAGAAGAGTAGAATGTTTCACCATCTGTGTCAAATGTACAGTATAGAGATGCAACCAATTTTTACATGCCTACTCAGCAAAGTCTGTCTTCTAAGCAAGCACTTAGGGAACAGAAACACGCAAACTGCTTTGTGGAACTCCCTCATGTAAAATGGCTTTGCAAAATCAGCTTTGTAGCATTGCTTTGTTTCTCAGTAATCTCTTGCCTCTGGTTTGTGCCATGCCTTGGAAAACAAGACCATGTCCTAAACCAACAAGCTTAAGAGTGGAAGTCTGTCGGAAATGAAGCACAAACAGTGCAGGGATTTACTAAAAGTCAATCTGTTTGGCTTACATATTCCACACTCTGGTTTTCTCACTCATTTTTTAAGAACTACCCCGCCAGTGTGAACTGTGAAAACTAACACCCCAACATTTGAAGACTGTTATATAGGTTGCAAATGCCAATATATGGAAATAAGAAAACAGCAGAAGTACTACATGCCGTGAAACTTTAACTATGTCCTTATTCAGGACTTGGAAGAAGATTATATAGAAAAACTGCATGTACGGGGTAATTTGAAAGTCCAGCATAAAAATGCAGAGTCATAAAAGACCAGAATTTTATGCCTAATTCATAATTTTTCAGTTACTGAATTTTTGAGCCCTGAATCTTGCAAAATACATAAAGCTCCTTCAGAGAGAAAAGTGCAGCTGGGGCAGTGAGGCAGTGGTACAAAGGCAATCCTATTTTAAAAGAGAAAATGTAAGCAAATATGTAAACTGTAAGGAATACGTAAGCAAAGAACTTAATAATCCTTCTGTTTCTTCAATCCTGAAGCTTCAGATTCTCAGTAGCGGTTTTACAGATACCACAAGCATACCTTAGCTTGCAGAAGAAAGCCATTAGCCTAACTAGACCCTGAACAAGGAGGATTTGCTCTCCCTCTCTTCCGGAGCTGCAGTTTCTCACCTCTGCTCTGGGCGGTATGAGGGACTTCCCGGAGTGGAAAAAGGCTGACGGGAGAACATGTCTGGCAGAAGCACAAACAGTTTGGGAAATCCCCTTCTCCAGAAGTTCCTGCTGTTCTAATAGTTTAGCATTTTTCCAGAGCTGCTCTTTTGGTCCAGTCTCTAAATGTTCATTTATCTGGGGGAGCAAAATGTCAGGATTTCTTGAAAGCACAAGGAAGAACACAAGGTAACATGCAACAGTTCGTATTTCAGCCAGACTGAAAAGCAACAAACAGGAATGCCTGCTTTCCTCATTTTGTCCCTTCTATTCTTGAAATGGCTGCTACAAAACCATGAAAGTCTTTGAGCTCATTTAAATAATTTTAAAAATCACTCCTGTGAGACTTGTATAACAGACCCGTTAGGGTTTCATATAGCACATTAGGCTGTATGTTAAGTGCTGAGGTTTTCAGGCTTCTGGATCAGAAAAAGAAGAGGCATTTGAATGGGCATGGGATATTTAAAAAAAGCCCAAACAACGAAATCAGAGATCAGGAACGATATTCAACATCAGAGGTGGGAGATTAGAAATTCACAGTCTTTTTGCAAATTCTCAGGCTTGTTGCTGGAGAAAAACCTCCACATTTTGTCATGGTGTCCAACAGGCTGTGCTGAAGTGACTCGATTTTATCTGCTCTTTAAACCAACACAATCAACAGAAGTCTCAGTTGTGTCTTGTCCAAAGACTGGCTACCCATTCCAATTTGATGCAGACACTCTTCCCTGTGATGGCGCAACTGTTCACGTAGCCAGCAAGATGCACAGAGTGGATAGGGGTTGTTGGGGCTGGGTGAGTCCCCAGACCACCTGAGCACAAGGAACATCAGGGCCAGCACAAGGAGGAGGAGAAGGAGGCCAGAGTGTAGAGCTGAGAAACCATGGTCATTGGAGAACAACTGGTTTCAGTGGCTATATGATGGTTTACTGATCATGAAGGTATGGCATTACTCCAGCAGCAGAGTGTCCAATGGAAAAAAAAATAGTCTTTCTTTTGTTGTTTGCTATCCAACTGAAGAATTACAGCCTCGGATAAAGTCACAGTCCCTGGCCTCTTCCTATCACTGGCTACTTGGCTTGAGAAAACATAACCAACAGCATGGTATCCTAGAACTTAAACTACTCTTTTATTTGTGTTTTGGGCATTATTAGATCTCATTTGCTCTAATATTTCCAGTTTAGACTCAGCTTTATAAACTGAGCAATTCATGTTTGGAGAGAACAAAAACTGTTCACTCCAGCACTGCCCACCAATTTTCATTGTGGCCTCTGGTCTTGTTCTCTCTAATTTGGGAGTCCCACAGCAAACAAAACTATAAAAGTGTACTGAAAAAAAATGGGTTTTCTAAAAAGATTGATAGAAAAATCACAGTACTCCACTTCTGAATATAAATTGTGACTATAACACACAAAAGAACAAAAGGCACTCTTGTAGTAATTCAACTGAGGAATTATTTTAGAAGGAGAGTAATCATTCTTGTCTGTAGTACTCAATTAATATTAATTGTAAGAAAAAGCTTATTAGGAATATTTAAATTTTAAAGTCCCCTTGTGCAAGCATATCTGAATTCCCAGAAGCTAGTTATAGTGCAAAGTGTATTAATTAAAATGCCACTTTGGGAAATCCTTCTTTATCCAATGTTCATCATTAAAATGAAACATAGTGAACAGGTTTTGATTTTCTATAAAGATTTTATTCATCGTGACAGGGATTCAAATGTGAAGAAGAGCATTTGAAATGTTAATAAAATTCTGATCATTTTACAGCACTTAGTCCTTTCAAGACACTTCTGCTCCAAATGCAGGATTTGCACAGCTTTGCCAAGATCCAGAGCAATGCATTGTCAAATTCTGGATCCCAGAGTCACTTTCTAAAGTGACTTAAAATTTGGAGTGCTTCAGTTTAGGGATTTTTCTATACTGCTATATAGAGTAAGCCATTTTTATTCCACAGCTCCTATTGGCCCGTCTAAACTGCTTATAAGACTCATAGCCCATTTCCCGCAGCAGCCCTCCTGACTGTGACTGTTGGCCATACGCATATTTCTAAAGGCCAGAATTCTCTCCCCGTTGCATTTTACTAAACAGGCCCTGTGATCAATACGTGCCTTTCAGATGATCTCTGTCACACGAGGAGCTGCATGACAAACAGGGCTTATACATAGGAGATGGCTCAAGTTTGTTGTGTGACCAGTCAGGCTCTGCCACTTGCGAACTTCACGCCCAGGGAAAGAGACAACCTCACGTATCAGTAATACACCTGGGACCTGTGAGCCCTCCAGTTGTTCTGCAAGAGGCCCTGACATATTCTGGCAGAAAGATTTCGTACCACTGCTTCCCTGCGTTTTGAAATTCAGGACCTTTTCAAACCCCAGATAGCGATTCCACTAGGCACTTTTGAAGACGTTGCCTTCTGCAACTAAACATCCAGACCAAGCTGTAAGTTTTATCTATGCCCACAAGCAGTAGGGAAAATGGGTCTTCATAATTTATCACAAACTCATAACGTACGACTCACAAGTTCTCCCTGCGGGAAGACTCCTCCTTTTTTACCAACTAGAACTGAAACACCATCTCTTTACTGGCCAGCAGAAAGAGACCTGAGTCTTCCTGGAAATTGTGTCTAAATCTAAAGTGGCATCTCTGGACTCCTGCTTAACGTCTGCACTTCCATCAAATTACCTTGAACCTCTCTTCTTTGGAATTCCTTCTGGAATTTGGTCACTGGTAGTCATATCTATGTTAGTTTTGTATTTCAGTTCTTTAAAACAAGTGTGAACAAGGAAGATGAGAGTTTTACATTTAGAGCTGTATTTACTTGGTCCTTCTCAGAAATACTGAGGATTCTGAACAGAAGGTGTTCAAATTATATTACTCTCTAGAGGCAAAAATTCCTGTCATCACTGCTGCCTCTGCAAAACAACTGATACGAAAAAGGAGCTAAATATATACATGGTGCCTACAAGCTTACCATAACATAGCAAATGTAACCTAAGATGCATTAGTAGAAATACTCCCAGCAGAGGCAAAGAACTCTCAGCAATGCAGTAAGATCACCTCTGATGGACAGTTTAAGATTCTGATCATGTATGAAATATGAACTAACATGGCATAGGTGCAAGGGTACTGTGATGACTATGGAAATGGAAAGCACAGTTTCTGAGGATAGTTTAGAAGAGCTCTACTTTGTTTAGGCTAACAAGCCAAACACTGAAACAGAATGCATGGTAATTGCCTGAAGCAGAGCAGACACAAACAATACGGACAGTGTTTAAGCCAGAAATCAATGTTGGCACAAGCATACATGGTGCAAACCAGCAATTAATAAATTTAGCATATAATTTAGAAAAAAAAATTACCATAATGTTATAGGAATGTAATTGCAGAACAGACTTGCATTTGGAGTAGTAGGTCTACAGCAGAATACCCCAGGCTTGGGGTTTTTTTCTCAGCATGGAGCTAAGGTAAATTTATGAAGGCATTCATGTGGCATGGTGGCTATGGTAAGAGGACTTGTCCCCTGTTGCCCACATGGACATCACAATTAAAAGACAGCGGCTTTTCAGCACCAAGAGTCTTTTAAGGTCCACTGTCCGTATGCACAGTTACTCAACGAATGTGCACACACCAGCCCCCAGAGCCAGGAGAACCTTTTGCATTTCAGCAGAATGGCCAGTTGCCCGTTCATTTTATCAGCCAGCTCTTATTTCTTTCACTTCTCAGGTGAGTAATGGGATGACAAAGTCAATCAACGGCATCGTTGCAGAGCAAAACTCAGCAGTATCTTGGTTTTCCGTAGAAGATTCAGCCGCAAGAAATCTCAGGTAGGATCTGACCACTCTAATGCGGGTGATGACTATTTACTCGTCTCTCAACTCGAAACAGGCATTACGTTTGACCGTGCAAGGAAGTGCGCTTCTGATACACTGCCCGAACAGCTAGTTAGACAGCAAATGCTTGCTAGCTATGGGCTCAAGTTTTATGTCAAAGATGTAATAGATAATTTGCAAAGTTTAGGACTCCGCAACATGGTGGCAAACTAGTTCCTTCTGGCATGGCCTGTAATTTTATAAGCATCAGCTCTACAGATCAAAGGCAAATCTAAATGCGTTTTTAGTATGGTTCTAAACTACCTAGAAAAACTGCAGCTAGAATTATCACATATATTCAAACTTTTGGTCTCAAAGGATGATTTTAATTGTATATTAATCATGGTTTACACGCTGGCTGTTTGGCGTGCAGCATCTGGATCTATTTGTCCTGTGCTAAGGGGATGCAGAGAAGGCAACATGATCATAATCTTTGATTTAATTCAGGTTTTATGTATTTGTTTTGCTTTCTTTGAGTTGCATTCCCAGATGTCCCGTGATTGGGACAGTAACTGTGATTCTAAGGACAAACCAACCTGTATCAACCAACTTGTCTAGAATAAGAAGAGAGATGATTTGCATGTGCCTGTAAGGGAAGTAGTAAAAGCTGTAAGATTTATTGTAGTTTATATAGAAAAACTTTATTAGTTGCTCACAGCATATCGCCACAAGAAAGACAAATAAAAGATCTTAAGCATTAATTCTCAAATAATGTCTTGAAGAAAAAAGTCTTGACATTCTTTTGTTGCTACAATGTGGAGAGCTCTTGTAAAAGAAATGGGAGAAGTTGTATCAAGTATTATTAATATTCATTAATCAACAGCAACTTAGCAGTACTATTTCCCAAGAACATCCACTATTCCAATGTTAGCCTGTAGCAGGAGATACTCTCAGACACAAGTTTTATATTAGCATCTCTTTCAGTCATGAAAATAACAGGAGGGGAAAAGGGGGCGGAATCCATTGCCCGCCATTATTTTCAGGCCATGACGCTGAAATTCATTTTTAGTGGTTTTCCTGCGATTGTCCGTGGTGTTCCCGCAAGCAATGAGGCACCCACCACAGCCACGGCCACGGTGACGGCCAGGGCCCCGGCCTGCGCCGCGCCCCAGCGCCCCTCGGCTCGGCCCCGGGGTGCTGAGGGCGGCGGGGCCCCGGCGCCATCGCGGCCGCTGCCGGGAGGCTCCACCTGGGCCGGGCGGGGTGGAGCGGGGCTCGGGGCCGGCGGGCTTGCGAGCCGGTAAGGTGGGGTCGGGAGGGCGAGGAGGAAGGCTCGGGGACGACGACCGGCGCTGCAGGCGGGGCCCGCGGGGGAGGCCCGCCCGCCCGGCCGCGTCGCCCGGCCAATGGGAGCGGCGGTTGTTAGCGGGCCGGGAGGTGGCGGCGTTGCCACAGCAGCGGCGGGGCGGGAGGCGGCGATCGGGCTGCGCCATGGAGGGGCTGGAAGGTGAGGGGCAGCGGCGGGGGGTCCCCTCCCTTCGGCCTGAGCGAGCTGGGCCCGGGCGGAGCGCGTCGCGCCTTGGTGCTGTGGCGGGGCGAGCTTGGGCGGTGGTGGGAGCTGCGTCCCGGGCACCGCCTTCCCCCTTCTCGGAGCCCCCCTGAGGCGGCCGGGAGTGCTGGGGGAGTGGGGGGGGGCCGACGGGGCTGGAGTGCCGCAGAATCGGGGCGGCGAGCAGAGCCGGGGGGCGGCGGGCAGGCGGGGCCGGCCTGGCTGCGCTTTGTCTGGGGCGCTGCCCGGCTCCGGCAGCCGAGCCCCGGACGCGGCCGTTCACCGCCGGCCCCGTCGTGCCGCGGCCGGGCTCGGGGCGCGGTGAGGGGGCCTCGGTGATCCTCCTTGGGCGGCGGGTGCGCTGGGGGGGCGTATGGCATCGGGTCCTGCGGGCCTGGTTGGCAGGCATCCAGCTCTTGTACGCGGAAGGCTGAGGTGGGCGTCGAGGTACGCTGATAACGCTATAGGGAAGCGTTGAGTGCGGTGGAGACTAGGTATGTATTCGCTGACAGAGTATTTGCAACTTTATCCTGTGCCAGTTGTGTTAATGAAGATACCATCACCCTCCAGAGTGTCCGTCATTGGCCAGGTATCAGCTTGGAATTTGTGAGGTTACAGCTTGCTAGCTGAGCATTTTGGTAGGTCTGTCGTTACTGTGTTGTGCAAGTTGTTTTAATCATATTACTTTAAAAAACAAAACAAAACAACCTATTCTGAGTAACTATCACAAAACAGTCATTAAGCCTTCTGTGCTCTGCTTCACTAGAGGTAATTAAGTGCTCAAATAGGAGTGAGCACAAACTAGTCTTTGTTCTTTATCCCTCCTAGCACAGTTGGAGAAGGGAAGTAATTCTCGTTGAATACACATCTACTGTCTTCAGAAGATTTTACAGTCATCAGACTGTTCCTATGCCTAGTGACTTCATCAAGACTATAAATTTGAACAACATGTTTTGTTATTAAAATGCCAAAAGGTTCTCTTTTATTTGATTTACTCATTATGCTTTGCTGACTATTAATGCCATTTAAATTTGAAAGGTGGTGTCCAGCATTTATCAAATAATCCTTTATCAGGCATTCCAGCTCTCATGACAATCCTGTGACAATTGTGCGTTGCCTGTCCAGAAGGGAAATCTTGCTTGAATTTTGAGTCAGCTATGTGTTTGACTGCAGTTGCGACTGCGTATCATCTGCAGCCCATCCAATGGATTTGCCTGTGAGCTAATTTAGCAAGGCCAGCTATGCCAGCTGTGTCGTATAAGCTCTGACACCTTCATAAAGGAGGGTGGGAATAAAGCAGATCTACGGATAACAGCAGAAGCCTGAAAAACTGTGTCATTCTTGCAGCAGAATTTGTCCAACTCGAAATGGTTTTGCTGGAAATGGTTTACATTTTGTTTGTGTTTCAGTAGGTACTGGGAGTGGTGGGAGGAACGATATCGTAGGTGAAATCTCATGTTTACCCTGTGAACCATTTCTTGAAAGTACTTTCAAAAGCTAGACCTTATCAAAGCATTTTTCCATTATGTTCCTTCTGAACACTCAAGATTAGTTTGGGGATAGCACAGGTAATAAGCCATTTCTAAAACTTAAGATGTCCTTGCATTGTGAACGCTCATACCCACAGTTCTCCAGCATCCTTGAATGCTAAAGTTCTTGAAACTGAAGAATATAATATTTTGCATTTTTGTGGTTCACTTTGTGCTATGTTTTTCTTTCTCTAAACAAATTGCTACCACATAAAGTACTTCCATTTTTGCTTCAAAACATTTGAAGCAAGTGGGTTTGCTTTTATTTACAATTTTCCAGTTTAACTTGTCTATCTTGATGCATATTAGGTTAGGCTCAGGTGAAGTTTCTGTAGAAAGGTTATCCCAAGACAGGAAAAAAGTAGGCAAAACCAGGAAGAACAATGAATTATTTCACTGGGTGTTATGCTTTTTTCCAGTCATTGCTCCACTGGCAACTCAGAAGACGGTTGCTGGTTGCCATTTTAGATTGAACTTGTGTTTAGAAGCACAGTTGCACAGTCATACCCATCCGGCATGGAAGCATGGGCTGCTTCTGACATCTGGTCGGTCGGCTCCCTCTCTGTGTTAGTGCTTAGCAAAATCAATTCCCAGAGCTGATTTGTACGGTAGGTCCTGGCAGCTGTGCGTGAGGGACATGATTATGATGGAGGGCAGGACTTTGTCTTTTGGCCGCAGTCTGCTGGTATGCTTTTATGACTGTGGAAGACCCCCTCGGGCTCAGGATGCTTGGCCTGGACTTTGTCTTTCCTTTTCTGAGGCTCTGCATTGCAGATACAAGATCTGTTTTATTTCTGTTTATTTAAGCATGCTATTAATAAGGTAGAGCTCTACCCAGTTTATAATGATTCTTTCCGTAATGTGGAGTGTTGAATGCGTATTAGTTGGCTTGTGGAGCTGCATTAGTGACATTAAAAAAAGCTAAATAATGTTTCCACTTTTGCAGTTGCATTTTCTCACAAGGTGCAAGTTTAAATGTTCAGTGAAATGGCAAAGTAGGTTTCTGTGCAACTTAAATCTTTCTTCTAAAATTTACTTTGGTTGCTTTTTTTATGTCTTTTGCTGTATGATTTTGTTTGTGTATCAATATTGTTTTATTACTAGATGGATACTGAAAGTCAAATTTATAGCTTTCAAGTTTTATAAAAGGAATCAGTGCACGCTTGTCATTACAGGTGACAAATTGGATGTTAAATCTCAAGTAGCTAGCTCAGCCTTTGTTACTTTGTAGCCTGTGTGCTGTTGGACTGTTTCTCAAGTTTCATTTAACTTACTGGTGAAAATACTTAGAGCAATAGGCTGGCTGTGCCTGAAAATGTGTTGATCTCTAAGGTGAGTTTAATAATCCTTTCCTGAGTAATTCACCATGTGCTGAATCTCAGGACCATTTTTGATGGGTTAACGTGTGCTTGTTGCTTTCACTGCTGGATGGCAAGAAAAAAGCCGTCACATTGGCATGTTTGTTGCCCTCTGTTTTGCTTGAAGGAGATGGAGGAGGGGATCCAAGCACTGAATTCCTGAGTTCATTTAAGCTGTAGCAGTCCAATGGTGGTGTTTGATCGGCTTCTCTCCAGTCTGTTGTTTTTTCTGGGAGGATGCCGGCAACAGCTGCTCGAGCTGACTAAATGCCGCTTCCCACACTTGTTCACAGCCCGTCCCAGCGGGTCGGGAGTGCTGCTGACTAAGGATTAAGGGGCAGAGGGGCAGCTGTGTCCAAGGGCACAAGTCCAGCTCTCTGTGGTAGGTAATGGCAGCACTTATCCAGCCCCAGCCTTCTCCTTCAGCCTGTGCTCTAGCAGCCAGGGAAGGCTGGTTGTGGTTGGAGAGGGATGGGTGGCTGCTTGCTCAGAAATAGCCTGCAGTCTCAAACCCAGAGCTTTCCCTTGCAGATGCCAGGTAGGGACTACTGTGATTAAACATTTAGACTCTGAGCAGTCTGGGTGTGCCCTTGAGGTCTCATGAAAATAAGGCTCGTTATATAGTGTCTTCTGAGAGCTGAGCTCTATGCTGTAATAGCATTTCTCCCTGGACCCTTCACTGGCACTGATAAGGTCGATGATGTCCCTCTCTACCCCAAACGGTGCAGACATTCTAGTTTGGGCTTTTATGTTAGGACTGTTTAAAGTAAGTGCTTACACTTGCTTTGACAGAATTTCTGAGTAAGCTAATGCCCAGTCTTTTTTTTCCTAATAGTTTAGAAAAGTATTTCTGTTTTGAAAACAAAAAATAACATATTAACAAGTCCCTTTAAAAAAATATAATATTAATGTGCTTCCGTTTAGTGTTCATCTTTGTCTTGTCTCACAGGATGCATGCAGCAGCTTCCTTATTTTGGCAGCCATTTTCTTAAGTTCCATTTCAGAGAGGCCCCTGCCTTTTTGGAGCAATTCAGCTTTTTTAGTTTTGGGATTTTTTTTATAAGTATCTGATATGTCCAACAGAAGGAAGAACTAAGCTTATGGTACTATTCTTAAATCAGCAAGTTTGAAACTATTAAAGATTGAAATGCAAACCTAATATAAATGTATATTCTTTTTAAGGTGTTTCTCTCTGGTAGCCATTAAAACACAATGATAAATATGACTTTTCACTGAAGTGCTGTGTTTCACTAGGCATACTTGCACCTCTGTTAAGTGATGTGATTTTGACATTTAATACTCTGTATAATTGTGGTCAATGTCTTTTTCTAAGGAAAATATGTTTTTATTTTTCATTAATTTTAAGTTTTTGGGAAGAAACTGAAATTAAATGTTCTACATAAGGAAAAATTCTGAAAGCTAAGTTTAGGCTGATATGATAGGGGAAGTGCGCTATCAGAATGTTTCGCCTTTAAAGGAAAGGAAGTAATATATATAGGTAGGAATTTGAGTGTTTCAGATTAGTTTCTCCAGTACCTTGGAACCAATAGATTTTATACCCTTTTCTGCAGTTTTTGTAGAATTCTTGTATTTTTAACTTGAATTGCAGAAACTAGACTGATCTAGTAATTGAATTCAATTGACTGAATATAGCAGAAAGATGGATGTATTTTACCTACACACACACACACATGATATGGTTGTTAACGAAAGCAGTTGTTGCATTTCAGTAAATCTAGTTCCAGAAGTATCTGAAGCAGTTGACTGGAGGGGTTGAGGAGTGGGCTTACTTTTTCAAGAAATTTTGGGGTGGGGAGCAAACTAGCAATCAATATATTATAAATGAAGTTTATTATCAAAATTATTTTTAACACTGTATTTTATTGTTAGCCAAGTAATAATCTGATGGGCAAGCAGTCTTGGATTGGGATTGCGCTGTCCAATTACATTTGGGTAGTAGAGTATGTAAGTCCAGGAATTGCTCTAGGGGGTCACTGGTGCAAAGCAGTCTTGGTTTAAGGCTAGCATGAGAATGCTCATCTTTGCTTGACTGCCTGCTTAGTCGTATGGTGCTCGTAGACTGGTACAGCAGAACAGTGAGTTTATGATGCCAGAGCAGAATTGTGTAACATGTATGTAGATTTTACAGGTCGCATGCTTTCTAGTGGCTTTAGTTGATCTTAAAGGTCGTTAATAGAAAACCAGAGAGTGTATCTGGAAGTCAGATCGATCAAATAGTGCCTTTGGTTTTGTTGTGTTTCCATATGCATTATAAGGGAAGCTCTCGTAGATTTTTCTGGGTAATCATCACTACTGAGTGCCTCTCTAAAGTGCCTGTACATTAACACTCACAGTATGGGAACAAATGGGAGGAACTGGAGGTCTGTATGCAGTTGCATGGCTATGATTGTGCTGGGATCATGTGTTAGGTGGTAGAACAGCTCACAGGACTGCAACATTGTGGTGGATGAATACAGGTTCTTCAGGAAGCACCAGCTGGATGGCAAGGAGAGAGGTTGCCCTTTATGTGGGAGAGCAGTGAGAATGCATGGAGCTTTGTGGAGCCACCTGGGAGCTTATAGAGCAGGGTTAGCAGGGAGACCAATGTCGGAAATGTTGTTGTGGGTGTCTGCTACAAACCACCTGATCAGGAAGATGATGAGTCCTCCTCCAGATAACTGGAAGGAGCCTCATATTCCCAGACCCTGGTCCTTATGAGAGACTTGAACTACCCAGTACCTGCTGGGGGACAAATCAGCAAGGCACAAGCAATCTATGAGACTTCTGATATGCTTTGACAACAAATTGCTGAACCAGGTGATCGAGGAACTGACAACGGGATGTACTCCTGCTGGATTTCATACCTACAAACAAGTGAGATGTGATGGTCAGGGGCAGCCTTACCTGCAGTAACCATGGGCTGACTGAATTCAGGATCCTGAGAGGAGGGAGCCAGGCAAAGAGTAAGATCTCAGCCCTGGGCTTCAGGAGACTAGGCTTTGTCTTGTTTAGGGATCTGCTTGGAAGAATCCCGTGAGGTGTGGCCCTAGAGAGGAGTCCAGGAGAACTAGTTATTTTAAAGGATGAGTAGTGTGACACTGTTGTGTTTTCACATGAGAACTTACGCTTCATAAGAGGAAGGGAGTCAAGCAGGACAGACAGTTACAGAAAAAGGGAGTATGCCATGATGCAGATTGTGCGTGTGCTATTACAACCATTCTTGACTGCGTGCAATGCATTTTTCAGTCACAAAAAACCTTCTTCACAGAATCCTCCTACAGGTTGTCACTTTGAGGCAGTGGTGCTTTCCTTGATAGTAATACAGAAGTCACCACCATCAGTCTCATGTTCAATGCAATAACAGTAATTTTGGAAAATATAATGCAGTTCC
Source organism: Opisthocomus hoazin (assembly GCF_030867145.1). Taxonomy (NCBI): domain Eukaryota; kingdom Metazoa; phylum Chordata; class Aves; order Opisthocomiformes; family Opisthocomidae; genus Opisthocomus; species Opisthocomus hoazin. The sequence goes on along the minus strand of NC_134416.1, from coordinate 35,189,731 downwards.
ATTGTCAGGCTGAAGAGGTGATATAAAAACATGGAGACGTACTATGAAAGTCTTACGCAAGCTTTTCAGTTTGAAGGAATGGAAGTTATGCTCCTTTTTGTTATCTTTTTGAAGCAGAAGTGATAGGTTTATACAAGATTAGACTACATTGTCAATACAGAAGTCGAAAAGAATTCATGGGGCTTTCCTCTAAAATTAGGGGTAGCTAGATAAAAGTAGACTAGTTTGTTATTTGTTGTACAACTGCAAATAACCTAATGGCATAAAAAATTCAAAGTATGTGAAAAGTTGAATACTAAGAGAAAGAGCTTACCATGATTTCTTCTTCCGGCAAACTGTGGAGTAGCATAGGTGAGAAGGGATTTGCCTGGCAGGGTAAATTGTGCATGTTGTCAATTATCAAGCAAGCTTTATCAAAGTATGGCAAGTACTGCCTGATGTTAAGCAGTATGATGTATTTGTTTGACTTTCATTTGCATTTTAGAATTCACTTTTGCAAAATAATAAAAACTTGCAAAACTTACACCCTACTTTTTCAGTTCTTATTGGTATACTTTTTTCTACTTTTGTACATTCATCTCTTCATTATTTTATTTCATAGAATCATTAAGGTTGGAAAAGACCTCCAAGATCATCAAGTGCAACCATCCACCCAACAACACCATGCCTGCTAAAGTATTTCCTGAAATGCTGTATCTACATGTTTTTTGAACACCTCCAGGGCTGGTGATTCCACCACTTCCCTGGACAGCCTGGTCCAATGCCTGACCACTCTCAGTAAAGAAATTTTTCCTAATATCCTGTCTAAACCTCCCCTGATGCAGCTTGAGGCCATTTGCTCTCGTCGTATTGCTAGTTAGTTGGGAGAAGAGACCAACGCCTGCCTCACTACAACCTCCTTTCAAGTAGTTGTAGAGAGTGATAAAGTTCCCCCTCAGCCTTCTCCAGACTAAACAGCCCCAGCTCCCGCAGCTGCTCCGCACAAGACTTGTTCTCTAGACCCTTCACCAGCGTCATTGCCCTTCTCTGGACATGCTCCAGCACCTCAATGTCCTTTGTGTAGTGAGGGGCCCAAAACTGAATACAGTACTTGAGGTGCAGCCTCACCAGTGTTGAGTACAGGGGTAGGATCACCTCCCTACTCCTGCTGGCCACACTGTTCCTGATACAAGCCAGGGTGCCGTTGGTCTTCTTGGCCACCTGGGCACACTGCTGGCTCATGTTCAGCCAGCTGTCAATCAACAACACAAGGTCCTTTTCCAACAGGCAGCTTTCCAACCACTCCTCCCCAAGGCTGTAGCGTTGCCTCGGGTTGTTGTGACCAAAGTGCAGGACCTGGCATTTGACCTTGTTGAACCTCATACGGTTGGCCTCGGCCCATTGATCCAGCCTGTCCAGATCCCTCTGCAGAGCCTTCCCACCCTCCAGCAGATCGATACTCCCACCCAGCTTGGTGTCATCTGCAGAGTTACTGAGGGAGCACTCTCACCCCTCATCCAGATCGTTGATAAGGGTATTGGACATAACTGGCCCCAAAACTGAGCCCTGTGGAACACCACTCGTGACTGGCTGCCAGGTGGATTTAATTCCATTCACCACAACTCTCTGAGCTCGGCCATCCAGCCAGTTTTTCACCCAGCGAAGTGTACACCCATCCAAACCATGAGCAGCTTGTTTCTGCAGCAGGATGCTGTGGGAAACCGTGTCAAAGGCCTGATTAAAGTCCAGGTCAATAACACCCACAGCCAATACTCTTTAAAATTGTTGTTTAAAAATTAATGCTCTAAATTGTATTTGGTTGTTCAAAGAAGTGTTCCTTACCTATGTCACTTCATCAGTATCATTTTTTATCTTTTTATCTTTTTTATGATATTTATGATTAGTCTTTTCAGACTGTTGTTAGTGAACATGTTGATTAAAAAATATAACCTGGTCAGTACTGATTAGTGGACATAATGTTGGAGACTGTCAGTCCCCAAAGAACCAGATGCTGTGACTTGATGATACAGATTCCCATTAAAGTGGGAAATGCACTGCATTTTTTTTGCACCTGAAGTATATGGAACTCTTACATGGAAAATATCTTGCTTTTGGAGGTGAGAGGCGAGTTATGCTAAAAGCAATAAATATAATTTTGCTGTAGAAGAATTTAGCAAGTACTCTCCAAGTAGTGACTTTGAACAGTTGTAGATATTTCAGATAGGTGCCTAGTCACAAGGCTGGAATGCATACCAGAGTGTTTCTGCAAGTCTGAATTCAGTGAGGCTTGACAGTTAGGATTATCACAGTAGTCTGGCCCAAGTTGTTTAGTACTGTTACTGCTGCAGATAAATAAAAGGTTTTGAAGGGTGGTCAAACAATTTACCATATGACAAAATGCTGTTGCTGAGACTAAGTGCAGTCTTGTTTCTTTGAAGCATTCTGTACTTTGTATGTAAGTGTGAACACATACCTGGCTGAGCAAAGCTCTCCAAAAGAGAAAACTGTAATAAAACTTCAATTAATAGCTGTTCAGCAATACTGAAGACTTCTGCTCCCTCTAGGTGTCTATTTACACAGCTGCTTAATTTGTAAACATGACAGCAAGAGGTAGTATTATGCCTGTGACTGTCTCAGATTGAAAGTGTATGTGTTGATGGGTCCACATGCTGTACTGAGATAAATCTGAGAACTGGCAGCTTGCACTTTCCCCTGTAAATCAGTTGCTGTATTTGAACACGAGAGGAGAGAAAAAGGAAAAAATAAAAAGGTTGTTACCTGGAAATCTGGGTTTCAAGGAAGTCTGAACTCATCTGTAAGAGTGTTGGAAGCACTGTGCTACATCTGAGAGACTGACTGTACAGCTATGCTGTCAGATTTTGAGGTCCACCCGAACTTTACAGCTGAACTCCAACTTCAAGAACAGAAAATACAGGTGACTGGACTGTGACCATATTCAAAAGGAATGTGCGATAACTTGTCCCTGTGCAGGTAGAAAAAGGTAACTTGGAAGGTGATTGTACTCTGGAAGTAGCTGGAGGAGGAAAAGCTCTGACAGGAGCAGTTTAGAAAAAGAAGTGATGAGATTATTGTAGTGCTGCTAATAAAACTCCCAATCTAGTTGTTTAATTCAGATACCCAGCATCTTCCTAGGTTGAACTCTTGTGATTTTATTTGAGACCTAGTCACAGGAAGACGGTAGGAGAATAGGGTGTAAAGCTGCATATCATAGTTTTGGCATCACTTGAGCTGAAATACCTCTTCTTCGTTTGGTATTCACATAACCATTTGGAACACACTTCTCTTTTCCGTAAGTGTGTTTAGATTAGATAAACAGTGATAATTATGTCCATCCTTTTTTAAGTTAACTATATTAATTCATATTTTATACAGGCATGTAAACTGCTAGTGATTAGTGATATTAAAAATAGTAAAAGGGAAAAGAAGTGTTGCTGCTGGATCTTGGGTCTTCTGTGCTTGTATAATCAACACAAGGGCAATCCCTGTATTGTTGCTAGACTTAAAGAAGACTGAAGAAAATTGCTGTGACACAATCCTACTACCATTTTCTATTCTCAGACTCATTTGCCAAGCAGATCCTCATTTTGTTTCTTGATTTGAGTGTTCGCTGTTTTTTACCACCTCCTCCCCCCTCAATACATCCACATTTAATAACCCATTTCTGTTTTGATCAGGAAAAAGATTCAGTTAGTCCATGCCTTTTTTAAGAAAACACAAAGTTTTCAACTGAGACTTTGCTTGTGCTTGTTCTTTGTTAATTTTATCAGACTAAAATCACTCAGAATAAGATTTTTTCCTTCTTTTATTACTTTTTATAGTCATTATGCTGGGAAATTATGGCCAAAATAATTCAGTCATTTCACTGAAAAAAGTTATCCTGTTTATGGCTGGTGTTAGAAATGCTAACTTTTTGCTTTAGTGCTAAAAATGTGGAAGAATTCTTCCCTTTTTATTTTACATTTATGTCACTTGTTATTTACATAGCTTCTGCACAACAACTGTTAGATTAATTCATTAATGCCTTAAAAAAAACAAACCCAAAACCACAAAACTTTTCCAACTTTCACAATTTTTTTCCCATGTTTTATTTTAAAATTACCAGATTTCATGTTGATGACATTGCTACCCCTTCTGTAAGGGAAGGCTTGTGGGCTTCTAGAGAGAAATGTTAACACTTTATGATTTCGTTTTGTTTGTGGTGATTTTTTTTTTTTTTTTTGTGGGGGGAGAGTACTTTAATGGAAAATATATTCACAGGTGAATGATTAAGAAATTGAAGGGGTGGGTGGGCAAATGTAAAGGACTTTAGGCTTCCCATTTCCAACAAGACTTTAGGAACTTTCTTTTTTTGATTTAACTTCCTTTTCTGTTTTGGGTCAGTGATTTGTATTATAGGGGAGGTGGTGTTGGTGGTAGAAATAGCTCTTGGCAAAAGTGCTTGAGCACCTGCCAGCAGCAAAGGAGGGTTAGGAATGCAGTAAGGAAATCCAGCTCTTCCAGCTGTAGCTGCAGTGAGTGCTAATTGACATTCACAGAATCACAGAATGGTAGGGGTTGGAAGGGACCTCTGTGGGTCATCTAGTCCAACCCTCCTGCCAAAGCAGGGTCACCTACAGCAAGCTGCACAGGACCTTGTCCAGGCGGGTCTTGAATATCTCCAGAGAAGGAGACTCCACAAGCTCCCTGGGCAGCCTGTTCCAGTGCTCCGTCACCCTCAGAGGGAAGAAGTTCTTCCTCATGTTCAGACGGAACTTCCTGTGCTTCAGTTTGTGCCCATTGCCCCTTGTCCTGTCACTGGGCACCGCTGAAAAGAGCTTGGCCCCATCCTCCTGACACCCACCCTTCAGATATTTGTAAGCATTTATAAGGTCCCCTCGCAGCCTTCTCTTCTTCAGGCTGAACAAGCCCAGTTCCCTCAACCTCTTCTCGTAGGGGAGATGTTCCAGTCCCCTCACCATCCTCGTAGCCCTCCGCTGGGCTCTCTCCGGTAGCTCTTCATCTTTCTTGAACTGGGGAGCCCAGAACTGGACACAGTACTCCAGATGAGGCCTTATTAGGGCAGTGCAGAGGGGAAGGAGAACCTCCCTTGTCCTGCTGGCCGCACTCTTCTTGATGCACCCCAGGATCCCATTGGCTTTCGTGGCAGCCAGGGTACACTGCTGGCTCATGGTTAACCTGTCGTCCACCAGGACACCCAGGTCCCTCTCCGTAGAGCTGCTCTCCAGCAGGTCCACCCCAAGCCTGCACTGGTGCATGAGGTTGTTCCTCCCCAGGTGCAGGACCCTGCATTTGGCTTTGTTGAACCTCATCAGGTTCCTCTCTGCCCAACTCTCCAGCCTATCCAGGTCACGCTGAATGGCAGCACAGCCTTCTGGTGTATCTACCACACTTCCCAGTTTGGTGTCATCAGCAAACTTGCTGAGAGTACACTCTAACTCTTCATCCGGGTCGTTGATGAAGAAGTTAAACAAGACTGGGCCCAGTACTGACCCCTGGGGGACACCACTTGTTACCAGCCTCCAACTAGACTCAGTGCCACTGATGACAACCCTCTGAGTTTGGCCATTCAGCCAGTTCTGAGTCCACCTCACTGACCACTCATCCAGTCCACACTTCCTCAGCTTCCCTAGGAGGATATCATGGGAGGCTGTGTCGAAAGCCTTGCTGAAGTCAAGGTAGACAACATCCACGGCTCTCCCTTCATCTACCCAGCCAGTCATGTCATCGTAGAAAGCTATCAGATTGGTCAGGCATGATTTCCCCTTGGTGAATCCATGCTGACTACTCCTGATAACCTTCTTTTCTTCCACTTGCTTGATGATGGCCTCCAGGATAAGCTGCTCCATCACCTTTCCCGGGATGGAGGTGAGGCTGACTGGCCTGTAGTTCCCTGGGTCTTCCTTCTTACCCTTTTTGAAGATTGGAGTGACATTGGCCTTTCTCCAGTCCTCGGGCACCTCTCCTGTCCTCCAGGACCTCTCAAAGATGATGGAGAGTGGCTCAGCAATGACATCCGCCAGCTCCCTCAGCACTCGTGGGTGCATTCCATCGGGGCCCATGGATTTGTGGACATCCAGATCACTTAAGCGATCCCTCACACAGTCCTCCTCGACCAAGGGAAAGTCGTCCTCTTTGTAGGCTTCTTCTCTTAGCTCCGGGGCCTGGGATTCCTGAGGGCCAGTCTTAGCACTGAAGACTGAAGCAAAGAAGGCATTCAGTAGCTCTGCCTTCTCCGCATCCTCCGTCACCAGGACACCCGTCTCATTTAGCAGCGGCCCCACGTTGTCCCTAGCCTTCCTTTTGCTGCTGATGTAGTTGAAGAAGCCCTTCTTATTGTTTTTGACGTCCCTTGCCAGCTTCAATTCCAGGTGAGCCTTGGCCTTCCTCGTCGCATCCCTGCACGCTCTGACCACGTTCCTGTACTCTTCCCAAGTGGCCTGCCCCTCTTTCCACATTCCATGGACCTTTCTCTTCCACCTGATCTCTGCTAGAAGCTCCTTGTTTAACCATGCAGGTCTCCTGCCTCCTTTGCTAGATTTCTTTCTCAGGGGGATGCATTGTTCCTGTGCATGGAAGAAGTGTTGTTTAAAGAGCGACCAGCACTCATGAACCCCCTTGCCTTCAAGAGCCCTGGCCCACAGGATTCCTCCCAGTAGCTCCTTGAAGAGGGCAAAGTCAGCCCTCCTGAGGTCCAGGGTTTTGATCCTGCTTATCGCCCTGCTTCCTCCATGCAGGATCCTGAACTCGACCATTTCTTGGTCACTGCAGCCGAGTCTACCTCCAACCTTCACATCCTCCACCAGTCCCTCCTTGTTTGTTAACACGAGGTCCAGCAGCGCGCCTTTCCTTGTTGGTTCCTCCACCACTTGCATCAGAAAGTTATCATCGATGCTCTGTAGGAACCTCCTGGATTGCGCCTGCCTAGCTGTATGGTCTTCCCAGCTGATGTCAGGGTGGTTGAAGTCCCCCATGAGAACCAGGGCCTGTGACTGTGAGGCTGCTTGCAGCTGCCTGTAGAAGGCCTCATCAACCTCCTCCTCCTGGTCAGGTGGCCTGTAGTACACACCCACCGTAATGTCACCCTTATGAGCCTGTCCCTTAATTCTAACCCACAAGCTTTCAACTTGTTCCTCCTCTGCCCCCAGGCCAAGCTCAATGCATTCTACTTGCTCCCTCACATATAGAGCAACTCCCCCACCTCTCCTTGTTGGTCTGTCTTTCCTAAAGAGTCTGTAGCCATCTAACATTCATTATGTGCTGATATGTGGTATGTAAATACTGCTTGATCAGGTGAGCATCTATCAAGTCTACTTCTTTTAATGGTGAAATTGAACACAAGCTCGAATTCCAGAGTTCAGTGATTAAAATGGTGGAAAATGTAGCTTTTCTTCTTTTACTAAGGCAGGTATTTGAAAGAATTATTCTCTCAGTCAAATCCTTAATCTTACAATATACACCTGATTTCAAGATCACTAATTTTGATTTATTTCAGCTAATTTCTTAAAGACAAAAATGGTGTCATTTTGTATTTCTATGAATTGCCCCCTACCTTGTTTCTGCAAAGCTATGGGTTGTATTAGAATAACGTGGTAAAAGGTAGTTGCACTCTTAACAGAAGTTTGCGGTCATGTCTGTTAGCATTATTATGAGTTCTAAGAATGCTGAAGAATGAAGTAATGAAACAAACAAAATATATCTGTGCATACCTTGTATGTTTGAGTTGGAAAATTGAGAAAAGCTTACAACAATTGCTGCTTACCCTTAAGGAAAATGGTGAGGGCAGGTTCCAGCCATCTAAGCTATGTATGACCAGTGTGCATGTTATTACTTGTGATTAACATTATGCTCAGGCTTGTGGATTTAAGAAAATAGGCCTATGGAAAAATTTTCAGACATGACTGTTTAAAACAGGGATTGAAAAAAATACAGCTATCAAGGAAAAAATAAGTTCGTAGTAAATGTTGATAACGTGCAAGTATAATTCAGATGCAAGAACAGAAGAAAACCAAGATTTACCTGCACGTTTTCTGTGTTTCCTGCTTCCCCCTACTTGTGTACATCTAAACACGCATATATTTAGGTAACACAAAAGGAAGCTTGATTCTGACTTCAAATGTAAAACTCAGTTACTGTCAGTACAGTCCTGCTATGTTGTGACAGGGGCCTTCTCATGCATACAAGGAACATGTATAGAAATTAAAGTTATGAACATAAATGCTTTCAGCTGCAGAACACTTTTCATATGATTTGTGATTCTTAAAGTGGTCTGTGCTCTGTAATACATTAGTGCGATTAATATATTATACCTAGTTACATGCTGATGATGAATTTCATTCAAGTAATGGAAAAAGGCAGAAACAGACGTAACAGTGTCGTATTGGCACTCTATATCTCACTCGGTTTTAATCTTTACATTTAGAAAAGAAGGTTTTCAGTGGGAACCATGGTTGCCTGAATCTACATTTGTTTGCCATGATACATTTTGTTAAATTAGCGTTTTCTTTAGGACTGGTCCTACAGTTCTTTGACAAGTATGTATGTTTAGATGGAAAATTCTCTTCCACTGGGGGACTGGAAGAAAAACTGATAAAATCATTGCATGTTGCTACGTTTATAACTTTGTTAGTTTAAGCCACTAGTTTGCCTGAAATACAAGTCAATTCAAAGTATTTTTAACTTTGTATAAATAGAGGGAGCTGTATTGTATGCAGTAGTCAGACTGAGTACAGAGAAAGCAACTAGTAGGTATCAAACTTAATCCAAACTTAGTGCCTCTTTATTGATGTATATGTGATATAAAAATATCGCTGTATCTCTGGTGCAGTACTAAATAGACTAGATGTCTGTTATTGAGAAACCATGTGGAGTTTCTCATCTCTGCCATGACTGCACAGCATAATGCATACTATATGAATATATTTGCTTACATAGGCTTGGATACTTTGATTTGTTGGTCTTTTATATGGTTCTGTGAATCTGTTGTATGTCAAGTGTATCATTTACACTTTTGTTACCAATGCTTGAATAGCAACATCAGAAATGCTTTTGTAAACTGTCAGTAATCTGAATAAAATATATAGTAAAAATAGCAGTAAAGATTTTTTTCTTTACAATAGGAAATGAAATAGTTGAAATTACTAGAGAAAAAAGCAATGGAAGGTGACTTACATTTGATGCTCTGACAGGTGATTTTCTTCCAAAGACACAGAAATACCCACCAAATATCATTATTGTTGGTGTGTGTTTGGGCTGTCATGGTGCCTTACAGTGAATCTGTCATTTGCATGCTGACAATATGGGCATCCCCTTAAAGGTGCAGAGTTTCATACTGTAAATTATTGGAATTGATGCTGACACATTACTGGGTCTGATTGCTTCCAAAAGTATGTAAGGACTTGTGTATCATGTTTTCCTTTCTGATCTGCATAGTCTCTGCGCAGTTCAAAGAATGAATACTTTTACAGTAACAACTATTATTATTGCTAAGTATATGAGGTTAGCAATCTAGGAAGAAATTTTTAGCACAAATTTAAATTTTCTTATAGAAATATGTTTTGGGTTTTTTTTAAGGTGAGGTTACAGTGCAAACTGGAGATCTGTTGCCATGTAGGATTTGTGGAAGGACTTTCTTTCCAGCAGCACTGGTAAGTGGTACGAGCACTGTTGGCTTTTAGATCTGATAAGTTGATAGGAGGATTAAGCAGTGGTCACTATAGCTAAATAAAGTAGATCTACATGCTTGGTTTTGGTGTGTTGTGTTTTGGTTTTATTTCCCCTCCCAACTAATTAGCGATTCCAGTTGTCTGAGTTTTGAAGCTCCTGAGAAGGAGGTTAACTTTATTTCAGTATCCCATCTTTTTCTGAAAATACATGCTTCTAAAAGCATCTTCTCGAGGGTTGCAGAATCATTCATTACATCTGCAGATGTAAGCCCTGGCATCATCAGTCTCAGCTAGTAAATTAAGTGTTTTGTTAACCATCTTCAAAAGACTGTGTTCTCCAGTCTTAACAGTAATTGGTCTCTCCTGAAATATGAAATGGATTTCAGACACTTCTGATTTGTCTTGCCACTCAATGCAAATGCTGCCTACCTACCATCGAATTTTTATTTGCAAGGAGTAAATATAGATGCTTCTTATTTTTATTCCTCATTGCCCAAGTTTTTGTGACCATGTGTATGCATTCACAAATTCCTGTAGTTCCATTCTAAAAGTAATGGCTGTCATAAATATTTGAGTGAAAGCAGTTTGATCTTTTTTTATCGAGAATTTGGCCTTGTTTGCCGATTGGCATATTGAGAAAGAGGGAAATAGCATGTTAATAAGTTATGTCTTCAAAACTAAGTTGTATATTCTCCTTTTGTTTTTCTTCTGCTTGTAGAAAAAGCATGGACCCATTTGCCAGAAAACTTCTGCCAAGAAAAGGAAGACATTTGATTCCAGCCGACAGAGAGCAGAAGGAACTGATATTCCCACAGTAAAACCTCTTAAGCCAAGGGTATGGTATAATTTATTCTGCATATGAACATTTTAGGCAAACTATTTATTCATCGTAATAAGGCTTATTTCTGCTGGCAATTTGTGATAATTAGATCAACTAGGATCTGGAAGAAATCTAAATAAAATATTGTGTACTAAAATAAACCATGTACTTAGCTTGAAGTAATAGCTTCAAACATATAAAGCTCCTTCTTTTTTGGCTTCTTAGCCAGAACCACCCAAAAAACCTTCCAACTGGAGACGAAAGCACGAGGAATTTATAGCAACTATACGAGCAGCCAAAGGACTTAATCTTAAAGATGGTGGAAAACTCCCTCCACCACCTCCGCCATCATATGACCCTGGTATGTAAAACATCTCTTTAAAATCTCAGATCTCTCTATATTTTTTTTTTTAAACTTAATTTGTAAAAATTTTAATTGGAAAAGAATTTGTTGGAATATGATACTCATGAGTTCTTGAAGATGACTGTCTGACTATCCCTATGCAGATGCTGGTTTATGACTGTGGGTCTGGCTGACTAGCATTCTGTGTAGCTTTCAAGGCCCAGGACTTTGTTTTTAATGCATCAAAAGGTAGTTGTGGCCAACTTGCAGCTTGCCACAGTCCTATAAACCATGGGCTGAACAAACTGTTTCAACATCTTGTTTCTGTCCACAGCAGTAGAACTGCTCAGAAAGAGCAGGCTACCTTTTTAATTAACTGCCAGTGCTGGACACCCACAACCTATTTACATTGTAAGAATACACGTCAACTGTGTTCTTCAAGTGTAGTCTCTCCCATTTCTTGCTGAATTCATGTTTAGTTTTATGTGTGCAGTGTATGCTGTAGTGTGCATGTGATCCTTCCTCATGTGGTGGGGGTACTGAACGTTTTGGGCACGTGAGATGTGTGGGATTTGTATTAACAAGGGAGTAACAGTCCTTGGGTGCCTTCAGAACTGGAGGCTGGGTAAAGTGTTGAAGCAGTCTGATGGGAGGGAGAAGGAAATATACTTTTCAGTTAACTTCTGTGATGTGGTGATAGGTTGGAGAATATATTTCTTCGCCTTGTCCTAAGAGCAAAACCACTTCATCAGCTTAATGACTATTTTCAGAAAGATTTAGAAAAACAGAAAAAAATCATCTGTTTGCTTCTGTCTGTCTGTGGTGAAGTGAGGATGTGAGTGTTCCCTACCTTATTTCTTTACAGGAAACGTGTTAGGGCAGTATTGGGATTGTACTTTTGCATTGATAGTAAGAAATGAAGTCGTATTATTCAGCATTCAGTACTCTTTGTCTTGAAATGCCATGTGGCATTTCAAAGTATCCTGATTTAACCCCAGCTGGTAACTAAGCACCACACATCCCTTTGTTCACTCCCCCACGGCAGGATGGGGGAGAGAACTGGAAGAGTAAAAGCGGGAAAATTCATGTTTTGAGGTAAAGGCAATGTAATAGGTAAAGCAAAAGCCACGTGCACAAGAAAAGCAAAGCAAGGAATTTGTTCACTGCTTCCCATCGGCAGGCAGGTGTGCAGCCATCTCCAGGAAAGCAGAGCTCCATTACATGTAACGGTTACTTAGGAAGACAAAAACCATCACTCCGAACATCCACTGCTTCCTTCTTTTTCCTCCAGCTTTATATGCTGAGCATGACATCATATGGTATGGGATGTCCCTTGGGTCAGCTGTCTCATCTGTGCCCCCTCCCAACTTCTTGTGCACCCCCAGCCTGCTCGCTGGTGGGGTGGGGTGAGCAGCAGGAAAGGCCTGGACTCTGTGCAAGCACTGCTCAGCAGTAACTAAAACAGCCCTGTGCTATCAACGGTGTTTTCAGCACAGATCCAAAACATAGCCTTATAGTAGCTACTATGAAGAAAATGAGCTCTACCCCAGACAGAACCAGCATATATAGTAAAACCAATACCTAGTGCTGTGCATAAGAAACATAAGGCTCGGTGCTGGAAAGGATCGTTAATAATCTAGTTGTATAGGTTCTAAATTACAAGCAGAAGAGCCCAGAACCAAATCTAGCTTGGAAAGCTACTAAAATGGTGCTCTCTTGGTTCCAGAGACTGCAAATGAGTTTGAACCGAAGGAATTAACTCTATTCAGCCTGCTTGATAGGAGGTAAAGAGAAGAGAAAGATATTGTGCCTCTGTTTCTCTTCTGTTTTTTACTTTTTCCAAGCTGAGTCTTACTGTTTGTAGTCTCCTGGCTTCATCCTGCTGCAGTGGGTAAGACTTAGAAGGAGGGAACCAGTAACAAAGAGAAGATGCACAAATTGATCGATGCATTCTCTTCTGACAAATAGAGCAGCTATCCTTACTCCTTTTCCACTTCACCTGTAGAAGAGAGGGAGAATTATGCATGGTATCATGGAGTATATCCATCCTCTCCTACTCACCTCTGTCTTTGGCATGCCTATTTCTAACTAGTTGCTAGTCTTTCTTCTTTAAAAGAAAAGAGTTCTGTATTAATATTTCCTACTTAATGGCATGCTTTGAGTTTGCAAACAAACAGTATTACTGGTTCTTTGATCTCCTGTTCCACCTTTTTCTTAGAAGTGCGGAATCGCCTCATGATGCTAAGAAGGACCTGAAGTCGCCCTATTTGCATTGAACTTGTTTGCATATGTATACTGCCCACTTACTTTGATTAGTTTGTGTTTTATAAATCTTACATTGAATCCTAACTGTTGTTCTGGACATTATGAACAGTACTTCCTTACAGCCAGGTGACTGACAGGTGCTAAGCATTTTACAGAAGGATGAAGGTACAATCCCTGATTCTTAAAAGAGCATACGTTAATCCTCTACAGTCTGATCCATTTATTTTAGTGGACTTTGAAAGTCGTCTGTTGGAACTGAGCTGTGCCCCATGTAGAAATGTCTTTTCTTATTATCTAGGGGCTTCCATAGCTGTTTTTTTAAATTAGTTTGCTTTTTTCTTTTTTTTAACTTTGATTTGGCCTGTTTTGGTTTGACCTAGAGATGTTATAGTTCTTTTTCTTCTGAGTTTCTGTCTCTTAAGGTATAGTTTATGTTTGAGTATTCTGACAGTAGTGGTATTTATGTATAATAAATAAATAAAAATCCATTGTTTCTGGCAGATGAGATTACCATGCTGTCACTTCTGTGAAGCATTCGTGTGTTCTTCCTGTGTTGTTTGCTCACAGTTCTTGGGTCACAGTTCATGGTTTGGTGGCCACTGCATCAGGTGACTTACTCAGAATTGTTTGTTAATTTTAGCTACTTAAACCAGAGTACTAACGTGTAATTCAAATCTTATTTTGGATTGCGTAATATCTAACTATAATCTTGGAGGCAGTGACTGCTGAATCTCTCCTCATTTTCTTTGCTACATTTTTAAAATCACCTAGGAACATACTAATTTAACCTGCTTTACCGGTGTCCAGCTCTTACGAAGTTGATGTTTACATGGTTTTGAATACTGTAATGTGGGGAATTCAGCATCCATATTTCTAGACTAAAATGTCCATCTGAAACTGCAGTCCAAACAGTTTACTTTCCAAGGGCAGAGTATTTTAAGAGGTACATTTCCAGCATACAGATGAGGGATCTTTTGGTATTTTGAACATTTACATAACCTTTCTGTTTTTTTTCCCCAATGTTAGTAATAATATTTCATGCAAGTAGTACTGTTTGTAATGTGACTAAATTAATCTTGAAAAATAATACAGCCGCCAATTACGCTGTTTTGTCTGTCTGTAGCTATCTCCTGATTTTGACTGAATTTCCTCTGATTCTTTTTTTTGTTGAATTTCTGAATTTTTTTTTTAACTATGATTTCCAGTATTGCAGTTAGCATTTCTCAGTCCTTTCAAAATTGTCAGAGGAAACGTGTTGTCTTTTGCTATTTGTATGGGAAAGTCTCTAATGTGTTTTCATATCTTGAACAAACTGAACTCTGTTTGTGACTTTTTTGTTTAGCCTCCTCTCTCCTCTTCTTCTCCACTTCCTTCCAGCTGATATCCCTGCCATGTCCATATACCTCTTTGGACACCTCTGCTGAATAGCATCTCTCAAAGTGTTTCTGATTTTGTGTAGATTATTTCTGTTCCTCAACCACTCTTCCCATTCTTATCCATCAAACAAGAAACATCTTTTTGTTACATGTGGGCAATATTCTTTTCCCCAGCAATCTGTATATTATTTTCACATTCAAGAGGCCTGAATTTTCTCTGGGGATGGGGCTGAGGCTGGTCTTCAAAAGACTTTAAAAGACTTTATTTTTTTGAAACACAATATTAAGTTAGGTTTTTATGTTTTTAAGATTACATTCAGTGTCCATATTGTCAGAGGAGATTTAATGAAAATGCAGCTGACAGACACATCAATTTCTGTAAGGAACAAGCAGCACGCATTACTAATAAAGGGAAGTTGGCAGCTGATACCAAAGGGAAGCTTCCTTCTCGAACACAGGTGAACTACAACATTTTTCTTAACTTGTAACTTGCATTCGACATCAAATCAAGCTTGTTAAATAGTGTGTTGCTCTTAAATAGAATTAACTGTTTTATTCTGTAATGTTATTATTTGCATTAGACTGAAATTAGACACTAAGCGTGGAAGAGGTTTTTGCTTTCTTACTAGAGTTGCAGAGATCCAATCAGATGGCAGCAGTTGCAAAGCCAAAAAACAGGCATAAGTGTAATTCAGAGATTTGTGAAAATGACAGGTCGGGGTAGCAGGAGGAAGCAGAGATGCAGTGTTTGCAAAGAAAGTTGAATTTCTGTTGTGCAAGTATTCTGAATCCAATTCAAGACTGTTCCTTAAGTGGACAAACAAAGGCACATGACTACAGGACCACTGACAGCAGTATTTTGGCTATTTAGAGGCTTACAGGAATTCAGATGTATTAAGGTAAGAGCTTCAGTAGTTAACTTATGATGGAAAAGAATGATTAAAGTGTATGTGTGTATTCATTTGGTGGTAATGCTCTTTTTTCTGGAAGCTGTGAAGAGTTCAGCAGATGCAAGCAGTGACTTAGTGATTATTGTATTGTGTTCTGAATTAGTGCTGGGACTGGTCCAGAGCACGCAGGTGACAGTAAGGTTTGAAAGGCAATAATGATCCTGGGCTTGTGTGTTCTTTTTAAAATTAGCTGGTAATGAGGTGATAATGTTAATCTCATGAGACAGCTGTGAAAAAAAGATGAGAAAAGCTGTAGAAAAATGGAAAATACACAAAGACATACAGTTAAATGAAAAAAAACACGGAGCAAAGTTAGATAAACTTTCCTACTGGTATTATGTGTATGTATACGAAAGCAGACTAGCGGAAACCATTTGCATGATCCTGTACCAGAAACAGTTTAACTAATAGGTAATCATAGTCTGTTTTCCCACAGTCCCTGAGATAACTACCTATCATGTTATATAGATAGTTTGATTTAATTGCTTAAATTTCTAGGTTGTATTTTGTTACAGTACAAACCTGCTGCAGTGAAGAAGATGCCTTCTGTAGGATCAACACCATCATCATCATCATCCCGCTTACCGCAGCCCAGTGGAGTTAGCAAAACTCTTGTAGGTATGAAATAAATATTATGAATATTCATTTCCTTTCTAAATATTACTTCGCAAACTATGCAGTGAAAGTAGTATAATTTTGATAGCTGGAAGAATTTCTACAACATTGCCCAGTGATTTAAACTGACAACATACAAAAAATTCATAGAAGGAGCTCAGTGTTACATGAGTGGATAAGTTTACATCTGTTTTTCATAATACCATTTTTTTTATCAATGTTTTTTGTGACCTGATTTTTTTTGACTTACATATATGATGGCTATGTACTTTATTGCTGAAACTGATATAGTGATTTGTAAAAGCTCGTTTAAAGTAAAGTTGGAAGAGGTACCAACTGGTATCTATCCAACAAGACTCTTAAGCACAGAGGATTCTCTTGTGTTTTATATATCGGGTCAAATTAGGGTTTTTTTGCTGGATTGAACCTGCTGCAAAATCATTCTGTGAAGTAATGCATAATTGTATCTAATACTGATTTCTCACCTGAGATTTTTCTTTTGCTTAATTCTGTAACTAATTTGTATGCTGAATATGATCATGAATTGGTGAAAATACATAGTCAAGCCATGTATATTATAATTATGCAAACACTGGTCTTATTCTGATTTCAGACATCATGAGATATCAAACATGTTCTGTTTGTACATACCTTGACATTCTAAACTTCTTTCCTTTTTTCTTTCTGAAGAAAGATATTGAGATCCAATGTTTTTTATTGGAATGAAATGTTATGTCTCAATTGCATATTTTCTGTAAATTTCTGGAAACATACTTGCTTTTTCCTAGTATTTTGACACTTGTTCCTAAGTTGATATTTCTAAATCTCTTGGTTTGTGTTATACTATTTAAAAATATATATAATGAACTGTATCATTCCAACAGAAAAAATCATATGTTTGCTTACATTTCCATACTTGCTTTTAACTGCAAGGTGCCTCTTCAAGTAAAGCACTATCTTCATCTGGATCCAGTGGGGGCAAAATTCAGACATTATCCCCAGCTCATAAAAACTCATTGGGAATGGTGAACCAACAAACAGGGTAGGTTTCCATTTAGTGTTGTCATTTATGCTTTATTTCATATTTATATTGTGCTGGTTCTACAAGTCTTTGGTCTGTTTCACTTGCATTTTTTTCTGTAAGGTTCAGAAGTGAATTTATCCTTTATTTATAAACACAACGTTTAAGGAACATTGGAGTAGGCATAGATGCATTTTCTAATGGTAAAAAAAAACAGCAAAGGAGGTAAAGTGACAAAAATAGATATAAAATACATTTAAAAGCTATAGAATATGCAAAAGTGGTTGGAGCTACAATTTTTTTTTCTTGTAAAAGTGAAGAAACTTAAAAAAGGAGAAAACTTTAGGCGTAATTTCCTGCAATTCGTGGAATTAAAAGCAAGAGGCCTCTGCCACAGGCCATAAGCCAATTGTGACAGTATCTTCCCTCTTAGAACGAAAGGATGGATACTTTCCCTCTTCCCTTTCCTGTCTAAAAATACTCAAGAGACAACAAATGAATGAGCACAAATAAGGCAATGGAAACCAGCAACAAGAAGTGGTAGGTGTAGATCACTAGAGTTCAATGAAAGTGCTGGTGTGATCAAGGATGTTACTGTTATTTTGCTGGGAGAGGAGTCAGTGCACATTATCTCAAAGAAGAAATGTATGGAAGGGAATGAAGAAAAGTAGTGCAATTTTAGAGAAGTTTGAGGAGCACCAAGCAGCACTGAGAGAAAACTTAAAAAATATGACAAAATGATTGCAGTTATATCATTGGTGATTGAAGAAGACTTATTGCTATAAAAATGAGTATCAGATTGGAGGAAGGCTATAAAAAGTGGAGGGAAACAACAGCTTCAGTTTGTGAGGAAGAAAAAGGACATTCTGAGAGAACCCATGAGGGTGGACAGCTTTATTACTAGTGATTTTTAGTGTATTGGTCTTAAGTCCTACAAGTTACCCACAAATATGAATTACAGCTCTGTCATACCTCCCTCCTAACACCGTGTAGCATGAGGATGCAGTTCTGTTCCTCCTTGCTCTACCCACTCATACTAAGTCTTTCAAACGCAGGCTGGAGGCGAAGTCCGTGAAATCAGAAATTTTTGTCAGAATTTTTTTTTTGTTATTCCCCCTCACCTTTGTCCTAGTAGTCTGCAGGTCAGCTTCACAACTGTTTGTAAGCATCTATGCTTCAACTGTCAGAAAATCCCACCCTCTGCTATTCACTGACTGAATTTAATATCACATTTCTCCGTTTTCAGAAGTTGAATTAACACCTCCTGATAAGTGACAAACAAGTAGATCTGCAAACAACAGTAAAAAAAGTCAGCTGAGATAATTTGAAGGCATGTTTTTGACCCCAGTGGTGAATCCCAGCTGTCTGGGAAAGGGTTTTTCCTGTTGATAGAGCTTCTAATTGCAGTCTGTATTGGTTTGTGAGAGGGCACATGTTTTGGTCTTCACTTCTTAGTTAGGAAGTTCTGTTTAATTTTACCAGTCAGTTGCTCACTGGACTTGCTACTTTGTATTCTGTAGTCTTCCCTTTCCCCTTCTGAAGCCTGAAGGAAGAACTGTGATGTGACCAAGTCAAATAGCAGTTAATAGATGGAGAGCCATTTGCACAGGTTCTCTCTGTTCACACATGCTGTTAACCACAAATAGATGACTCCTGGTTGGCCTAGCTCTCAGATAATGATCTCTGCTGATGGGCAGTAAGTGTTAGCTTGGCTCATAACCTCACTTGATTGCCTACACAATTTCCAGTTTTTAAGAGTACAAATGTGATGTATGTGTTTCTGCCTGCAGTCCTTGCTTCTCTGCTCTAAAAAACTTCTGTTCTCTTCTTGTCTGTGCCAGCCAGCCCTTATGATTTCTTGCTGGTCATACTAACCAGTCATCTCACAGATGGCTATGAAATGTGTCTTTTTCCTCAGTGTTCTGCCTGACACCTAGCAATTCTTTCTTTTTGTTTTGGCTGCTTTGTGTTCATTTCTGAGAAATTGTTTGTGAGGAATTACAGGTGTAGGAGCAGTTACAACATGGAAGAGTGGGGTGCCTCAGATTGGTCACTAGTAACGATTTTGGCCTTAATCATCTCAGTCTTAGTATCGGGGTACCAGTCAAACAACAAGCCATGGCATGAGATCTGGGGTCTGTTGTACCTAAGTGAGGCAGAGCTCATGCTGTAAGATGTCCTGCTCTTCCTTCTCAGTTGTTAGTGAACTGATTACCAAGCAGTGTTGCACCTGTATTGTTTTAAGGGCAGTCTTTCAAATGGAATGTTAAGAGACCACATGATTATTTCTTTTATTTTATTCTTGGCAAACATTTAAGAGCCTACACACTTTTTTGACCAGGTTAAATTCCAGTTTTTGCTGTAAGAAACAAGCTCTGGCACTTTGCCCTAAGTCAAACTCTATTTTTTTTGTTGATTTTTTTTTTACATATTAATTAAGTGAAACTTCCTATTTTTGCCTAGATTGTTGTAATTCCAACTTTGGCAGAGAGGTAGTGAGGCTTAATAGTAGAATTACAATTATATTGTGCAATATCAAGGATGAATTATACATAAATTGGAGGGGGGCAGTTTAATCAGACACTGCTTCTCTCTGCAGAATCATGGTACCTGTTCTCTGTGACGGTTGTGCGAAGGGGCAAGAAACTACTGTCTGCTGGCAAATGTAACAGCCAGAAGCTGAAATATATAGGCATGCAGTTTCCCTTGTGCTCTTTAGGTGGCACTCTTGAACTGCTGCCTGAAACTATTGTGACAGGCACATGAAGGTGTTGGTGCTTTTGTGTTAAAGGTGAAGGCTAAAACGAGCTGGGTCTCCAAGGTGTTTAAGTCTGTAAAGGAAAGATTCTTGAACTTCATTTCATATAAAGTTCAACTTCAATATTGCAGTGTAAATTTTTATTTTGTATGAGCAGAAATGCAATCAAATTTTATGAAGCCCCTTATTTTAAGTAATTTTTGCTATACTATTTATTTTTTTTAATTTAAATTCTTCTCTTCTGTTCCCCAAGTAAAGGGCTACTCTGAAAGCACAGCACAGCATCATCAGCATAAGCCAGGTTAGTGTCAGTGAGCCTTACTTTGTACACATAGATCAGGATGTGTTAACTGAGTTCTGCTGTGAGTTTTCTTTTTATGCCTGGACAGAGTAAGAGCACCAGCGAGTTATAAGTATTAATCAAAGTGTAGCATAAGGGCATCATTTCCGAGTCATAGGGGAGCAAGCGAGAGTGCAAGAGGGTGTGACTCTGTATTGTAGTCAGTAGGAAAATCTTCATTCACTTGCGTGAAAATAGGATTTCATCTTTTTCATGTTGAAGAACTGTGAGAGGAAAATTAATTCTACATAAATTGTAGTTAGGCTTATATTTTAATAGTGAATCATGTTCAGATCCTACGTTTGATACATATTTTGTAAAAGTACAGAGTTTACCACTGTCTTACATTTCTCAAGGAGTAGGGAAGTTGTAGTAAGTTGTCGGAAGTAATCAGATCTTCAGCAGAAAAAAAATGGGTAGGTGGTTCTTCCTATCCGAAGGCTAAACAAACAGGCTAACTCCACCCCCACATGCAAACTGTGTTGCTTAGCAGCACTTGACTCCACTGTTTGTGGCCAGCCAGGGGTCTTTTGCAGGGGTACAGGTTAATAGTCTATGCATGTTTCATTTATGAACAGTATTTTTTTTTTATTGGGACTTGGAAAATTATGGGATGTTTTTTTGTTATGATAAAGGAACCCTTATAAATTACTTTGTCATTTTTATTTTATTTTGGGGATAAAACATACTATTTAATGTTAAGCTGATCAAAGTTATGCCTCGTGGGAATCATGTCTGTTAGTGACACATAAGTACTGTCTTACAGCTGAAATGCAGTATGAACGGCACACCTAACCACTATCAGTAAATTTTTAATTCCACTTAAATATTTACCATACAGCATGTGTAGCCTTTAAAAACATTATGTTTTAAAAATAGCTTGTTCCTTTCCTTAAGACTATAACTTATGCAGCTTTGTTCAATGAAATCAAGGTAAATAAGTTGTTTTGGTGGTCTTTGCGTTGCAGAAGATTCCTACGATTGTGCTTTTTTTTTGTTAGTACATGGAAGGGCTGTCAGCTTTGAGGTTTTTGTGCAAGTGTGGAAGAATACTGTAGTTTGGATTTTTTGCAGTGTCATGACTGCTTCTATGTTATTGTCTTCGGTATTCTATGCTGTAGGTGCCTGGAGTTCACAGATTATGTTGATAAAATGTTGAACCTTCAACAAAGAGCTAAGAAAATCATGGTAGGTTGGAGCTTGTGTCTTGCAGTGTCAGAGACCTCAGTCTTCCTTCTCAGTCCTTGGGAAATATGTAAAGAGTGTGTATTTGGTCAAACATGGATTGATTAAGAATTTCCTGAGTTAATTAGTTTGAACTAGAACATCTGTTTGGGAGGAGGAGTGAGAAGAGGAACTCTAGGGGAACTTATCTTACAGCCTGCATTATTTGGGGCTAAATTGTCAAGACTAAAATCTCAGTGTTCCCTGCTGACTTTATAATGAATGAATATCATTTAGCATTGTTGAATTTTTGTTCCTTATGGGGAGATTTCTTTTGATGCTTTAGAGATGTAATGTGGATTGCAAGGTTCACACCAGAAGCTTCCCCAAAAAACAAATGATGTTGCAAACTTTATAGGTTTTGTGTCTTTTAATGCAATGTTACTATAGAAGGAGTATAAAAAGTAGTATGATATGGGTGTTCAAGACACACAAGAGACTTTTATATATATGTTAAAAGCTATATTGAAACTAATATGCCTCCTTGACAGCATTTAGCTGTTTAGTAATTTTCCTGGCATTGTAGTTTATTAACATTGTATGACAAGAATCAGAAAACTGCACAGTAATTTTAAGAAATTATTTTCCTCTGCATGAGGATGTGTTTCGTTAGTTTTGCTTGTTTGTTTTTTCCTTATGGCTTCCATTTAGGGGTGGGAAGCTTGCAAAAGAGCTAAGCTTCAGCTACCCAGACATATCCATCAATTTTGCTTTGTTTATTTCTTTGTTTGTTTATAGTTCCTTAATTTCAGAAAGATAAATAAAAATACTCAGTGTCATCATTTTCCAGTTAAGGCTTAAGTTACTAGGCTTTTTTTGAGAGGAAACTTCTTTTACGTTTTTAAGGTAGGAATGGAGATATATTGGGCTTTTTGCAAGTTTTACTGTATGGTTTAAGATTATAAAAATGTAGAACTACTTGAAGACCTAATTTTTCTAATATAAGTTGTAATTTCTCAAAAGCTACAGTTCTGCTTATGATGATGTGTGGGAGGGAGAGATGGTGGTATGTTTTACTTTGAGAGGTCCTTTGTTTAATTAATTTTTCAAAAAATTTATTTTTGTACTCTTTTTTTTTTAAATGTTATATGTAATAGTAAAAAAGTATAAAGCATTACCTGTGTGTATAGTGCTGTCTATTGTGGGTGGGTTGTTTGGTGTTAAAATAAAGTTGTTTTTCTTTCAGGCTTTTCTCTTTTTTTTCCCATCTCCATAAAAGAAAAGAGAATGGAAGGCATGTTATTCTCTCTGAGCACAATGTTCAGCCTTTACAATAAAAAATGTTAAAAAGGAAAAATTTTCCTTCTTGCAAATTTTAAAGTTAAGGAGGCTTGTACTTATATCTCTGTTACTTTCTAACATCTTAATAAAGTTACTATGACTTGTAATTATGAGCCCCCTTTTCTTGATGTGACAAATTTAACATTATAAAAGCTATTCTTAATAGAAAAAAAGGCCAAATGTGAGTGCATTGTGCAGAATGTGAGGAGAACTAGCATTAGCTTTTTGTTTTTTTAAAAAAAAAGATAGATACACATTGGGAACCTAATGCAAACACAAGTCTATGAAATCCTCTTCTCTAAGAACCACCCTTTTGTTTGCTGGATTATTAAAGTCTGATTTGTACATATTTTTTGTTTTAATCAATGGAAAGTCTTTGGGAATAGAAATATTTAATTATTAGTACTTAATATTTTTTTTTTTGCATTAACTTAAATAGCAATCTAGCAGTCTCCTTATGAGTACCCCTTTATATATTTTAATAGTAAGATGGACAAGTTAGGCCCACCACTGCGAACTGGAAGAGATGTGCAAAGGTTTTATGACACTGATACAAAAACAGACAGTACCATCAAAAGACCAAATGAGTTGTTGCCTGTAAAGAAGTAAGTATCACAAATCAACGTGACTTATCTGTTTTTCAGAAATGTTCTTCCAAAGCACTGGAAAAATGTGACCTTGACAGGTATCTGCTGCCCAGTATGTCTTCAGTATAAATGCTGTGGTAGAAGAGTATATAATATAATTAGTATAATTATCTGTTTCATGCTAGGTAAACAGCTTCATAGTAGGACAGGAAGGGTAAAGACTTTTCTCGGATTTAATTTCTTCTGTCACTGACTACCTGTGGACTAAGAGTAAAGAACTTCTATCTTTGTAAACCTGAGATAAAACTGAATTTGCATGATGTAAAGCTGGAGTAAGCATCTAAGCCTGGTAACTGTACAAATATCTACCTTACAGGCAAATGTTTTGTGACAAAGTATTTTTATTCTCTTAAAAGTCAAATATTTATCTGTCTTCTTCTGTAAGATAGCTGTGGTGGTCCAAGAATGTAAGCAAGGCAGACTTTGTAATGAGAGACAAAGTCTGTTATGAAGTCCAATTTATATAAAGACTTCTGACTATTCAGTGAGTCCAAGATCTAAGTTTGGAAGAAAGGGTGTTCCAGTCTTTTAAAAGGGAAAAGATACTATATTGTAGTTAACCCTTTGATGTAATTTGGAAGATGCCAAATTCAAATGGGCTGATACTTCATAAACAATACCTTAAAACATGGTGCAAAAGAGAAATTAGTAATGGATTATGTGGCACATAAATGGAATGTAATGCTTTAAATATAAATGTGTCTAAATCTCTCTTTGTTATAGTGTTGTAATGAAAGCTGAAGTATCTTTGAGACAGGGCCAGAATATTTGAACTTGGGTTTCTATTTGAAGAAGCAAAAGGAATGAGGAGGGGGGAAGCTCTTTATAGACAATTTTTGTTGTTTTTGTTGCTTTACATGTTTGGTTAGAGTTATAAGTCCTGTCAACCATCAAAAATTAGGTCAGTTTTTCATTTTATGACACATAACTAACATATTGAAAATTTGGCTTAACGAGTTACTGAACGTGCTTATAATAGCCGCTTCCCATAGAGCAGTGATTTGATTTTTGTTCTTGAGAGAACTTCTGTAAGAGAATAGGCACTTATTCTGCTCTTCATAACATCACTGTTGTTCTTATTCAAACGTCCACTGGGTTCGTGGATTAAATCTGCCTTCCTTGCGGGAGGTTCACAGAATCACAGAATGGTAGGGGTTGGAAGGGACCTCTGTGGGTCATCTAGTCCAACCTTCCCGCCGAAGCAGGGTCACCTACAGCGGGCCGCAGAGGACCTTGTCCAGGCGGGTCTTGAATATCTCCAGAGAAGGAGACTCCACAGCCTCCCTGGGCAGCCTGTTCCAGTGCTCCGTCACCCTCAGAGGGAAGAAGTTCTTCCTCATGTTCAGATGGAACTTCCTGTGCTTCAGTTTGTGCCCTTTGCCCCTTGTCCTGTCGATGGGCACCACTGAAAAGAGTCTGGCCCCGTCCTCCTGACACCCACCCTTCAGATATATCAGGTTATTCGATGTGTTGCATGCCAACAGCACTGAAAAAATGTGAATAACTACTAGCTGTTGTTAAATCCTGTGTAGCAATGTGTATGGTTGCAGTTTATGGCAAAGGTTTCTGGACTTTGGCATGGATGCTATTAGTCATAAGGAACTCATTTATGATTTTGCACAGAACTATGAGCTGTTGTGGGTGACAGTGATAGCTGTCAAGAATATCGGAAAACGCCCTGTCTAGGAAGCAAGCTTGATATTTCAGCATTTCTTATCAAAATCCAACCAAATTGTGAATGCATAAATAGTAAAAGGCAAGCTTCTTTTACAAGTATCTTTCAGTTTTTCATTTTGCAAGCAGTGTAGTCCAACGTGAGCTGCTTTAGGAAGGGAGGTCCCCTTCAATTTTGTCTTTTTTTGAAATTCAGAGTGGGTAATAAACATCTTTAAAGTTATGTCCGGGTGTTGATACTTCAAGGTCGCATTGGTACACAGCCTCATCTGCTGTCAGGCTCCATTAATACTTCACCTGACTCAGATTAGAACAGGGATTTATATACCTTTTCAAAAACAAAACAAACAAAAAAAACCAAACAGAGAAAGCAACAGAAATGGACAAGTAGATAGAAGTGGCAGAGGTTGGACAGATCGGAAGAGACCAAGCTGTGGTGACAAAAGTTGAGATAATCAAGAATGTCTGACTTCATTGGGACACATCTGTCTCTAGAGATCAGATTGCAACTTCAGGATGCAATTTCAAGATTTGTCATCAAACATACATAAAGCCTGATTCTAATTATGTGTCTAGATCTGGGATGAATAAAGTTGCAAACAGTGGCAGCCTGCTACTTCTGTTGATTTACTCATCAAAATGGCAGAAAACATTGCAGTTAATTGTAAGACTCATATTAAAGTTTTTTTTCTGCATTTTTAGAAAACTAATTCAGAAAAAAAATTACAGAAATTGTGCAGAATGCTAGGTTTAAACATTTCAGAATTAAGACATTCTGTTAAACCTTTAATGAGTGACAGTTTATCTTTTCGTGGGACTCTGCCTCCCTCAATAGACAGGGTGGACAGTGCACTTTCAGTGTGGCTTTTCAATATTTTGTTTGTTTGAGTTTTTTTTCCTTGTTTCAGTCAGTGGCCCGTAGGCTGTACTAGACAACATACAAATCATGTTTTTAAGACACTGATTTCTGGGAAACTTCTCTAGTATACAACTAGTTTTAAAGCATCAGGTGAATTTTCAAAGTACCTAGTGAAATAAGGGTGCATTATACATAGTTTAGAGAAGGGAACA
This sequence comes from Opisthocomus hoazin, assembly GCF_030867145.1. NCBI lineage: Eukaryota > Metazoa > Chordata > Aves > Opisthocomiformes > Opisthocomidae > Opisthocomus > Opisthocomus hoazin. The sequence goes on along the minus strand of NC_134416.1, from coordinate 35,163,684 downwards.
GTTGAAATACAGGAAAGAATAGTCGACAACTTTTCATGTAAATTTCTTTCAAATATCTAGGACTTCTAGATATTCGCCTGCTCTAGGTGACCCTGCTTTGGCAGGGTGGTTGGATTAGATGACCCACAGAGGTCCCTTCCAATCCCGACCATTCTGTGATTCTGTGATTCTAGCATTATATTCAAAAACGATTGACTCAAAGTACACCTTGAAGAGACTTCGGTTTAAGAAATTAATGCTGTTAGTTCTGAAAAAAGTAGTATGTTCGTCCCAAGTGGAAAATACACAGAAAACTGAGTCAGTAATTTGAAACAATTTTTTCAAATGTATTACTTGGAGTTGTCTGAACAGGATTTGAGGCATAGTTCTGTTCTTTGCATCATTGTCTGATTGTCCCTGATCCGTGATGGTCCATACCATTTCATAGAATCATAATAGTTTGGGTTGGAAAGGACCTTTAAAGGTCATCTAGTTCAGCACCCCTGCGATGAGCACCTAGATCAGGTTGCTCAGAGCCCTGTCCAACCTGACCTTGAATGTTTCCAGGGATGGAGCATCTACCACCTCTCTCACTGTAAAATAATTTCTTCCTTATATCCAGTCTAGATCTACCCTCTTTTAGTTTAAAACAATTACTCCTTGTCCTATCACTACAGGCCTTGCTAAAGAGTTTGTCCCCATCTTTCTTATAAGCCCCATTCAGGTACTGAAAGACCACAATAAGGTCTCCCGGGAGCCTTCTCCTCTCTAGGCTGAACAGCCCAAACTCTCTCAGCCTTTTCTCATAGGATAGGTGTTCCATCCCACTGATCATTTTTGTGGCCATTCTCTGAACCATGTCCTTCTTATGTTGGGGACTTCAGAGCTGGATGCAGTACTCTGGGTGGGATCACACCAGAGTAGAGGGGCAGAATCCCATCCCTCAACCTGCTGGCCATGCTTCTCTTGATGCAGCCCAGGATACAGGTGACATTCTGGGCTGCGAGCGCACACTGCTGGGTCATGTCCAGCTTTTCATTCACCATTACCCCTAAGTCCTTCTTGGCAGGGCTGCTCTCAATCCATTCTCCACCCAGCCTGTATTGATACTGGGGGTTGCTCTGACCCAGGTGCAGGACCTTGCACTTGGCCTTGTTGAACCTCATGAGGTTCACATGGGCCCACCTCTCCAGCATGGCCAGGTCCCTCTGGATGGTATCCTGTCCCTCAGGTGTGTCATCCGCACCAGTCAGCTTTTTGTCATCTGCAGACTTGCTGAGGCTGTGCTTGATCCTGCTGTCTATGTCACTGTGTCATTGATGAAGATATTAAACAACACTGGTCCCAATACGGACCCCTGAGGGACACCACTTGTCACTGGTCTTCATTTGGACATTAGGCCATTGATCACTACTCTCTGGTGGTGACCATCCAACCAATTCCTCATCCACCAAACAGTCCACCCATCAAATCCATACCTCTTCAGTTTAGAGAGAAGGATGTTGTGGGGGACTGTGTCAAAGGCATTGTAGTAATCCAGACAGATGGCATCTGTAACTCTTCTCTTGTCTACTGATGTAATCACTCCATCACAGAAGGCCACTAGGTTGGTCAGGCAGGGCTTGCCCTTGGTGAAGCCATGCTGGCTGTCTCGAATCACCTCCCTGTCCCCCATGTGCCTTAGCATAGCTTCTAGGATGATCTGCTCCATGATCTTCCCAGGCACAGAAGTGAGGCTTGACAGGTCAGTAGTTCCCAGGGTCCTCCTTTCAACCCTTTTTAAAAATGGGTGCAAAGTTTCACTTTTTCCAGTCATTAGGGTCTTCGCCTGACTGCCGTGACTTTTCAAATAGCATGGAGAGTGGCCTGGCAATGACATCAGCTAATGGTCAGGACTTTGGGATGCATTTCGTCAGGTCCCATAGACTTACGTATGTTTAGATTCCTCAGATGGTCACGAACCTGATCTTATTTACAGTGGGAGGGGCTTTACCTTCCCAGTTCCCGTCTTGTGGTCCATCCACTCGAGAGGTGTGGGAAGAGAGATTGCCAGTGAAAAATGAAGCAGATAAGTTATTGAGTACCTCAGCCACCTTCTCCTCTGTTGATACGAGGTTGCTATTATTCTTCATCAGGGGGAGTACGCTTTCTTTGACCTTCCTTTTCTGGCTGATATACCTGTAGAAGCCCTTCTTACTATTCTTAGCATCCCTTGCCAAATTCAGCTCCAGCTGCACCTTTGCCCTCCTGACCCCATCCTTATACAACCGGGCAGCGTCTCTATGCTCTTCCCAGGATACCTGCACCTGCTTCCACTGCCTGTGCATTTCCTTCTTGACCTTTAGTTCAACCAGCAGATATGGACTCAGCCATGCTGGTCTCTTGCTTTCCTTTTCTGATTTCTTACCCCTAGGGATCAACAGCTCTTGTGCTGTATGGAAAGTGTCCTTAAAGATCTGCCAGATCTGTTCTGCTCCCTTGTCCCTGCTGACAGGTTCCCAGGGGCTCCTGTGAAGTCTCCTGGATTGCCTACAGCTCACCATGCTACTTTTCCCGCAGATGTCGGGGTGGTTGAAGTCCCCCAGCAGGACGAGAGCCTGCGAGCATGATGCTTCCTGTAGCTGGAGTAAGAAGGCTTTGTCAGTAGGCTCCCCTTGATCGGGCAGCATGTAGTAGACACCACCCACAAGATTCCCTTTGTTGCCTCGGTCTCTGATTCTTACCCATAAGCTTTCTGCCTGCTTGTGGCTATTCTTCAGAGACAGCTCTTCACACTCTGTCCATTTCTTGATGTAGAGGGCAACGCCTCAGACCCTCCTTCCTCGTCTGTCCCTTCTGAACAGCCTGTACTCATTGATAGCCCCACTCCAGTCATGAGATTTGTCACACCAAGATTCAGTAATGGCAACTAGGTTGTAGCTTTCTAGCAGCACGGTGGCTTCCAGCTCCTCCTGTTTGTTGCCTACGCTGCACCCATTGGTGGTAGAGGTACTTCAGCTGGGCTGTCAGCCATGTCACCTTCTTAGAGGAACAGCCATCAATACCTTTGAGGTATTTCACTGGTGTTTCCCTGTTGGCCTCTATTATCTCAGGAGCTCCTGGCTCATCTGTGTAAGACTTTAAGTGTGCTGCACTTATTTCTGTGTGTACAGCTGGATTTTTCTTTATATGCTTTCCTAGCTTCCATAACAAGTAAAGTAATGGTCCAGTATGTTCTTTCCACTATTGAGCTCTAATGAATTTTACTCAATTATAAGGAAAGGTCTCTCTTCAGTGTAAAATGAGATGGGGGAAACAACACAACACAGAGTATTTAGCATCTGTACTCTTGTGCATAATTGTAACAGTGTAATTTAGGTTACATTTAGAACTTTTATCCTGGAATTCTGTAACTTCTCAAAGACTAACATAGCTTTTAATAGGTTTCAATTCTGATATAACTTACTGTGCAGACTGAAAAGCACTACATTTATTTTTTTTTTTTTTAATAAAATCAGCTTTAGGATCTTCTTACTAAATAAGAGGGCAGACAGGAAAACTAATGGAGAAGGTTGGTGTTCTGCCCAGTGAGTCAAAATCTTTGATGGTTCCGCTCTACCTGTTGCATGTAGAAGCCATTCTTGTTAGATGACTTGAATACTTAGATATATTTTTGCTTGATTTAATATTAAATTTAGTTCCCGATTTCCACTTTTGTGCTTAATCATTTAATCACTTTTCCACTGAAGTGTTTAAGTGACAGAAGGAGCTGAAAAGCCATCTTTAGCCTACACTCATGAAAGAAGAAATGTTTTATGCAACGTGTCTAAAATTCAGGAGTTATTACGTTATTCCTCAGCTGTGTCAGTGTTGCATTTGAAGTTACTGGAGTTAAATGCATTTCCCTATATATACTTCGAAAACCAAATCAAAGTTGTTTATAATTCTGAAAGGAGCAGTCAGGTTCATCTGAAGGGAAGGAAAAAAAAAAATAACTTGGGTTTTTGTTGCTGATTGGGCTCTTGGTGACTAATTTTTTAAATGGAGTCTTGTTTTAATTTTTTTTTAATGTCCATGAGCCAGTTTCAACTTCAATTTCATTTATGCATCAGTGTTCAAGAGTGAGAACAGAAAAACTTGGTGGGTCATGCACAAGAAGTCATAGTCACTGAAGTCTTGCCAAAGAAGAAGAAATCGTGATGAATGGTAATTCTTTTGAGCAATGAGAAAAAATTATGTCCTTGGTCACTGATGATAAAAGGATGCCCCTTCCTATCTCTTTTTCTTAGTGCCACTCAGATTTTTTGGGAGATTCTGATGTTTCTCTACTCATCAAAGCAAGCAGAGAGATGTTCTATGTGTTTAGGATGTGCTGCTCATCACGTACTGGTTTCTCATAAAACCCATGAGTCTTGAGGAAAACAGCTTTCACAGCTACGTGGCCATACTATTGAAACCAACTTTAAGAACACTGTGACTGGCTAGGAAAAAATTAGGCCCTAATGCCAGCTGGATAGACTTGCTTTCCTCTCTTCCTTCTATTTGTATTTGTAAATATAATACTTGTGCTTTGAAGAAAGAGGATCTACAGCATTATCTGAGAAGTGCATCCTAAATAAAGTCTGTGGCTATGAAGAAAAAAAGTCTTCTGATTCACTTCATATTGGTCACAAAGTATTGAGAATATGGTATCCTCTCTACATTTTTTTAAACTATCAAGACCTGCAGTCCGCTGCTCTCTATTTCTCTGAAAGCCCAGCCTGTCCAAAGAAGTGACTCTGTCTGTGAAGGTAGATGTTAGAACATACTAAACAATCAGTAGTGCAGGATCTACCTGTATTTTGGCGCGATAGCAAGTGAACAGGAAGGGATTTGCTGTTCCATTTAGCCTGTCTTTATAAGATTCAAGTTGTACTCTGTTCAAACCATGCAAATTCATACCAAAGCTCTTCTATCTGCTCTTGGTAGGAAATAAGTTCCATTTTTCATACAATTAATTGATGCGTAGATTGCTGAAGTCTTTTCTTAATATCATTTGTAAATGCATATTCTTGTATATATTTCGGTGTTTATATATTTCATCAGATATTTATTCTGTTTTAGAGGCGCAACAAAAACACGGACATCAACCCCTCCTAGTGTGGCAAGAACCATGAGCACGGGTGCTCTGACAAACAAAAGGAAAACTAGCAATTCAGACGGTTACTCAAGGTAGCTTTTAACTTTGTGAGTTTTGTCAGCAATAGAATCTTCATTAAAAGGGAGTACTTACTACAAAAGAATTTGGGGGAAAATATTGTTCTCTGCATAGATAACTCATGGTCAATGTTATTTGGCATGTTTAAGATAACTCAGTATATTTTGGGTCTCAGATGTGCACAGAAGACAGTGTTAGAAATGTCAAAAACCTCTTAGGAGCTGTTGAAAAGAATAAGTGAATGGTCTTCCAAATGGGAATCGAGTGGTTCAGCTGAAACTGAATGAAGTTTGCATGCTAAGCACACAAATTGTCTAGCATCTGCCCTTTTAAAGGGTAGGATAGAAAATGTATTGCAGTTTTAGCTTCTGGTTTTGACAAGCTAAGTTTTAAGTTTTCCAACACTATAGTTATATTAACTAGTGACTCAAGTATTTTATCCTGCTCCTAAAATTTTGGCATTTTTTGTTTTCTTGCAGGGAAGGGAAGGTGGGTATCTGGAGATAAGTAGGGGAGTCTGGGCACAGCTATAAGGTGTACCATTGTAAGGAAATAGGAAGTGGAAGCGTGAAAACTATAGCAACAATAGCAGTAATTCACTGTGAGGATTGAAATAACTTTGCATCAAGTTGCACTGAACTGAGTTACAGAGAATGTTCTTTATCTGGGGATTTTCAGGTCTGATGGTAAAATTGGGTGTGACAGTGGAGACTACGCGTCCTCAGTCAATGGAGGAAGTTCAAAAAGCAGTGAAGGAAATTCACCTGTACAGTTATCAAAGTTCTGCCATGAATGTGGAACAAGATATCCAGTGGAATGGGCGAAGTTTTGCTGCGAGTGTGGAATTCGAAGAATGGGGATGTGAATACACTCTTAAAAGCAAATTAAAAAAAAGAGAAATTGGAACCATCTGCTATGTGCTGCTGCATGGAAAGCTAGAGCACTCCTTCAGTTAGACTTCATGCCGCAAACATATTGAAACATCATATTGTAATATTCTGAGTGCAATCTTCTGGTTACACAGTTATTTATAAATAAATATATATACTGTATATAAAAATAGCAGGTACCTAAAACTGTGCCATTCAAGGAAATACTCTTCAATCTCTGTTGCAAATATTTAAAATTAAGGTAAAAATGTGTTAAGTAACTTAAATAGCAGAAGTGGTTCAATGTTATTTTTCTCGTAAGTCCTGCTAGATAAAGGATTATTTAAACCACTTATGTGGGGTAAGACTTACCCAGAGAGAACGAGCCATGAAGAACTTGGGCTTCAAAAGTTTCTGTGTGGAGGCATTTCCTTCATACGTGACAGTAATTTAGATGCTGTGTTCTAAGTGAAATCAACATGAGCAACTCCTTACAAATTCCTAGTTAGAAGTGCAAGAAGTCTGTATCCCTTTAAACTCTTTAACAGTAATATCCTAAATGGTCTTTCCACCTTCCTAGGATTTTTTAAAGAATGGAAGTGGAAAAACTACCTGAGAATTCTGTTCACATGTAAGAAGAAAACCAAGATTTTTGTCTGTGGCTTTCCATGTTCTGTTTTCCAATAAGAACTTGTTAATATTTTTATGCATTTATAAGCACAAATACGGTATCATAATTTTATTAAGTTCCTTTTGTTCAGAAATACTTGTCTTCCTCCTCCTGTGCTCCACCATGACTAGCACATCTAAAAGTTTTGTGCTTTTTGTCTTTAAAGGTTTCCAAAGGTCCCACTCCTTTTTTTTCCTCTTCCTTCATTTCCTGAAGGAGAGACAAAGTCTGTGCTTCTCCTACCTAAATGTTGAACTCTTATTTTGAAAACAGCCTTCTTGATGTATCCAATACAAAAAAAAAAAAAGAAAGAGTTCCATAAAAAGTATGTTATTAGAACAGTAGAACTTGATGTAAGTAGTGGCTGGTTTTTATTCCTATTCCTGTGCAAATAGCATAGCTCACATATGAGTGCATAATGCAGTAAGTGTGCTCTGTAGGTTTACGCATTAATACTTTCCGTGTTGTTTTCGCAATCTTGTGTATTCTTGGTCTCTGAACAGCAGCCTCTTGAAGTTAGTAACAGACTTCTCATTTGTTCGTTGGGAAGAAGGGTCAGGCCGTGGAAGTTGTTGTTGGTCTTTTTATACATCACACCGGATATTAAAACCATTCACAAGCTGAATCACTTAACTTGTGTCTGAATGTAGTCATTTGTTTTGTGAAGCTTTCCTTCGAATTAATGGCACCATCTTAGTTACGTGTGAAAGAACAATCTGAAAGAACTATATTGTGCCTTTCCCACAATAAATACACTCTTTTTGTCAGAAAAGTTTAATTTCAGCTTATGAACACCATTAGTATCAATGTATATAATTTTGTTGTAGCTTATGCAAAATATAATGTAGTGTTCCATGATAGTATTACGATCATTGCAGTTTCAAAACTTGTGATTACTATAAATGGGGCGAATTTTGAAGAAAGCGTTGTTGAAGAAAAGCATGTCCAAAGCAGGTACCAGTCTTGGAGTATGAGAGATTTAAGAGACTAGATGTAGTCATGGTGTGGGGCACAAACTATTGATGTTTTAGAATTAGTTCAATGGTGTGGAATTGTCTTACACTTTTTATACAAATATTATTTTTAGAAATTATCCTTCGTTCAGTGTAGTCTTGTTTTGTTATAATTTGCATAAGATGACTCCTGAGCATGGTAGGATGGATGGCTGGTAATGATAGTTAGAACTGACAAATCTTAGCCAAATTATATTCTAGGTAGTTTAGGTTCTAGGCTCCATATTTTGGCACATTCATCTCTGTACTTGCAAAAGTCGGAATCCTGCGTCCTTTGCATAGATAAGCCTGCTTTAGAAAATCTGCCCTGCACTTAGGCCGTGAAGGTCTGCAAACTGAATTATTGCAAGCTGAGTGTGCATCAGCAAAGATACAAGTCTGAAATAGGTTTGATCAGTTAGCGAATCTGCGGAGGAATCAGCTCCTTTGTCTGACTTGATGAATTTCTGGTTCTTGTTTCTGCTGAAAAAATGCATTTTACCATTTATTGAAAATGCTTTCTACAAAGGGAAACTTTAGTAAGGAAATAAATATCTTCCAGGTTTTCCGGAATTGCTGTAACTGTAGAAAAAACATATTGACTGTTTATGCCTTGAATTGTAGGTGGCAGGTTTCCTAGTTTTAAATCAATCCATGGGCAGTTAACATCATTTCTGCTTCATGAGCTGTTTGTGTAACTCTCTGCTTCCAATGCAGCATTTAGTAAATTACTCAAGTGACGCATCATTTACTTTGTTTACACTTACATGATTTATAGCAAGGACTAGACAAGGGATTAACCTGAACTGAAAGAATTTTTAAAAGATTTCCTGAACTTTTAATCTGGCCTTAGAAGAAAGTCTATTGAAACATAAATGACTATAGATAGTAACATTGGATAATGTTATATGTGTTTGATTCTACAATAAAGATAAGCAGACAATGAAAATGCAATTGACTATGCAGTTTATTACTGTATAGTGAGACTATCAGAGGCCTAGTATGTTTCCACTTTATCAACTGGTTTTGCTACTGAATGACATAGGTTTCTAAAGTCTTCGATGTTACCGTAGACTGTATTACAGAGGTTATCAGCACAGATTGCTGTAATTCTGTCTCAATGGAATGTTTGTTAGGAAATAGAAGATTTGTTTTTATAGTGCACCTGCAGAACTAAATATGGGAAACAGATTTGTTAAAGAAAAAATAAACTGTTAAAGGAGATGCACTCTGAATTTTGAATGTTTAGGTACATTACATGTGTCAGGAAGTTCCTAAATTTAATTTGTTAACAACCTAGGTCCAAACCCTCTTGCCCTGGTCTTCCTCCCTGGCTTTATGCATAGGTTTTCGTGGGAGGAGAAAACGTGGATACATATGCTGAAAGGCGAATGTTCCAAAATGTCCAAAGAATCGAAATACTGGTAGTTGTGAAGACAAAACCTCTAGATGAACTATGCACCGCTGATGCACTACACTGATGAGTCTAAACTTAGCTAGTGTCGTATCCTGGATGCTTTGTTGCCAGACAGTTAATGTAAAAGCCTGAATTGCTTAAGAGTTCATGCGTAAAATTAGGATGATACGATTACTCCGTTTAGCATCTGTCTTTCCAGCTCTGTGTGTGTGTGTCCGTGTATATATATATAGGGTGTGTGCATGAGCACACGCATGTATTAATTCCATCTAAAGAAATAAGGAGAAGGCTGGTTTTGAGATCTGGCCTGAGGGTGTTTGCATTCCCATTCTGCTTTTGTGAGTATCTGTTGTACGAGGGGCATCTCTGCACCAGAAGGGAGTGCAGGGTCATTGGAACTGTACTGACATCAGTGCAAGGGAGTTACGAAAAGTACCAGCTTCAATAGTAAAACCAACGCAGCATAAGGCTTAATCCTTATATGATGTACCTTACACAGGTTTATATTTATGCATGATACTCGCATCCTTAGTAGTTTCAGAACTGGGATCCCTAAACATACAGCAACTGAAGTGTAGGGTTACACGGATAATTAAACCCTCAGTTTTACACACCGCTTCCGGGAACTGGGCGTAGGGAGGTGCTTTGCCACCATCTCAGCTTGTACCTGTGAACGGAACGTTTAGGCAGAACTTTCCCAATTCGCCAAAGAGCCCCCCGGCGCGTGGGGCAATGGGGAGGCTGGGGCGGCAGGGTGGTGGGGGACGGGAGCTCTCCGTGGTGCTCCCCGCAGCCCCCGAGCTCTGCCGCTTGCGCTGCCCGTAGCGGGGTTTGCCAGCCGGGAACCCCAACACATGTGCTGAAACCTGGCCCGGTCCTCAAGCATCAGGGGGGTCCTCTGCCATCAGAGAGAGACTAGCTCCTAATTCGTCACCACAACTGAGACTTAGTGCCTGAAGCGCAGCGTGCAAAGAGAGCCGTTGATTGATGTGCGCTTACCAAAGCGGGGGAAGGAAGTGTGACTGCAGTACTTTAAAAGCTAATATATAAGGCATGTAGCAGTGTGCGCTGATGTAGGCTATGTAATTAGTCCGAGTATAAAGCGGAATGGTATTGTCTATGTATTGTGAAGTTCTCAATAAGTGCTAGTTTGCGCCACATAGACTGTATATGTGCAAAGAACAAACCTGTTACAAGGTTTTTTTAATCTTGGCTGACAAATTTGTGTTTTGTAAGAGCACTTTTTGCAATTTCAATTCTTTTCAGTTTGACTAAGCTTTGAATAATTATATGGGTTGTATGACAGGGTAGAAATTTCATCTTTGGTGAAATTGATTTTGGTGACTGGTGAAAATAGTTCATTGCCTTTCAAGTACAGCTCATTCCAACTTGTCTTGGTTTTGTTGCTGTTTTGGGTTTTTTTCTTTTTCAACTCGCTGAGTAAGATTTGAGTTACCTAATTATAAGAAATGCTAGGTTAAAGGTTCTCTAGCTGTATTCAGCAGTTACTTGGTTGATATGTTCTTTCCAATATTCACAATGCAAGAGATTTTTTGTTTCCAGTATTCACAATGTAAGAGATTACTCTTGCATACTAGTTTGGTGTTTGTTTTTTTTTTTTTTGTTATGCCATTCCAGAATACACATTTCTGGAAGATCGTACTTAGCCCCACTTCATTTCATGTTGCCAGAAAGCAGCTTATTCAGATTTTCTCTTAATTAGTGTTTCTTCTGTACAAAAATAATTAATAGGGGAATCATATTTCTCCAACGTGAACATGAGCTGTTGAGTCAGCAAATCAAATATTGGTTTTAATATAGCTGAACATTGAACTTGTTCTAAATAGTAGTGCGTGGTTTATGATAGTTCTATATTTGTATTTGGATTTCTGGCAGAAGCATGAATGGATTTGGGTCAGATCTGTAAAGTGCCGAGTATTCTATGACTGTTACAAAACCTACGTTACACGATTGCTCGAACTCTTGGTGTTCATCCTTCGTATGATACTTAGTATGTATCTTCATAACTTTATTTATTAATGTTCCATGTTTTTAAATGAAATATTCATTTATGCATTTGAGGTGATTAATTTTGTCAGCATTGCCTTTATTATGTTTGCCTTACCCCTCAGTACATTGAATATTTGTGTTTGTGACCATCTAGTGGTTTTTTGCAGAATTCCTGGGTTTGTTTGCATCTTATTTGGTGTATTGTGTTTATTTTAAATGTCAGTTCTGTTTTAATTAATAAATGTAAATCACACCACCTAATGCTAATTTGCCACTTGTTAACAATAAAGTGAATATGCCAATAAAACTTTCTGTGATGCACATATTTTCGTAGCCAAATGTGAAATTATCTTAAATAAAATAGCATAGGGATAGGTAACTTCATTTCAGCCTTATGAATCTTGTGATGTCTTTGGTCTCAAGTACACCGGGCCTGATGTGAGGACCATCCACTGTCTTCATAGTGGCCGGGAGAGAACCACTTAGTTATTCTTTCCGGAGGATAGGGTTTTTTTCATTGACCTGGGAGATGAGATTTGGATTCCTCAGTCACCTTGAAAAATACTGTATACCAGATATTTAAATCAGTGTGATCCACTTATATAAATTTAGCTCTGTATCTCTTCTTTTTCCCAACTATACGGAGAGTTTAGTTTATATAGAGCCTATCACTGTGATAACTGTAGTAAATAATTCCTTTTTCTATTAAGGCTGTAAGGTATAATACATAACCTAAGCTTGATCTGGGTTTGTTCTCCTTCATGAGGTTAGAGCACTGTTTTGTTGATGAAATGATTAAGCAGGGAAAATGCAGAAGTTGTATTTTTCTTGTAAAATTCACTTATGTGAGCAGAAATTGTAATAAGGGGTTGGGTTCCTTATTTCGTTGGCTAAATACGTAAGAGTAGAGGCCAATTCCTCTTTTCTTTCCTCTTTTTAGGGGAAAGTTCCTCCTACTGGGCTCCTTTGTTTGCTTCACCACACCCTCTTCAGAGGAAGGCAGATAGTTTTCCCTTCATTCTGGATGAAATTCGTTTATGCCCCAAGAGTCTGCAAAATCTCTTGTCCCCATTGAGATTCCATTATATTCCTCATACTGGCTTCCTGTTTATTCTAGTTCACCATGAACCATTCCAATCAGATAGCAATAAAAACAATAATAACAAAAAACCACAACAACAAAAAAAAGGCCCATCAAAAACCTAAGTAGATGCTGAATGAAACCTATCATAAACCAAACATCTCCAGCTCAGCACAAAGCAGAAAAAGTCATAGAATCATAGCATGGTTTGGGTTGGAAGGGACCTTAAAGATCATCTATTTCCAATCCTCCTGCCATGAGCAGGGGCACCTTCCACCAGACCAGGTTGCTCAAAGCCCCGTCCAACCTGGCCTTGAACACTGCCAGGGAGGGGGCAGCCACAGCTTCTCTGGGCAATCTGTTTCAGTGCCTCACCACCCTCAGAGTAAAGAATTTATCCTAATCTAATCTAAATCTACCCTCTTTCAGTTTAAAGCTATCACCCCTTGTCCCAACACTCCATGCTCTTGTAAAAAGTCCCTCTCCAGCTTTCTTGTAGGCCCCTCCAGGTACTGAAAGTCTGCTGTAAGATCTGCCCAGAGCCTTCTCTTCTCCAGGCTGAACAGCCCCAACTCTCTCAGCCTTTCCTCACAGGAGAGGTGCTCCAGCCCACAGATCATTTTTGTGGCCCTCCTCTGGACCTGCTCCAACATGTCCATGTCTTTCCTGTCCTGGGGGTTCCAGAGCTGGACTCAGGACTCCAGGTGGGCTCTCACCAGAGCAGAGCAGAGGGGCAGAATCCCCTCCGTCGACCTGCTGGCCACACTGCTTTTGATGCAGCCCAGGATATGGTTGGCCTTCTGGGCTGCGAGCGCACATTGCTCGGTCATGCTGAGCTTCTAGTAAGCCAACACCCCCAGGTCCTTCCCCTCAGGGATGTGCTCAGTCCATTCTCTGCCCAGCCTGTATTTGTGCTTGGGATGGAACTGAAAGGAAACATATAACCAGCCAGGAGGCATTTAGCCCTGCATCTTCAGCTAAAGAACTATAGCTGTAAACACCTGGCTGATGGTATGAAGTGAGATTTGAACTTTGTTTTCCAGTGGCATTCCTTGATCTGGCTTCCTAAACACCAGAAATTCTTCCTTCTCATTATAAACCACAGAGCAGCTAACTCATTCTTGCTGTTAGAAACGTGCAACGCTGCCTTGCTCACAGGGGTTAGTCACCCCTTGCTACGTTCTCATAATCCCTTCCAATAACAATGCTAAAATTCTTTTTACCAATTTAAATACCTAAGTTGTTTTCCCTTGACACCTTCCCATAAATTCCATGTAGTTCTAAATTGTGGCTTTGACCTACTCATGTTCCTCCTTTGCTGTGGCCAAATAAAGAAGTATGTAAAGGAAAGTGGCAGGGAGGTAGGTGTGGTGGTGATACCCTGCAAGGTTTTAATCTCTTTACCCATTCCGGCAGAGCAGTTTATTGTTGTCATGTTTGTAGTTTCAGGAGAGACCAGATAAGGTTCTCAAATGGAAGGAACAAATCAAAGAGCACAAGTCACTGCATTTAGCAATTAGTCTTTGCATGTAAGCTGTGACTCAGGAAATTTGGCAATAAGAATAAGGCAGGCAGGATATTTATGAAGAGAAGCAATCAGAAAACCCCCACAATTTCATAATAACTGAATTTAAATTTCTGCTCTGGATCTAACCTTGGTCCTTCCCCATGATAGGCCTGAAACTGCTTGATTTGCCTCAAGATTTTAGTTGTGGGTTGCTGCTTAAGTCATTTAAGCTGACTGAACTTCCAGTTTTGTAGTAGCTAATGCTGCATCTGTGTGTTTTAATTCCCACTGACCTTTCCTTGCCAAGTGGTTATTAGGAAATAAATCTTGGCATTCGACTATTCTTGAATTTCCAAAAAAGCAACTGTTCTTCAGTCTCAGAGAGAAATTTAATCCTCACTCTCCTGGGACTTTTCACTAGAAGGGATTTCCAGAGAAGTCCTTAAAATAGTGATTACATTGTCTTATCTGCATTATGATATTGGGAAATCTGTTTCCCTTTCCTATTGCATACAAGAGTTATGGGTTGGGTTTGGGTTTTTTTTTCACTATTTGGAGTTAAAGTTGCAATCTCTTACACCAAGAGCTAAAGAGAGTATGTGAAAGTCTCACAGTTTTACAGAGACACCACTCCTACCTCAAGAAGTCTCTTCACCATAAATGGTGGGGGGCTGTATTCCAGTAAACCATAACACTATGTTTGCTTTGCTCTGAACATCTTCCCTCACCATTAGCAGTAGGGCACACTGGGTTTCATGGATGTAGTACAGCACTACTGACACTTATTCCAGTCAGAGGAGATCTGTACAGTGCTTTGAAGCACATTCCACCATTATTTCAGGTGTTTGTTCTGAATCATAGAATCATAGGTTGGAAAAGACCTCTATGATTGTCAAGTCCAACCATCCACCCAACACCACCATGCCTGCTAAACCATATCCCGAAGTGCCAGGTCTACATGTTTTTTGAACACCTCCAGGGATGGTGACTCCACCATTTCCCTGGGCAGCCTGTTCCAATGCCTGACCACTCTCTCAGTAAAGACATTTTTCCTAATATCCAATCTAAACCTCCCCTGATGCAACTTGAGGCCATTGCCTCTCGTTCTATCACTAGTTACCTTGGAGAAGAGACCAACACCTGCCTCACTACAACCTCCTTTCAGGTAGTTGTAGAGAGCGATAAGGTCCCTCCTCAGCCTCCTCTTCTCCAGACTAAACCAAAAAAAATTTCAGAGTAGTTCTACAGAAAATTTCTTGTAGCACAGATAAAACAATATGTTACCTTACTCTGAACCAGGAAAAAACAGGCTGACTTAATTAAAGATTTCCCAAAATATTTAGTCCAAGGTAAATACCTGCTGTGGAAATGTCTACCTAAACTGGCCTGGTTAGAAGCAATTAAGAAACAGGTATTTTATAATGGGAAGTCCCAAGCAGCTGGAGGTTACATTACCAGCTGTGCTTTTAATGACTAGCTGTGAAAAAAGGCTAAAAAAGGAGTAATGACACCCACAAAGTCAACAGCCCAATTCCATAGAAGGCAAATATTTTATTACCAAAGGAGTTTTAATATCAAAGTAAGAAACTGAAAAAGAGTTATAAACAACTATAAAAATACTTATATTTATCCAAAATTAAATATGAACACTATTAGTTAAATGCCAATATATTATTCTCTGACAATATTCACACATTTTATGTCATGTTGGTCTAAAATGTTAAACATGTTATATAAAATAATTGCATATAAGAAATCACAATCTGAAGGTTTATTAACTCTAGCTCCTTCTGCAGCCAACACTAGGATAACCAAATACATAAGGCTAGTCCTGTTTCCAGTCAGCTGAACAAACGTACGTTGAGGCATCTCCTTTTTCACCGTCCATAGGTCTCTCTGTCTTGCCTCTACTTCTGCCAGTACAAGTGTGCTACATCTCTCAAAAGTCAGTACCCTTCCAAAGTTTTTCCAAAAGATAACCTTTTTCCTATTTTTCCAAACCCAAATCAGTTTGCAGACCCATTAGATACCCACGCTGAAAACATTATTGCTTCAGCAGAACAGACCCAAGATCCGTTGCTTGTTTGGTAAACTGTTCCTTTTGGTCCTTGATGCATTTTATATAGACGTAAAGAAACCAGCTGCTTTTCCACACTGTTTTCTTCACCTGCAGCTTCTAAGATGGCTTTATAAATTGTAGCAGACATGTAAGTAGATTGCTTTCATATGACAGTATTATAAAGTTACTCGAAAGATCAGAAAATTCAAAGTAGTTTCCAGAGCATGAAGGTGGGACACAGCCTTCTGCAGAGTTCTTTGCTTCCAAGGCTGATCTTTTATCTCCGCTTCTTGGACCTCAGCAGCTTGGTTTAGCCGTTTCTGTTTATTCCGTCTCCAGGAACAAGGTACAGTAGCTTTCCATCAGAATTCTGGCATAAAGTGTTACAGGCGAGCAGAGTTACTCGAAGAATGCATATAAAATGCAAAGATACCAAGTAATGCCACTTCAAAAGAGAAGAGCAGGATTCACCTGGAATCACCTGGAAATTATTTTTTCAAATTTATTCCAGCAGGATCGAAGGCTAGATATATTTTCTTTCAGTTCACAAAATTCTTGGTTACATTTCTTTTTGGACTGTTCACTTGTTTCACTATCTTCTTTATTATGTGTATTTACCTGCGTGCAAACCTGAAAAAGAATAGTTTGTATTGTTAATTGAGAAGGGCTTGTTCTTTCCATATAGACATCTTTTAAAACAAACTAATTCCATTACATCTCAATAAATAATGGAGGTACATTAATTAACTGGTAATTAAGCCAGAAAGCTGGGCTACTCCCAAAACATGTTGTGGCAGTACACAGACCGCATCACTCGGACGTTCTCACTCTGAGCACAGGCCTGCTGCCGTCCTTGCCCACCGGACTGGGAGAGCGCGGCTTTAACACACAGCAAACATGGACAGCTGAAACCAGTGTGTGCAACTGAGAAAGTGTACATCCTCTGTCAGTGGTTTAAAATTTATCCTCCGTTATTTGAAGGACTGGAAAAATAAAGCAAATTAAATTGTGAGCCAAACTTCAGAAGGTATGATGACTACGTGTGTGGTACCTTGAGACTAGTGGCACAACACAGACCTGTCCCCAGTGGTTGGTGCTGTGGCCTAGTGTTCAGCATCTCACCCAGAGACGATGTTTCTTGTCCATATTTGGTGACTGTTCTTGATTTTTACCAAATGACTTTAATTGGTCTTTAAATAAAACCAGGCATCCACAAGGTTAGGTTGGAGTTTCAAGAGTGACACTCTTTGATTTCTATGACTTAACTGGTATACCTTTCATGGTAAGACAAACGTTGGACTCACCACAGGTGGCTAAGCAAAATATAGACACCAACACGACTTTGAAGATCTGGTCTGAGATGATAAGAATGTCTCCATTTCAAGGAGAGAAAGAATGACTTAAATGCAGCCTTCACTCCAACTATTTAAGCCAATCATAAAGAATTATATCCTTTAGTGCCTATGGGGAGGCTTTTTGATGTTGGTGAACATTTTTGTGTTCAATAAGTAACTGTGAGCCACGCTTAAAAGAACGCCCTTCCTTTGCTATGGTACTCTGTAGATCATTGCGCTACATTTGAGTGACACATCAAAGAGCAGATTCTGCAAATGATGGCTAAAAATCCAAATATTTTCATATCTTAACTGTTCTTGTTGAGTTTGAGATATTGTGGTTAAAATAAAGATCAAAGGGATTATGGAAAGGAGAGAAACTCCCACTAATTGTTTGTTAAACCAAATTAAACATTAATGTTAGGGTAGAACCCCAATAAGAAGTAACAACTATGATTTTATACACTAGAGAAGTTAAAGGCTTTCTTTGCACAAGTGTGGTCTTTGTCTTCTGCTGGAGAATTGACTCAAATATTTCAGTACTGACACAGAGTATACATCTTCACTATAGACCTCCAGATCATTGCCTTACTTAGTCTTTGCACTGGCCTTAATGTCTATTAGAAGACATGCTACACAGAGCAAAATTCATCATGCGTGTGACGTGCACGACAGTTGTACCTTTGTGAGGTACATATGATAGTCTGTGCTAAAGAGCTCTAAGGAATATGTCACATACTTCCAATAAACTGTAGACCATCACTTCCACTCACCTTTTCTTTTTTATGTCTTTCACATTTGCACTGTAGAACCTGTAATGTCCTGCACGAGACTAATGCTGCTTTCCATCTAAAGTCTTTGCTGATTTTTTGCCTGTGAAAGAATCTGAGCATGTTGCATGCCATACTCTGTAGTGATTCTATTTCCTGTAAAGAGAGCAAGAAAAATATGTCCTGAAAAGTCTGTGCATCATTAATTCTTTATAATGTTGGTTTGTCTTTAAAAAAACCCTCCATCAGTTACCATTAGTTCCTCTTGCTTTCATAGTGCCAATCTTTTCCAACAAAACACATGATTCATCTGATCCACCCGCCATCTCTTCAAAATGTTTAAAGTATCAATAGTGCAGGGATGTTAGGGAGAAGTCATAGCCGTAAGGAAACCAGCTGATGCAGTTAGGAAAACAGTGAATGGTTTTTGGAGTCAGTCCTTTTGTCAAGTCATGATAGAATTTGCAGCAACAGCCATGCTTTCCGTCATTTGAGATCTGCCCAAACTATTACTTTGAAAGCTTTCAGATCTGAAGTCAAAAGCTTAGCTAATATGATCTTCTGTAGAAAAATGAAAACAGATGTTGGGAAATTTTTATTATTACTTCCATCGGCAAAATAAAATAAGTTTTTCTGTACTATTTTGGATTAAAAATAGAAAAGAATCTTTATGGGGGTGGGAATAATTTCTTGGCTATGGAATTGCTTAATATTTTAATTTATAATATCAATTTACTTGACAAATTGTGTGATTCCAAATTCAAAAGAGTAACAACCCTGAATATCATGATTTGACTATTAAAAGGTAATATTACTCTCTATCACAATGTTATTCAGGGACTGAACTGTAGAAAGAACTCATTTAAGTTTGTATTCGCTAAAGTAAATTCTGAGAAGTTAAATTTTACCTGAGTGTCATTGCAGAAAAACACTTTGCTATTTTCATGCTTTTTATTCTTGCAGCACCTGTCACGATACTCTGCAGACATATTTACCTGTAAAATATCATACATGTTTAAACATGGAAGTACTTTTAATCAAGTGAGCTAAATTTCTCACTAACAGGTGGCAATGTCAACACGGAATTGTTCTGTAGCATCTCCTTGGCTGTAGCTGGGCCAGTGTGCAATTCTGAGCTTTTCCTTGGCAAGCAGGCAAAGAAAACCCCAATCCAGCTACAATTTCTACAGGTATTCATTGACAGAATCACAGAATGGCTGAGGTTGGAAAGGACTTCTGCAGGTCATCTGGTCCAACCCTCCTGCTCAAGCAGGGCCACCCAGAGCCGGCTGCCCAGGACCATGTCCAGATGACTTCTGAATATTTCCGAGGATTGAGACTCCACAACCTCCTTGGACAACCTGTGCCAGTGCTCGGTCACCCTCACACTGAAAAAGAGCTTCCTGATGTCCAGAGGGAACCTCTCGTCTTTCAGTGTGTGCCCATTGCCTCTGGTCCTGCCACTGGGCACCACTGAAATGAACCTGGCTCTGTCCTCTTTGTACCCTCCCTTCAGGTATTTATGGACATTGACAAGATCCTGCTGAGCCTTCTCTTTCCAGGCTGACTGGTCCCAGCTCTCTCCACCTTTCTTTATTGGACAGATACTCCAGTCCCTTCATCATCTTTGTGTCCCTATGCTGAGCCCAGAACTGGACACAAATGTATTCATTTTAAACCTTAATATTCTATAGAATTACTTCGTTCTTTGGCATTTAAAAAATGCAGAAATAGTTAAATCTTGCACAGACATCAAATACAATGTTTGTCAATGTTTGTCTCAATAAATAGATGCCCAGGCATCTAAACAGATTGTAGCACTCACTTTGCATAAACACTAACAAACGATATCCCAAGCAATATCACTTGCTCCCTTTGTGTGACCATAATCTTTTATCAGTGGTTTATTCTCTGGAGGTTTTTCTTCTTCTACTTTCCCAGTTGTCATCGAGATGACAACTGAGCGCAACTCATCAAAATTCCTTTGCTTTCTTCCTCAGCCTGTATCCAGATAACCTAATACAACCAGAAGGGCTTTAAAAAAGGCAGCTCATGAGAATACTGTGTCAGATCTCCTCACTTAGGCATGTATATGAGCACATTATACAACTTAATTCTTAAAGTTTATCCGCAGATTTTAGTGTAATGTTGCCTCTATTTCAGAAGTTCACCCAAGATGAATAGAACTTCAGCCAGGAAGTGTTTTCAAACCCAAGAGTTTAGGGAGTCAGATATTCACTGCCAAAAAAAAAAAACAACACCCAAAAAACAAAAACTTTTAGAAAAGAACGCACATCTCTGCTTGTACCACAAGAGAATGAAGTTTTGCTGCAGTCAGACAGCACCAAGATTTACAAATAAATATATAAACACATAAATAATTACCCTAAAACCTGTGTATCTGTGGCTTCATTTGCTAACTGCTAAGGGATTTACCCATTTGCACAGACCTCCCAGATCATCTATACTAAAGATATATGTATAATGTACAGTAATCATTTCTGAAGGCAGTTTATTTGCTGTGACTAAAGCAACCTAAGGGAAATTCTGCCCTCACAAGACATTAGTGAAAACTAAATTAACCTATGGAGGTCTAGTATATAACCCACTAGTCATCTCCATAACCGCCTCCAAACGTCAGGCTGAGGGACTGAACATTATTGACTCCGGCTCCGCAACTGCAGGGAAGTGCCCAGTGGGCAGCTGCTATCGCCCAATCAGCACTGTCCACAGTATCTGCTACTAAGTTATAGTGACAAAACTATAGACTGATTTTACACAGAGGATGAACTAATCCCTCTGAAACTGGGAAAATTGCAGAGCAGTTGCTGGTGAGTGCTTATTCTAGTAAAAGCTTCAGAGTTCAGTACATTCCCATTACCTTTCACAAGCAATAATTCATTAAGGTTTTATTTGTGTATTTATTTATTTATTTGGATAACAGTTTTAGTTCTCATACACCCTCCTAAAAAACTCCATCAGTGATAACATTTATTAAAATGAAAAAAGATAAAGGCTTCCAAAAGGTATCTGGAAGAATGGCATTGCTCCATTCCAATCCCTGATGAGACCCTGGGGCACCGCAGCCCGCAGCTGGGCAGCGGCAAGGCATTGCCACCTCCAACCTGGGAGACCCCACCCAGCTTCTCTGACCCTGAAGCTCCGGCAGAGCCAGCATGCTCCTCAGGATGCTACTCGCGGCTCTCCACCACAGGCAGACAGCAGGAGCTGCGAAACCCAGAGGCTATTTTTCCTGTCACAGAATCACAGAATGGTGGGGGTTGGAAGCGACCTCTGTGGATCATGTAGTCCAAACCCTCTGCTGAACAAGGGTTACCTACAGCAGGCTGCACAGGACCTCGTCCAGGCGGGTCTTGAATATCTCCAGAAAAGGAGACTCCACAACCTCTCTGGGCAGCCTGTTCCAGTGCTCCGTCACCCTCAGAGGGAAGAAGTTCTTCCTCATGTTCAGAAGGAACTTCCTATGCTTCAGTTTGTGCCCATTGCCCCTTGTCCTGTCGCTGGGCACCACTGAAAAGAGTCTGGCCCCATCCTCCTGATACCCACCCTTGAGACATTTATAAGCATTTATAAGGTCCCCTCTCAGCCTTCTCTTCTTCAGGCTAAACAAGCCCAGCTCCCTCATCCTTTCCTCACAGGAGAGATGCTCCAGTCCCCTCATCATCCTTGTAGCCCTCCGCTGGACTCTCTCCAGTAGCTCCTCATCTTTCTTGAACTGGGGAGCCCACAACTGGACGCAGTACTCCAGGTGGGGCCTCACTAGGGCAGAGTAGAGGGGGAGGAGAACCTCCCTTGACCTCCTGGCCACACTCCTCTTAATGCACCCCAGGATGCCATTAGCCTTCTTGGCAGCCAGGGCACATGAAAACTGTCACACAATTTTCTCTTATAGGTCAGCTATCTTACAACTGCTCACCACAAAAGGGTTTATTTTTGTTCTCTAAGGAACACTTTGTCAGAAATATGACGACAGACTGAAGGGGCTACTTATCTGTTCTAACATGGCCATGAGTACTTTCCCCAACTTTGGTTCCTTGATCAGGATAAGGTCATTTATCTACGGAGAAGCACCTTTCTCTCTTCATAATCTCAACAAGCACAACATGATCAGAATATTTTTGAAGATTAAATGATCGTTCCCTGACCCTAAAGGTATTTTGTTTCCAGATGAGGGCTGATGTGTCTTGACAGAGAAAGGCTGGAAACCACTGGCATAATGCTCTGAAGGATGGTGATGGATCGTAAGTATGAAGAAATAAAATGGCTCCTGATTTCACCTTTGGAAAAGCATGGTACATCATTTGTATTTCACACAAACAGATCTTGATTTAAGACTGCAACAGAATGGTGAGTTCTTGTTTAGTGGCAAACTGTCAGTAAAATCCCATTTTCATAGAAATGCCTCTACTAATGCACCTGTGGAAAGCGTTTTCTCCCATGAAAGTGTTCTTGACAGATGAATTTAATAGTTAATAATTCATGATGAACAGTTGGAAGGTAGGTTCTGGGCATGGATTGGTAAACTGTTACGATACTTTTTTGCAAAGCTGTAATAAATCTGGCTGACAAAGCCATAATGAAGGAGATTTACAACTGATAATGTTAATGTTTTTCTCTGCTGCCATCTAGAAAAGTTGATTCTTTGCTGGCTAAGCAAGATGTATTAATAGGCAAAACAAAGAGAAATTTTTATTATGGTATGAATTTTGTAGCTCTGTGCATTTGTATTCGATGGACAACATAAAACTTCAGTCAAGAAGTCTACAATTAGTAGAACCAATTACAGGTTGTGTAATACTTTCTTCTCCTGATAGGAAGATATAAGCGGAAGTTGTCATGAAATTACTTCAGAGCAGAGTATTTTTTCTATAATATATTATACTATTTAGGGTCAAATGGTACACGTGTCTAACTACATAGTGCACAGGCACAAATACCTGTATCACAGTATTTGTACATGCAGCCACAGATTTCAGAGATTTTAAAGAGACCGAATTGTCACACCTCCTCAAATAAAGCCACCGTTCCAGGATCACATGTGATTTTAAATTGGTCTTTTACTGTACATTAGAGCTTTTTTTTTTTAATTATTATTTGCTATCATGTGAAAATAATCAACATGTTTTGAAAGCCCAAGAGCTATTACCTACCAGCTCATCGATGTCGTGGCTTAGTATATTCTCATACTTCACACGGATTTCAGTTGTTTTATTTCCCATCACGCAGCTAGATGAATTCGCTGGAGACAGAACAAGGAGCAGCGGCAGAACCCGAAAGATAGATCTAAAAAAGGCTGGATCAAAAAAAGAGCAGTTAAGTACATGTTCAATGCCATAGAGCGTATGCCGTCCGGACAAACACATTCTGTGATCTGCTGAAACAGTTGAAAAGGGGTCTTTGTACGACCAAATGACTTGTACCTTGAGGGAAGGATTCAGCTCCAGATTAAGACACTATCTGGGTGTCTAAACTCCCTCATACTCAAGGATGATTTAGCCAGCGTGGTCAAGAGCCTACAACTATTGAGCTGACCAGGCACCTGGTGTCTGCTTGGGCTGAATTCACCTCCAGGCTTCACTGCAAGTGTTGAACAGGTCTCTCCATTGTCCGTACCTGGACCATAACCACCTAGTACATACATAGACAAGTAAGTGTCTTAGTCAAATAGGTGTAGACATTCAAGTGTCTTAATCTGCAGCTGAATCTCATCCTAACGGTCCCTTTTTCATCGGAGAAATTCTACAAATGCCCATGAACACGTCTTTACATCAACGCTGTGTTTAGACACATTTTCGAGCTGGCCAAATGTACAAACCCATAACATAACATAACATAACATAACATAACATAACATAACATAACATAACATAACATAACATAACATAACATGGCCATAACATGAGATAAGGTGGCAAGGCACCTGTCCCTGCAAGATTTCTGCAATCTTCACTGCCCCTCACTTTGCTTCTCCCTTTAGTGGACCATCTTGCTTTGCTCCAATGGTCCTCTGGTCTTCTGTCTTTGTATGATATCCAGAAAAATATGAGTTCTGTGAGGATGGGCAGAGGGAAAAGACCAAAATATCACAAGAACCTGAAGGGACTGACAGGGTAACTGGAAGCTGCAGGTGACTGGCCTGATGCTGGGAAGGAGGGAGACTGGGTACAGGAGATACCAGGTTTAGGGAGCTCATAATTGGACCCTGGCCTACAGCTGGTCCGAGTAGGATCATGCTGAAATGGAAGGTTTAGGAAAAAAAAAATGGACCTAGAAATTCAGGTTGGAGGATTAGCAAAGATCACAGCGGGTTCCTGGGCTAGTATGAGCTGTTCCCACCCACCTCTGCTTCTCAGTAAGAACAGCAACCGCACATGGAGTAACGCTGGGATTGCAGCCAGGCAGGGCAGAAGGGATGCCCTGAGCCAAGCTGCCACTTTCCTTCCTCTCCAGCAAGGATGGGACCATTGAGTTCAGCCAGTCCAGCACTCGGAGACAGGCATCTCTGGACTTGGGCGTCACTACTAAAGCCCAGCCTCAGAGGCAAATCTCAAATAACTAAGCAGAAAGCAAAGAAGCTCGACCATCATCTTTACCGAGCCACCAAACCTCCGCGACGGAAGAACCACAGCCACACCACGCACCCGTCTGCCATTCAGAGCAGCACAGCCCCTCACAGCCCAGCCCGGCGGACCCCCACCGCATGCTGCAGCTCCCAAGCCGAAGGCACACCACTTCTCCCGACTGCCAAAGCCTTTTTTTCCCAATAAACTACTGGTGAACGCGCCGCGATGTACACCTCTGCCCTAGAAACAGGACTGGAAGATTTTTACCTGTACGAGCTGAATTCCAAAATTCTTCTTGTGGCAAGCTGCCCGCCAAATTTTAGTGAGAAATTTGATGGCATGAAAACCAAATTTTCTAACCTTTTCACATACTGAGCATCTGAGGTCTGTTAATAACCTCAAAAAATCTAAAGCTGAATGGATGCTAAATGGATCCTACATGTAGTAAATATAAAAACTACGTAAGGCGAATTTACGATGAACTTCAAACTCCACGTGGACACCAGACTTCCACAGACCTTTACCGTTGTAAATCCATGCTAACTGTATCCGTGCCAAGCGAATTATCAGTTTGTAGGACTGAGATTTATTATTTTAAAAGAAGTCTACAGAAAAAAAAAAAAAATCAAGAACTCAATTGCAGGATGATGTTTTTCCAACACACCATCGCGCCTCTTGATTCTGGTGCAGAAACAGAGCTGCAATGCTTGTTTCCAAACAGCAGTGATCCAGGCAGCGCCGACCTGCTGCTGCAGAAACATGCTTCATGAGACACAAATAACGGATCTCTGAATTAAAATCAGTCTTAACAGACTCCATCACTTAAAACCCGGTTTGCCAGGCCACAAGGGAAGAGAATAGGCCAAAACCGCAGAGTCACTTCTATTTCTTTATTTTCGCTTTCTCCGTATTGCACAGATCGTGAATCTTTTTTAAACGCGGAAACCACAGCATCGGAGCAGATAACTCTGAAGGAGATGACGCACGCTCACGAAATCCCTTGACCCACTGCACGATCGTGATAAAACCCGGTTCTGCCCTTCCTAAATGAGTCCTCTGGAACCCATCTGACAAATGCCATAAAAAGCTCCAGGAGCTTCGGACTGCAAATCGGAAGGGTTTTGCTTGAAGTTGGGTAACTTCAAAAGAAGCGGAATCGTCAGCGCTGGGTACGACCAGCACTCTCAGGAGCAAGGGAGCGTGCGTTACTGGGAACAACCCCTCCTTCCAGCAAACTCCCAAAAACTCCTGTCTGGAAAGCCCCAAAAAATTCTCCCACAAAAGCCGGGAAGCGTTAGCATTCCGGTATTTCCAAATGTAAAAAAAAGCCCCTCTTGCTTTTCTTAATTAACCCCCGCTCCCGGGCGCGCTCCCGGCCGGACCCCGCGGGCTCCCTGCAGCAGCCGGCCTGCGGGGCCACCCCCCCCACCCCGCCGGCACCCCCTGCCCCCCGCCCCGGCAGCCCCGGCCACCGGGCGTTTCTCCCACCGGTGCGGCCGGGCGAGCGGCCGGGGCTCCACCGGCCCGGGGCCAGCTGTCCCCGGGGCTGCGCGGCACCTGCTGCGGGCGGCGGGTCCCCGCGGGGCGGCAGCGCTCACCGGCGGCCCCCCCGGCCCCGCCGCCTCCGCCGCCCCCGGGCCGCGCTTCCCGGCAGCGGGCGGGATGGGAACCGGGCGCTTTTACTTTCATTATAAGGGGGAAAGGGAGGGAAAAGGGAAAAAAAAAAAAAAAAAGGCAAGCAAACCTGGGAATTTCCCTGGCCGTCACCGCGGGTTTAAAAGGGCACCAGGCGGCACCGCGCCGCCGCAGCGGGGAGCGCGGAGCCGGTGAGGAGCCAGCGCGGCCGGGAGCGCGGGGGGCGCCGGGGGAGCAGCGGAGCCCGGGCGGGCGCAGGTGGAGCGGGGCGGCCGGCGCGACGCTGCCCGCGGAGCGGTGCGGTGCGGTGCGGTGCGGTGCGGTGCGGTGCGCGCTCCTTACCATGGAACATGGTCCGCGGGGGGGCTGGCGGGGAGCTGCGCCGGCGGCTCGGCGGTCATGGTGGCAGCGCGGTCCCCGCCATGGTGCCGCGCCTGCAGCCGGGGGGGCGAGGAGGGCCGCGGCGGCCGGGCGGGGCTCGGGCTCGCAGCCCCCCGCCGCCCGCCTGCCGCCGGTGGGGGGGGGGCGCGGGGCCGGTGGAGGCGGCTGCGGGGCGCCCGGGCCCGGTTTGTCCCATGGGGCTCCCGCCGGCCGCGGGTACTTTCACTTTCCGCTCCGCCGGCGGCCGCGGGGCTCCGCGGCCTCAGCGCGGCGAGGCGGGCGCGGGCGGCTGGGCGGGCGTCAGGGGAGGAGGCATCGCCGCCACCGGGGCGGGAGGGGGGGGAGGTCGGCCGGTGTCCCGGTCCGGGCGGAAGGGACCGGCGGCGGGCCGGGGCGGTGAGGGTGGTGGCGGTTCCCAGTGGAGGGCGAGAGCGGCGGGCGGCGGCGGGGATCCCCGCGGGCGGCGCGGAGCGCCGGTGGCTGTGGCGGGGCCGTGCGGCGCCGGCGGGGGTTACATAGGGACCCGGCTACCCGCCCAGCGCCGTGTGCGTGGCCGGGGCGGGGGGGAAGGATGGAGCTTGGCAGCACCGGTGGAAAGAGCCGCTCATCCGCGGGAGGGAATCCTCGGGGGGGGCTCGGGGGGGATTGGAAAGCAGAGAGTGCGCTGGAGTCGGTCTCCTGGAGGAGAGAGGCTCGGCTTCTCGCTCGCCCGGTTGCCCCTCGGCGGGTCGCGGGAGGCGGGGGCTGCCCGGTGGGCTCCGTCTTTGGTCGAGGGGTGCCGGCAGCGGGTCCGGACGCGCAAGGTGGATGAAGACCTCCCCCCCCAAGCTCGTCTTGAGAAGTCTGAGAGGGTGAAGAAAAGTCGGTGCATGGCTCAGGAGGGCGTTTTAGCGTAGAAGCCCGAGTTCTAAAGGCAGAGCTGTAGCCAGATGTGTTTTTCTAGGCAAATTCAGAATGCGAATATCGATGCTTTGGTGCCGGTGAAAAGGCTTGGCATAAAACAGGATCTGAACTGTCTTTGTGGCATCCCCTTCGCATCTCCCGCCCAACCTGCTTTTTGAGGTTCGGAGTTCTGCATCGCTTTTCCACCTCCGCGTGAGCAGAAAGCCGATGCCATAACCCCTCTCCCTTCTCATAAGGGTGCTCGTCTCGGGGGGGAGAGATCCTGGGGTGTGAACGTCAAGGAGCAAATACACGGAGCTGGCTAAGGTGTAGGCGGCTCGGGATGGTTTCCTCCCGTTCTCTTGTGCTAGAATTGTGGCACTTCATTCACGTACGAGGAGGTGCTTACCTCTCTTTACTTGTCTCTGGACTACACTCTGCTTTGGACTGGGGGTACATTTCTCATGGGTTTTTCGCTGGAAAAAATGTAATCAGTCCTTCTCCGCAAGTATTCCAAGGAAATGCAAGAGTGAGGGTGTTTTCAACCCCTTCAGGTTTGAGCATGTTTAGTAATAATTTCACATCACTGCCATACCATTTGGGCAAAGGACGGTGATAGATACCCACACAGCTCCCACACAAAAGCAATCACCTGTCCTTGCTTGTTCCCTTAACGTGTGCCAGGCTGGATGTGACGGATGGCTCGGATGCTGGATTTGAGCAAGGATTTTGCCTCACTAATAGCTACATGATCTAGTTCTTAGATGTGTCTTGTCACTCTTTTTTTCATTTATTGTCTTCTCTTCCCTCTTCTGTCAAATATTGTCTGAAAACATCCCTCCATGCACATTTGAATGTGCTGGTGTGTGCAGGTCAGAGAATGCCACGGGACTCTTCTTTTGGGGGGAAGAATAGTATGTGTAGGTGTCATGTAAGCAAATTTATGACTAGCTATTTCTAGGGTCTGGCACTTAGACAGTGGCACTTTCAAAACTCGGAGGTTTTGAGAACGCTGCACTATAAAGCGCCAGTCATGCAAAACCGTATCCACAAGATGAACTTCCCGTCTAGGCAAGCAGTCCTTCTGATTTCTTGTTAAAGTACGCGTGTGCTCACAGAATGAGGTGCTTTGCACAGCTGCTAGTAAATGGTCAGTGTGTAAAATACATGGGAAGACTTCTTTAGCTGCTTTGGTTATGCTAGTTTTCTAGCTATCTGAAAAATCAAAAAGGCTGATTATCTTGTCAATTTAAAACAATACTGTGATTCATGGCAGAAGTCAGTGTAGCAGCTTTATGCATTAATGGAGACAACGCTGAAAGGCG